>NC_081565.1:64476846-64663210 GCF_022355385.1 Mustela nigripes | reverse complement strand
ATCTCTGCTGGGCGGGAGCCTGCTTCCCCTGCCCCAGCCTGCTGCTCTGCCTTCTTGTGATCTCTCTCTGTCAAATTAATAAATAAAATCTTAAAAAAAAAAAAAAAAGAGGAGCACCTGGGTGGCTCAGTGGGTTAAGCCTCTGCCTTCGGCTCGGGTCATGATCTCAGGGTCCTGGGATTGAGCCCCCAGTCTAGTCAGGTTCTCTGCTCAGCGGGCAGTCTGCTACCTGCTCCCCCACTGCCAGCCTTTCTATCTACTTGTGATTTCTGTCAAATAAATAAATAAAATATTTAAAATTAAAAAAAAAAAGAAATGTATTAACATAACTTACTGTATTTATAGGTCAAACATATCAAAACTCGGTAGTTAATAAAATTCAACAATATTCCTATAAATGCTCTTAGAGAAAATAGGGAAAGGTGGATTTTTTTTTTAACATTATTTAAACTGTATGTGTGTGTGTGTGATCAAACACTGGCATTATGCTTAATAGTGAAACAGAAAAGCATTCTGTTTAAAATGAAGATTAAAACAAGGCAGGGTACCTACCAACACCATTATTATGTAACATAATTTGGATCCCAGAACAGTGGGCCATTTGCCTGTTTTTGCAAATAAAGTTTTATTGGTATACAGTATCTCCCACTCATTAAACTTTTGTCTCTGGTCACCTACCCACTACAGTGGTAGAACTGAGTAGTTGTGACAGAGGCTGTATGTGATAAACCCATAACCCATAAGACTTACTGTTCGGCTCTTTAAAGAAAAAATTGCTCATCTCTTTTCTAAATAATACAAATAGACAAGACAAAGAAATAAGATCTATAGATATTGAAAGGAGGGAGCAAAATTATCATTATTTGCAAAATTCAGATAGGAGACCCAAGACAACTGAACAGAAAATAAAAATAATAGGAAAATTCAACAGGATGGGTGGTTACAAAATACATTTCTTAAAAATCATTAATTTTCTGCTTTAGAAGCCATAAAAAGTATAGTGGAAGAAGAGCTTTAGAAAATCATAAAACATGGGGCGCCTGGGTGGTTCAGTTGGTTGAGTGACTGCCTTAGGCTCAGGTCATGATCCTGAACTTCCGGGATCGAGTCCTGCATCGGGCTTCCAGCTCCTTGGGGAGTCTGCTTCTCCCTCTGACCTTCTCCTCTCTCATGCTCTCTCTCACTCATCTCTCGCAAATAAATAAATAAAATCTTTTAAAAAATAATTAAAAAAAAAAAAAGAAAATCATAAAACAAGGGACACCTGGGTGGCTCAGTCCGTTAAATCTGCTTTGGCTTGGGTCATGATCCCAGAGTCTGAGGACTGAGTCCCGCATTGCCCAGTGGGGGGTCTGCTTTTCCCTCTACCCTTCCCTCCTCCTGTGCTTTCTCTCTCTCTCTCTCATAAATAAATAAAGTCTTTATTTAAAAAAAAAAAGGGGGGGGGCGCCTAGGTGGCTCAACCGTTAAGCGTCTGCCTTCAGCTGAAGTCATGATCCCAAGGTCCTGGGATTGAGTCCTACAACGGGCTTCCTGTTTGGCGGGGAGCCTGCTTCTCCCTCTCCCACTCCTCCTGCTTGTATTCCCTCTCTCGCTGTGTCTCTCTCTGTCAAATAAATAAATAAAATCTTAAAAAAACAACAACAACAACACAGGGGCATCTGGGTGGCTCAGTGGGTTAAGCCTCTGCCTTCGGCTCGGGTCATGATCCCAGGGTCCTGGGATCGAGCCCCACATCAGGCTCTCTGCTCAGCAGAGAACCTTCTTCCTCCTCTCTCTCTCTCTCTCTCTGCCTGCTTCTCTGCCTACTTGTGATTTCTGTCCCTCAAATAAATTTTAAAAAATCATCGAACATTGTATATTAAAAAAAACACAAAAAATTTTCTTGAAATTTGGAAACATCTGAAGCAAAACCTAAACTTTCTTGAGGATCCTAACAGAAGAAAAATGATAGAAAGTCTTACAAAAAAATTTTTCATTATCACTTATTTTACATTAAGCTCTTGCAGAAAGACTCACCAGCCCCAAGTAATCTTTAAATTCAATTTGATACCAATTAAAGTATCAGTAGGATATGGGTTGAAATGGTGCAGCAAGAGGGACTTAAAAATGGTATTAAGTAATATAAATACAGATGATTGCACACAGAAAATGTATAAATATGTGTATATACATGGATTAGTATACACACTTCTATTTTATTATTCTGTTAGCTCCCAGGACCTAAAAGCCAAGAAACCCTGGCAGCAAAGATCATACCCAGCACCCAGAGTTTGACATTAGTAATAATATTTTCCAGTAAAAGAAACCAGATTCCTTGGAGGAAATGGCTGATTCTACGACTGGGGCAGGGAATATACATGATAAACCTGTAGAATCCTCTAACGCCAGAAAGTAAGGAAGTACTGAAAACAAAACCCCCAACAGTGATGTGGTAACCAGTCAGTGGGACGCAGGAACCAACTGAAAGAATTCTCACTGGCCAAACCTGGAACAGTTTGAGCGATAAACAAATAATGCAGTATTAGAGAGTAACCCTGGTCATGATCCCACACAAGTGCCTATGAATCTGCACTAAGTAAATGATTGAGTAAAGAAATAAATAAGGGAGAAGATACAGGTCTCCTGTGCAGAGTTCCAAATACTGTATGTAGAAATTTCCCACTGAAGTAGCTGGATCATAACGCCCGACCTCTTAAGTGTAGGCTATGCATAGTGACTTCCTTCCAAAGGATACGGTATGGAAAGGGGCAGAAGTAACTTTACAGATGAGAAACCTGACACGTACTCCTACCACTTTAACCTGATGATCAAGGTCATTGTCAACAGTGATAAGTCATGTTGATAGCATATTCTTCAGTGTGATGAGAATAGCACTTTACAGCTGTGGTCTTTTTCCCCAAAACCTGTTAACACCTCACTATGAGGAAAACATTATGCAAACCCACACTGAAGGACATTCTGTAATATAACCTGAGCAGTACTCCTCGAAATTGTCAAGTTCATCAAAACCGAGGAAAGTCTGAGAAACTCTCACAACAAAGGAGGATGAGAAGACACGACAGCTAAATGTAATTATGGTCTTGAATCGGATCCTGGGATAAAAAACGGGACATTTGGTCAGACTGAATAAACTATGGACTTTAGTAATGCTGTGTTAAGGTTGTTTCGTCATATTAGTATACATTTGGACAAATGCATTTACCTCTATATAGACATTTTGACAGACGTGTCATACTGATATAGGATGTTAACAGTAGGGGAACCTGGATGTGGGTTATACCGTCTTCACAACTTTTCCATAAATCAATTCTAAAATTAAAAGTTTAAGTAAAAAAGAATACAAATTGAATGTAAAATATAATAAGGTATAGAACTCAGCCTCAATAAATTTCCCATATAAATATATATTTTTAAAAAATAGAAGAAAAAAGTCCCAAAAAATCATCTGGAAAAAAAAAGTGAGAATGGATGGAAAAACATCTTTTAAAGATTAATAACAGGTAACGGGTTCTAGTTCTATCATACATGAAAACATGTTATGAAGATACACTAATCAGAGTAGTCTGTTACAAGGAAGGAATGAAGCCCTTGAAATGGAATAGAATAGCACTAGGAACTAGATTCAAATACATTGAGAATTTTTCATATGCAAAAGGTAATGTGTCAAATCAGCAAGGACAAAATGGTAAGTAAATTGAAATAACTTACAAGCAGTTTGGGGGGTACCTAGTGGCTCGTCAGTTAAGCGTCTGACTGACTCTGGTGTCAGCTTGGGTCATGATCTCAGGGTGTGGGATCGGGTCCATGTCAGGCTCTGTGCCCAGCAGGGAGTCTGCTTGAGATTCTCTCTCCCTTTCCATTTGCCCCTTCCTGGTTCTCTCTCTGTCTCTCTAAAATAAATAAATAAAATATTAAACACACACACACAACTTACAAGCAATTTGGAAATTTAGCTGCAAACCATATTTCTTTCACAAAAATCCAGATCAAACATTAAATGTAAACAAATGAACAAACCAAAGCAGTAAACAAATATGAATATTTATACTCTTAAGATGTGGGGATTCTTTCGTAGACAATAAAACCCATAAACCATAAAGAGAAATGGTGATAAATGGGTTTATGCTAAAATTTTAAACTTCTTTATTGAATGAAATGCCAAAAACAAGACCAGAAGCAATAAAACAAATGGGGAAGGGGAATATTCATAACACATGACAAATATGGGGCTTGATTTCTTATTTTATAAAGTTTTCCAGCAAGTATTTTTTTTTTTTTACAATCTCTCTCCTTAAAATGAGGATATAATGTAACCCAACAGAAAACTGGGCAAATGAATCTGGCATTCTCACTTTTTTCTTCTTTTTTTTGTGGGAGGAGAAATTGCTTTTAAGGCAATTTGGCAATATTTACCAAACTTTTCAAAGCGTATTCTCTTTGACTCAGCACTTCCACTGCTGGGAATGTCACCAAAGTATGGGTGGATGAATGGGCAAGAATGTCCTAGTATTGCCGGTAAAAACAAAACTCCAGAAACCATCTAGGGCCAGGTGGGTGCAGTTGGCCACAACAGTCAATGTGGCCTTCAAACGGAATAAAGTAGAAGAACTACATGTGGGAGGTACAGTATCATCTTAAGAAACAAGACATAGAGGCACCTGGGTGGCTTAGTTGTTAAGTGTCAGCCTTCAGCCCAGGTCATGATCCCAGCCTCCTGGGATCGAGCCCCGAGTCGGGCTCCTTGCTCTGTGGGGAGCCTGCTTTTCCCTCTCCCACTCCCCCTGCTTGTGTTCCCTCTCTTGCTGTCTCTCTCTCTCTCTATCTAATAAATAAAATTAAATCTTTAAAAAAGGGGAAAAAAAAAACGATGCGGTGGGCATCACACTTTTGTCCTCTATGAAAATATTTTCTGGGAAGATTCATAATAAGCTTTTAACACTTCATCTTGGCAAAGAAAGGCTCAAAGTGGAGGACCAATGAGAAGAGCATTTTCCTCAACACTTGCTTGTTTTTAGACTGAGATCTTTTCACTGCACGTTTTTAATTATTAAAATTATGAAAAGAGAAAAGGAACAAAGTAAAGACAACCTTTTTCGATAAGCATCACAAGATTTTAGAACTGACATTGCTTGAGTCCCAAATTACCATCTAACTAGAATTAACAGAGTTATAATAAATTTAACCAAAAGCAGAGACTTGGCACTTGAATCTGTGTTGCCTTTTTTTCCCCCAGTAAATATGTAGATTGATTTGACCTTTCTGAAATACTGAATATAGGAGGCGCTTGGGTGGCTCAGTCGGTTAAGCAGCTGCCTTGGGCTCAGGTCATGATCCCAGGGTCCTGGGATCGAACCCCATATAGGGCTCCCCACTCAGTGGGGAGTCTAATTCTGCCCCTCTCCCCTGTTCATGCTCTTTCTCTCTCAGTCTCTCTCTCTCCGTCTTAAATAAATAGATAAAATCTTAAAAAAAAAAAAAGAAAGAAAAGAAAGAAAGGAAGAAAGAAATACTGACCCGTAATTCATTCCCATGGACTTGCAGGACTCAGAGGGGTCCAGGGTACCCAGGGTTGCTATATAATACAAAGAGCACTGGACGGGGAGTCAAAGCATGGATGTCACCACTAACTTGCTCACTGTGGGACTTTCCCTTACCCTTTCTGAGCCTCTTCTCCTTTGTAAAATGAAACTACTGGGTAAAATGTGGTGGCAACAGTCCCTTGTTATCAAAGTCTATGATTTATGAACATTCTACTCTGACCAAAGCAATTGTGATAACCACAGTAGCTAGCTAATGTAAATGTTATTCTTCAAAATACATCTTTAAGGACCCAAACAGTACTATCCCTGGGTCCTGCCAATATCTAGGGCAGGTGGTTCTCCACCCCTTATGGTGCTGAGTGCAGAGCTGCTTTTTCTCACCATTTCTGAGCCTTTCAGATCTTCCCTGTGCTTCCCTCTCTGTCTAGAGAATCTCTTGCATTATCATCATCATCATCCCCATTTCTCACTGCTCCTGCCCCAGACTGCACTAAGAAAATGTTTTATGGTACTTGGATAGGAGATATCATGGGACACGAGCTATTCCTTCTGGAATAGTATTCAATACTAATAATCCTCTTTGAAACATTTTTCTGTGCATGTCTGTATCTTTGTCAACTTTCAGGTTTCTCCCTGAGAGAGGAGAATGGGGAGTGTTGATAATCCAAATGTCATCTATATTTGGCTTCAGCGTGTTTTCTACTTAGCTTTTGGTTCTAGATATATCTGAGATTCTGGGAACTGACTTTAAACAAAATCACGAAGCTTTGCAGTGAGGATACATCTGACTCACAAGTTAAGTGGGATGCTTCCCTGGTGCCCCATTTCTTAGACCTTGCTCAAGTCTTTCCTACAGTAAGTCTATGCTTGGATTAGCTCACTTTCTCTCAGATCTTGGCAAAACTGACCTTTCCATATTCCCTAAAGTCAGGCGTGGTTACCATTTGGGTTTCTGTTTCTAATCCATGCAAAGTAGAGTAAGTAGTGTGAAACATCATTGCAGTAAGTAATTAGATGGGAGATTTACCAAAACAAGTAGAATGTGACACCCACTATCGATAACCAGGAAATCAAATGTTCATAATCTCCCCTGACTCATGTGGACTTGACTTATATTTATGGCAACTTCCACCTTTTAATGGGGAATGACAATGAATAGAGTATTTGGATTTGTTCAAATTAAAAAATAATTGATTGCTTCCTTCTGTGCCCCCATACCTCCCAATACGTTCTTTCACTGTGGCAATTTTAATAAACTAGTATAGTAAAGTGTAGTTTATTTTTATTTTTGTATTACATTTTTAACTGAGATATAACTGACATGTAACATTTTGTTAGTTTTAAGTGTGTGATCTAATGATTACATATTTGTGTATATTGTGAAATGATCACCACAATAAGTCTAGTAAATGACCATCACCATACACAGTTTAGCATTTTTTTCTTGTGATGAGAACTTCTAAATAAAACCTTTATTATTTATAATAAAATATAAATGGGCAGAAGACATGGACAGACATTTCTCCAAAGAAGACGTCCAGATAGGCGACATATGGTCATCATCACTCATCATCAAGGAAGTGTAAATCAAAACTACAGTGAGATATCACCTCACACCTCTCACAACAGCTAAAATCAAAAACACAAGAAAGACAAGTGTTGGCAAAGATGTAGAGAAAATGAAACCATCACGCACTGTTGATGAGACTGCAAATTGATGCAGCTATTGTGGAAAACAGTATGGAGGTTCCTCAAAAAATTAAAAATAGAACTGCCCTATGATCCAGTAATCACACTACAGGTATTTACCCCCAAAATACAAATACACTAATTCAAAGGGATTCATGCACCCTGTGTTTATTGCAGCATCATTTACAATAGCCAAAGCAAAAGCACCCCAAGTGTCCATTAGTAAAGAATGGATAATTGCCATTTTCAACAACATGGATAGAGCTAGAGAATATAATGCTAAGTGAAATAAGTCAGGCAGAGAAAGAGAAATACCATATGATCTCACTCATATATGAAATTTAAGAACCAGAACAAATGAGCAAAGGAAAAAAAGAGAGAGAGAGACAAACCAAGTAACATACTCTTAACTAATGGTTACCAGAGGGGAAGAGGGGGCAGGAGGGTGGGGATTAAAGAGTACACTTTTTATTATAATAAAGTGAAATGATTTTAAAATATTTATTCTTAGGTGTTTTATTCTTTTTTATATAGTTGTAAATGGGAATTGTTTTCTTAATTTCTCTAAGAGTTTGTTATTAGTATCTAGAAATGCAACTGATTTTTGTATATTGATTTAGTATCCTGCAACTGTACTGAGTTTATTGATGAGCTCTACTAGTTTTTTGGTGGAGTCTTGGATTTTCTTCATATACTATCATGCCATCTGCGAATATTGACTGTTTTACTTCTTCCTGTCCGATTTGGATGCTTTTAATTTCTTTTTCTTACCTGATTGCTTTGGCTAGGACTTCTAATATTAGGTTGACTAAAAGTTGTGAGAGTAGGCATCTTTGTCTTTTTCCTGATCTCAGAGGTAGAGTATGATACTTTAGAGTATGATTTAGCTGTGGGCTTGTCATATATGGCCTTTATTATGTTGAGGGAATAGTGAGTGTTTTAAATGGGAAAAGGCCCTGTGCTTGTCATCCTTGAACCCCCTCCACTTGGCTCAGTGTTCCACATATGGCCAGTGTTCATCTGATAACTGTGCCTTTTATCTTTTGAATGTGGGATTAACCCTGAGTACTTAGGACTACCCTCTGGTTCTCAGTGTCCCACATACATTTTGCGGTCCACAAGAGGATAAAAAAAATTCTGACTTTTTCCATCATTTTCACTTAAACACATATACTTTTCACTTAGGAAAGTGCTTCTGAAACTTTAACATGTATATGAATCAACTGGGGATCTTATTTCAAATTCAGATTCTGATTTGCCAGTGCTAGATGAGTCCAAGAGTCTTCACTTCTTGTAAGCTCTCAAGAGATGTTGATGGTCCTGGTCCCATTTTGAGTATCAAGAACTTAGAGTTGACTTATGTGTGCTGTTAATTGACTATTTAAGTAGGAAAGAAAGTCATGTTTCCAGTGAATATGTTATTTTGTGTTTCTTACTCACACATATGTAGAAAGGGGTGAATAGGGTTTTGTGTGAATGATGTTGAGAAAATGAGAAAGAAAATAATGAAGCTGGCTGGATCTTACTTGGTGTTCTGTGCTTCAGCTCAGCAAATGAATCCAGAGTAGGGTGAGCAGGTCAGCTGTTAGAATACAGGTTACTGTGTAGGTGAGACTCAGCTGCTACTCAATGTTTTACCCGCCTGCATGCCCCTTTTTAGGATGGGAAGCATAGGTAGGTTTTGTATCCAAAAGAAATGACAAGGACTGGCATTTTAGATAGGTGGGTGGCAATTGCCCAATTGGGAATTTACCCAAGACAGCAGTGGTGTGATTTGTGTGACGTATCTCCTACAAAGTTGTGTTTGTCTACCTCCAGTACAATTTAGGTGCATTTTCTTGCGCTCGGTTTCCTACCATTTTCTTAATGTGTATTGTGTGTGCACACACCATTTAAAGAAGAAAATTGGAAGCTCATTTTTATCTTTCTGGGATAACTTTTGGCATTTCCATTCCTTGAAGTAGTTCTGCTTGTTTGCTTCTGATGTAAAGATTGTAACAGGCCCCCGTGCTGGGGGAAAATGGTAGCAAATGGATCTGTAGTCAGACGCAGCAGGTGTCGTCCTCACCCTCTCTTTATGGTAATTGAATTGATTGAAGATACATGGAAATCCAAACTAGATACACTTTAAAAAATATCACTAAAATACTTGTGATTACTATTTGATTGCCATTTGATGCTCTTTGACTGTGCACCACAACTACACTATTTGGCCTTCTTCTTGTCTGAAATGGTGCTCTTTGCTACATCTTCAGCTGAGTGCCCACAAGCCTGACTAAATTAATCTCTCTGAAAATATAGAGGGTGAAATCAAATGATTTGAGGGAAGTCTGGCCGAGACATTCATGTATCAAAATTGTTCGTGACTTTGGAAATCCTTACAGCTTCCCTGACACTGTAGGTATGATGTCTATATTAGAGATAAGAAACTGCAGCCCAGAGAGGCAATGAACTTGGCCTAAAGTTACACAGTTATTGTGCACTCGGGCCAGGATTTGCACTCAAGTTATGTCTGGCCTTGAAGCTTGTCAGACATGCCAGCCCTCTGACTGTTGCACTGCGAGTCCTCTAGGGCCACTGGGCAGTCATCTGAAGCTGTGTTTAAGAAAATCATGGGAGGGGCACCTGGCTGGCTCAGTTGGTTAATCTTCTGACTCCCTCTCTTCACCCTCTCCCTCTACCCCTCCCCCTGCTCATGCTTGCTCTCTCTCTCTCAAATAAATAAATTAAATCTTAAAAAAAAAAAAATCACAAAGGGGCACTTGGGTGGCTCAGTCGGTTAAGTGTTTGCCTTCAGCTCAGGTCATGATCCCGGAGTCCTGAGATCGAGTTCTGCATCGGGCTCCCTGCTCATTGGAGAGCCTGCTCTTCCTCTGCCTGCTGCTCCCGCCTGCTTGTGCACTCGCTCTCTCTCTCTCTCTCTCTCTCTCTATCTCAAATAAATAAATAAATAAATAAATAAATAAATAAATCTTAAAAAAAAAATCGCAAAAAACGCCAATGGCTCTCCCTCTCACACTGCAGATAGAGCCCTGCCCCTCGGCATCTCCCGTCCTCCTGTTTCCTTCAGGCTTCTCTTTTTAAAGCCTGCCATGATGTGAAATATGACCGCTTCAGTTAAAATATCCTTCTTATCATGATTAACAATGAAAATGAGAAAGATCCTTTCATTGTACATTTCATACCCTGAAGAATTCCGTTTTGCTCTAAGTGGTCTTTTTAAACTGAGTTCTTAGTCTTCTGAGGACGTCAATTTTATTTTCCAATATTCTTTTCTTTTTTTTAATCTACCTGAAATCCATGTATTTGTGTCATTTAGGCCACCAGTCTTTATTAGAAATAAGTGTCTTCGCATAAATTCTGGTAGTTTGGAAACAGTTGAATGTACTAGAATCATAGCACAGATTTCAGCTGCACTGTTAGCATCCTCACTAAGGCGAGTTTATTGTTCCAGTTTTAGTCATTGTAATACAGTCCTGTTTAATATTGCATGATCCGTGGGTTGCCATAAACTTGGTACAAATTGGAGTGCTGATATAACATGAAATGAAGCGTCTTGTCTGAATGTTGCTTTTGTTTTGCATTTAACAAATTAGTATGTTGACATTTGTCACTGATGGATTTCATTATTTGCTGAAAGGGTTTTAGGGGGTTTGACAGCATGAATGGTTGGTCCTACAGACTTTTGAGAATTGATAAAAGCATCTTTGTTCTTTGTACAAAAGCACAACAGATATCTTATTGATGGATACACAAAAAGGGATGGCTTGTGTAGCTGCAACATAAAATAAACCAAGAAAATAATTTTTGAGTTGCTACTTATGCTTTTATGTGATTTTTCCCCTCTCTCGTCCTTTTTTTCCTGATTAAAGAATGCATTTCATTCATCTCGGTAACAAGCTCAAGAGCAGGTGGTGATCTTTTGGTAGATTTAAAATATTGGTTTCTTTATGCTCCACTTACATTTTGTTTAAGAAAAGTGGTTGTAAAATGTTATAAAAACAGAGGCGCCTGGGAGACTCAGTGTGTTGAGCCTCTGCCTTTGGCTCAGGTCATGGTCTCAGGGTCCTGGGATCGAGCCCCGCATCAGGCTTTCTGCTGGCAGGGAGCCTGCTTCCCCCACCCCCTCTGTGCCTGCCTCTCTGCCTACTTGTGATCTCTCTCTCTCTGTCAAATAAATAAATAAAATCTTTTTAAAAATGTTATAAAAGCAACTATTGTGTAGGCATTGCATTAAATAATGGTCCCAGGCCCTCAGATAGCAGAGAGGTGAGATGGAGTCTGTTTGTGGATCAAGAAACTAAGAGTTACAGGGACTCCTGGGTGGCTCAGTGGGTTACCCTCTGCCTTCAGCTCAGGTCATGATTCCAGGGTCCTGGGATAGTCCTGGGATCGTCCTGGGATCATCCTGGGATCGAGTCCCGCATCAGGCTTTCTGCTCAGCAGGGAGCCTGCTTCCCTTCCTCTCCTTGCCTGCCTCTCTATCTACTTGTAATCTCTGTCTGTCAAATAAATAAATAAATAAATAAAATCTTTAAAAGAAAAGAAAAGAAACTTAGAGTTACATACAGAAAAGAAAAAAAGACAAAAATTTAATTTCAAAGTCTAATTTAATCAAAACAGTAAAAATATATGTTCTGTCATTTCTTGCCTATCATTATATTTATGGGGATAGCCTTGTCATTCAAATGTACCTTCCCTCTACATGTCATTGAGCACTTATTGGAAAGTTGCTCACCTCACTCTTTTGCCCCAACCGTCTTAAAACCTATCGTAAAGTATATTCTGGGAAGCACACATACACACATGCACACACATGTGCACATGCGCACACACAGGCACACACGCACACACACATGCTTCCAGTAAACACCATGATAGAAAGCTACACATAATGAAATCTTTCAAGGATCAGATAATAACGCCCATCACTAACAACTGCCAACACTCAGACTAACTCAGTCAGACACTGTGCGAAACCATCCATCACCCCTGTCATTTCAGCGGGGAGTAGAGATCAGAGCCCGGGAGGGAAGGGCTGCAGAAGCCCTTGAGTGAGCAGAGCACCAAGTAGGTTGGGGGTGGGGGGAGGATGTGCAGATCTGAATTCGTAAACAAAAACACAGGAACCAAGAGAGGGAGAGAAGTGAATAACTGAGCACAGAAGTGGAGTTGAACTTCCAGCATGTTGCCCCCTGCTAGACTGTGATCTCTCCAACCACCTTAGTCTCTGCCCCTTTTGTTTGTGAATGTATCCCGTGCACCAAGCACAGAAGCCTGGCACTTAGCAGGCTCTCAGTAAACGTCTGCTGAATGAATGGATGGTTCAGCTCCAGTATCTACCCTCTGTGTCCTTTTTGTCCAACCAAGTCTTGTACCAAGAATTTATGTTCTCAGAATGAATTCACTTTGTGAACCATGGAACCGAAGCTGGCCCTGCTGTGCATGTGTCCAGAGTCCCATTTGAAGAGGGGCTGGAATGCAAGCCAGCTACACATGAGCTTGATGGCCCAGCTCTGTCTTTCCCTCTTTCTGAGTCTTCATTTTCTCACCCGAAAGGGGAAAAAAATCCACAGCCCTCAAAAAGCTGTTGAGGTTCAGTTAAAAAGAGAAAGAACAGCTGGATGTGAAGGGCCTTTTAAAGTTATAAGGGTATTACTATTTATTAATTGAAGAATTTCTCTTTTGGGAGGTCACCGATAGGAGACTTAATTTACTGAAGGAAATACAAACACATTTGTGAGTGACGTAAATCACTCTGATATATGAGTGATTTAAGAGCTGAACCTGCAGCCACGTGTGGAACGTGTAGACAACCCTGCTGGGTGACTTCTGCATGCTGCTTCTCAGTTGTCCCTTCGCTGTCACCTCAGGGTTCTCTCTGCAAAGGAGAAAGCTGAAGATCTGAGAAATCTAGTGGTTGGCCCCAGGCCCTCGAGCAGTGTGGTTTCCCAGAGTCCCAGGGGGCAGGGTCAGCTGCAAAGTGCGTTTGACCCTACGCGTCAGGTTGTTATGGGCAAAGGTGTAGGGGGAAGGGCCTATTATGTGCCCCTTACCCACCCACACACACACACACACACACACACACACAAACACACATCCCAGCCTCTCCAGGGCTTCCTCCCTAGCAGGATCTTGGACCTCAGAGCATCAGTGGACAAGACATCTCTTCTTTTGGCCAACCATGGACCTCCATTGTAATAACCCCTCTGCAAACTAGAATGCAAGGTATTTTCTCCTTCGAGCTGCTGATAAAGGTGTAGGCTCTGTGTCGGTCTAGAAAGTGAGCTACCCTGGCCAGTCAGGGACCGAGACGCAGTCTGTAGCCTATTCGGAGCCTCAGTTTCCTTTCTTGCTGTTTGGAAGTGGTGGTTACACCGAATGACCATTAAGTGCCTTTCCAGCTCTGAAACTCTTTGAACTCCAGGCCTCTTCCTTTCCAACTTATGGAAATTATTTTCCCCACTTTTCCTGAGAGGGGAAGTATAAGACCCCAGGCTGTCTCTAACAACTGCCAAAGCGGCTGGTTTTTAATGGAAAGTCAGCTTCCTTCTCAGGTTGCTTAACATAGCAGAAGCTTCTGGAGAACAGAGAAGCCCAATGTTTCCCCCTAGCTTTTTGACGTCATTTGCCTGTGGGTGGGTTCCCGTCCGCTGCCACCTCTCCAACCACACCAAATTTATTTGCACAGAATTAAAGAACACACCTCGGTGTGGCAGGCCACCTAAAGAAGCAGTTTAGCTCGGGAGCCCCGCCGCTAAGCTGTGGCCAGAAGAGCTAGTTTCGGTCCAGCCACGGACTGTGCCAGCATCCCGTCTGGAGGAGTAAATTAGCCATCCTCTCCTCCGGGCCCCCTGCCAATACAAGCGGACTGTTCCCTTTATACTATCTCAGGGGGGATTTGAAGAATCAATTCTAAACACAGACTTGAAAGCACTTAGCAGTCTAAGAGAGAGCATAAGAAGGAGGGACTCACATTTGTGGTGTTTTTCCCATGTGCTGGTACAAGTCAAGGCACTTGAAGAAGAAGAGAGTGGACAGAGGGAGAAAAGGAGAAACCAGACCTACCCTAAGCCCCTGAGAAGCTACAGGTCTTTGCCATAGTTAACACCGTACATGTGGAATTTAAAAATTGCATTATGTTCATTTGCAACTCGTAACTCTGAGGCCTTAGAAGTATATCTGTTAACACAAATACTTTGCCCTTTTGGTGCTTTCAGATGTCAGAGAGTTCAGCCAAGTGACTGCGTCTCCAGCCACTGATAAATAACCTAGAGATGTTCATTTTCTTCCAGTATTTTCCGTTTTAAGCTGAAAATAATTTTGCCAACCCTCCTAGTATGTGTTTAGGTGATTCGTCTTAAATGTGCACAAGGTGGTAAATCCAGAACTGAACTCGGTCGCCAAAATAAGCAGCGTTGCCCATGACATTATGGAATAAAAACACACACTTGACTTGGTCTCGCCTGCTTTGAGGCTTCTATGGCCTGGTAACGTGAGCAGTGTTCACGGTGAGGCACATGTGTGGAGATCACGCCACACGGATGCTGTGAGTCAGGTCTGTTCTCAGAAGGACTGAGGTAATGGCTATTAATATTTTATTTCATACATTACAGTGTTTGCTTTTGCAAACACTGTAGTTAAGGTTACCTGCATTGACGCTCCCGCATAACCCAGTTTTTCTTTATGCCAGGCTTTCTTTCCAGAGATGTGTTCAACTCAAAGGTCAATTTGCAGAGCCTTAAAAAAAAAAAATGAATGAAAGAACAAGAGAGAAAATTCTAAAACAGTCAGGTATACTGTTAGAGTGATGCACTGAAGATGTGACACTTTTTCTACTTAGAAATAGTATGGAATGTTCTTTCTCTGCTTTGTTATTTTCCTCCCATGTGAAACCGGTGAACGACAGGGGAAAAAAACGGGTAATGTGGTTGAAGCTCTCTTTTGGGGTAGCCCTCTGTCAGTGGGAGAAAAGGCCAGATCTTACCAGAGGGAGCATCCCAGTAAGCAGCTGCTGTTACGGCGTAATGTTCATCTCAGAAGCATTTTGTGGCCGTGGCCATGGCTGCGGAGTATGGCATACAGGGATTTCTGCCCTCAGTCGCCACGAGCTCCTAGCTTTGCCTCAGCCACCAGTTTTAGGCATGGGGCCTGTGCTGGTTCTGCTGTGACTGAGATTTCGTGAAACGGTTTTGAACAAAATGTCTGTCAGACCTGGGTCTGATGTGAATTTGCTGTGGCACAGAGGCAGCTCCCAAAACGGGGAATGAATGAGCTAGCTCTCTGGGTCTTTGTTTTCTCATATGTAGAATGAGGAGGGGTGAGCCTCTAAGATCCCTTTTGGATGTATTGTCCAGGGATTCCAGAACCAGTCTCTTACCTAACCCACTTTGGTATTAACTTATCTCCGTGGCCCAGCCCATCTCCCCCCTATAAGCCAGATTCTACATAGGCCTTTGAACCCCATGTCCCTGCCCAAGATCCTCTCTTCTTAGCCTACCCCACCCCCAATCCCCATGGGCTAATTTCTTTTCCTTGACAGAGCTCCCTACGCTCATCTTTCCTCCTCACCTCTAATACTCCATCAAAATGAACCCGTTCTCTTTCCCAGCGCCCTTCCTGGCAGCTGGCTAAACATATGTGGCATGCATGTTCCTCTTGCGGGCAGTGGCTGTTATCTCCCTCTGGGCCCTGGGACCATATATTACCCGAGTCTAATGGGGGTTGACTCTGTTATGAAGGGTCCGGCATCTATGCGAGGCTGGGTTGCTGAAATCACACCATCCGACTGGGGTTCCAGCTTCTCTGCTGTGATGTTCTAGGCTCATTCCCTCTGGCTTGCAGGTGCAGACATGGGTCTTAGGTGGTCACAAGCTATGCGGCACGTCAGCTGCACATCAGCTCGGCCTCCCTCCAGTCTCCCTGCTCTGGCCACTCCTTCTGCTGCTTTTGACTTCAGGATCTATTCCTGACCTGAAACACCTGGCTGCACACTGAGCTGGCGCATGCCAGGATGCGGGCAGTGTGGGGGGCACTGATCAGGAGCACCACTTTCTGAGGACAACACACTGTCATTTGCCCCGGACCTATCTTCGGCACTTCCAGTGTGGTGTTTCTAATTCTCTGCTGTTTAAGAAGTATGGAAATTTTCAAAGATCTTGTGGCAGCTCCCGACCTCTCTGCAGAGAAGGATCTTGAGTCGGGGAGGGACAGTCTATAGGACGAGCCATATGAGATTGCCCATTTTGGGGTGTCGAAAATGCTTAAGTATCAGCAGTTTCATATGGGTCATCCCAAAAGTGGAAAAGATGGAGGAGAGTCAGGGCCTTGTCCTATTGTATTTGCTTAATCAGCATGCTGGATTTTGCTTAGAGGACGTCAGTATTCTACATCAAAGAACATTATTGTAGATGCTATTATTACTACTACTGCTTATGCTATTATTATGACTACTACCACTTAAGGCCCCTTTAGAAACAACTGATAGTAGTAGAGGGACGGTTAACCCACCCCCATCCCCCAGGAGGTGCCACTGCCCTAGCCCCAGGCCCTGGTTTTCTGCCTTTGGAACTAGTTCTTTAAAACAAGCTTTCCATTTTATGTGTGTTGAGTTTGAGGAGTTCTTTATAGATCCTGGATATCAGCCCTTTGTCTGTAGTGTCATCTGTGAATATCTTCTCCCATTCTCTGGGTTGCCTCTTTGTTTTGTTGACTGTTTCCTTTGCTGTGCAGAAGCTTTTGATCTTGATGAACTCCCAAAAGTTCATTTTTGCTTTTGTTTCCTTTGCCTTTGAAGACATATCTTGAAAGAAGTTGCTGTGGCCAATGTCAAGGATCTATAAAGAACTCCTCAAACTCAACATACATAAAACAGATAATCATGTCAAAAAATGGGCAGAAGACATGAACAGACACTTCTCCAATGAAGACATACAAATGGCTAACAGACACATGAAAAAATGTTCATCACCACTAGCCATCAGGGATATTCAAATCAAAACCACATTGAAATACCACCTTACACCAGTTAGAATGGCTAAAATTACCAAGACAGGAAACAACGTGTGTTGGAGAGGATATGGAGAAAGGGGAACCCTCTTACACTATTGGTGGGAATGCAAGTTGGTACAGCCACTTGGGAAACAGTGTGGAGATTCCTTAAGAAATTAAAAATAGAGCTACGCTATGACCCTGCAATTGCACTATTTACCCCAAAGATACAGATGTAGTGAAAAGAAGGGCCATCTGTACCCCAATGTTCATAGCAGCAGTGGCCATGGTCACCAAACTGTGGAAAGAACCAAGATGCCCTTCAACAGACGAATGGATAAGGAAGATATGGCCCATATATACAATGGAGTATTATGCCTCCATCATAAAGTATGAATACCCAATGTTTGTATCAACTGGAAGAGATTATGCTGAGTGAAATAAGTCAAGCAGAGAGAGTCAATTATCATATGGTTTCACTTATTTGTGGAGCATAAGAAATAACACGGAGGACATGGGGAGATGGAGAGGAGAAAGGTGTTGGGGGAAATCAGAGAGGGAGACAAACCATGAGAGACTGTGGACTCTGAAAAACAATCTGAGGATTTTGGAGGGGAGGCGGGGTGGGGGGTTGGGTGAGCCTGGTGGTGGGTATTCTGGAGGGCACATACCGCATAGAGCACTGGGTGTGGTACATAAACAATGAATTCTGGAACACTGAAAAGAAATTTTAAAAATAAATAAAAATTAAAAAAAAAAGGTAAAACAAGCTTTCTCCTCCTCCCTGTCTCATCTTGTTGGACCAACATGGTTAGTTTCAGCGATAAGGGACGTTAAGTGATCAATGGCCTCCAACAATGTGGCTGCCACAGTTTCATTTTTGAAATGTCATGGCAATAAAAAAGCCATTTGCTAATAAAAGGTGGGATTCATTGCCGAGTGGCGTTCTGCCCATGCTGTCACTGCCTCACCCAGATTTCTCAGAGCTGCCGCTGGCTCAGTGTCGTAGTTGTATGATGTCATTTCAGTCATAACGTAATTTTCCAGCTGGCCAGGATGGAAAGGGGGTTTGTTATAGTGGCATGTTTTCCACTGTGTCTGAAGCAAAATGAAGCCAGCATGGATATATGACAATATCAGTTCTGTTTTTACAGGTGTCTGGAGGGTACAAGGTACCTTTCACTTGCAACAGAAATGTGACTCTAAGGCAAAAGAAATTAAAAAAAAAAAAACAAAAAACACCTTTTCCTCAAGAGATTTAAAATTTCAAATACGCATGTAATTAGTGTTGGAAACTGGCCTGGAGTACACTCAGCTTTAGGGACTAAGGAAAAGCTGCCCTATCTCTGGTCTCCTTCCTGTCCCTTCCAATGGGGCTCTGGCTGAATCTTTGCCTTAATTTTTCCAAGAAGAAAATGACCACCTCCCAACATGCTTGTCTCTCTCTTTTTTAACTTTTCACTGAAGTACACTACCTTGCAGAAGAGTACACAAGTGTACAGCTTTGTTGAATGTTCATAAATTGAATATACCTTTATAACTAGCACCCTGATCAAGAAGGAGAATGTGGGGGCACCTGAGTGGCTCGGTCGTTAAACATCTGCCTTGGGCTCAGGGCATGATCCTAGAGTCCTGGGATTGCCCTGCATCAGGCTCCCTGCTCAGTGGGAAGCCTGCTTCTCCCTCTCCCACTCCCCCTGCTTATGCTCCCTCTCTCGCTGTGTCTCTCTTTGTCAAATAAATAAAATCTTTAAAAAGGAAAAAAAGGAGAAAAGAAGAAGAAGAAGGAAGAAAGAAAGGAAGAAAGAAAGAAAAGAAAGAAAGAAAGAAAATGTGACCTATGCCGCAGAAGACCCCCTTTCTGCCCCTTTCCAGTCACCTCCCACCTGACACACACGAGACCCCGTGTCCTGACTTCTAAAAGCAGTGAGACTGGTGTCAAACTTCTGACCTGCAGAACTGTGAAATGACAGATTTGTGTCGTTTTAAGGCACTGCATTTGTAGTCATTTGTTAGAGCAGCACTATTAAACACCAATGCAGTTGTTATTGGGAGAGCCACGAGTCAAACGCAGGACTCTGTCCCCAAAGCCTGAGTTCTTAAAAACCACCATAACATAACAGCATTGCCTTTAGCTTTTTCCTGGAGGCCAAGAAGGTAAAACAAAAGTCCAAATGTCAGCCAGCATCATGTTAAGTTGAGAAATAGGTAGACTGTGCCCTTGAAGGACATCAGCTTGCCCATCCTATAAGTCCCCATCTTCAAATTGCCTCCAGCTAGAAAAATATGAAATACATTAGTAAAACTTCCATGTGAATTCTTAGTGCATTGTTTCTTCTGAAAGAATTTGCGTTCTAAGGGATGCAAGAAATAGCTCTCTAACATCTCTGAGACGGAGGGTTGTGCAAAGGTGTTGTAGCCAGCCCTACACCCATAAGAACCCCCATCTTCCAGCTGCTTCGCTCGGCCTTGGGATCAGATAAAGCCAAAGAGCCTCTTCCCAGTGCTGCCTTACAGCTTGGGGTAACCAGTGAGAGGGAGTCTGCTGTAGACTTTCTAGGGCACATTTTGCTTTCTTGATTAAAGGGATAGATATTGCTGGCACAGCACCCCTTTTCTCCCACTTTTATGTTCTATGTTAAACATGAAAGTGGTTCCTGGAGCTGTGGTAACCAACTTGGGACCAAGAGGTGGCAGGCCTGAAGATGAGAGTGAACACAGTAAGAACTGCTGGCAGAGTGGGATGATAGAAAGACCCAGAGCTGTAATGGCATGGCTGAGTCACTGAGCCAACCCCAGAAACCACCCTCTTCCGGGGGTCTTGTTATAGGCGTTTGCCAGCCTGCGTTGTCTTTTCTGTTGCTTGCAGCTAAACATACTACGAACAGATCCAGGTGTCTTTTCACGAGACCAGAAGGCAACCGCCCAGGAATGGGCCCATGGGCACCAAGAATTACTTAGGAGAGGAACTCTTGTGACCCTCCCCTACACTTCCAGCATGCTGAACACATCAGAGAGAAATGGGAATTAACTATAGATATCCAGTAAACAGAGAACTTCCATTTGGAAAGAAGAAAGGGAAAGACTAGGAATTTTAAACAAAAAGCATAGTTAAAAATCAGGAGACTGGAGAGGGAAACCTTTTATTTGTTTATTATTTTGTTTCTGGTGTAGTTTATTACCTTTTAAAGGGAAATGCTGTTAAGTTCAGTATGTCTGAGAATGACCATCTGCCCCATACTTTCTAGGACCACCCTGGAAAATATGAGACATATTGTCCCTTTATATCCTTAGGCATGCTGTGTTAGTCTGTTTGTCTATTTGTGGAGTCAAATAAAGATGAGGGGATATGGCTATTGTTCTTAAAGGCAAAGTTATTTATGAACACCCCCCCCCCCCAAGCCAGGTGATCCCTTATCCTTAATGGCATTTATTGATGCAGATGAATACTTCAAAAATTCAGAGAGACATTGACTTTGTAAGCGACCACTAAGAAGATCTCTGACCGGATAAAGATAACTCAGGCAGGCTAATCCTTTCAGCAAAGGTGGTGATATATGTTGTGGCAGCTGAATGCTTCTTGACAGCCTAGCCAGAACAATCAGCGAATTCATTCATTTAATTCACGAATTTCCCTTCTATTTACACTTTCAACAAACATGCCAGCTGTTTGCTTAGCTAACAAGCTCTGCCTTCATTATAAGCCATTAGTGACTAGTAATAATTGAAACTGTGTTTGGATTTCAAAAATACAATAAACCTAATTAATGCCATGCTTAGTAGTATGGAATTTGGAGTGACTGACTTGAGGGAGGCTGAAATTTGGTTTTGACTTTGGTGCCTCCGTGGAGCAAGAGTTTGCTAAACTGTTTTCTAGACATGAACCAGGTTGATAGAATTTTTCATAAGGAAAACTAAATAAGAGATTAAGTCCACATGCTTCTAAGGAGTCAGGCAGCAAATTTAAATGAGGTGCATGGCAGAGCATCTCTTAGAACACTTGGTCTTCTCTGCCCACTTTTAATGGAGACACGGGTAGGAGAAATATTTTGCGGGACCCTTGGGTGGCTCAGTCCTTAAGCATCTGCCTTTTGCTCAGGTCATGATCCTAGGGTCCTCAGATCAAGCCCCACGTCGGGCTCTCTGCTCTGTGGGGAGCCTGCTTCTCTCTCTCCCACTCCCCCTGCTTGTGTTCCCTCTTTCGATGTCTCTCTGTCAAATAAATCAAATCTTTATAAAAAGAAATATATTGCTTTTCTCTTAATCCTGCTAATAAGAAAGGAGGAGAAGAAAACACACCTGATAAGTGGACTGAGCCAGTGGTGAGGAAACAGAAAGTTGGGGGGGAGATGGAGTCTGAGGGCCTGGGGCCCCCTCTGAAAGGGCCAGCTGCTAATCAGCTGCAGCCTCTGACCCAACTCTGCAGGTGGGGGCCCAGTGATCTGTTCTAACAAGCCCCCAGGTAAGGTTGCCAGGTTTAGCACGTATTGCATGGGATAGGACATACACTAAGAAGTTATTCATTTTTTATGTGAAATCTGGATTTAACTGGGTGTCCTGTATTTATCTAGCAACCCCGCCTCTAAGTGATTCTGAAGCCCACAGATATTGAACAAGCGAAACACACAGATGAGCCAGGCTGCCTGTGTTTGAATCCGCTTCGTTGCGGATTAACCCTGGGATCTTTGGACAAGCGATGTGACTTCTGTGGCTTAGTTTATTTGTGTATAAAATGGGGTTGATGATAATAACAATACTGTGCCCATCGTGACCTTGTTGTTAGAACTGAATGGCTTAGTGAAGGTGGAGTAAGCAGAATGGTGCCTGGGAGAGAGTAAGCATGTCTTAAGAGTTTATTGGCATCGTTAATAGTTTGTTTTTCCTCTTCTTCCCTCCCCCCACCTCCTTTTTCACCACCATCGGACCAACCATTAGAGACAACCTGAACTCTGCTTCCTCTCATTCTGTCTTCCTAGATCTACCTTTGGTTCAGTTAGAGATCTGATTCTGTTAAGCCATGCCCCAAGGCAGCTTGGCTTTGAAAGCTAACTGACAGTGTGGCTGTCTAGCAGGAGGACCCTGTCATCTGCATGAACATCTGCTTCAGGACTCACTCCGTCAGTCTGCAGTGCCCTGCCGTGCCTGGGCCTCTGGCCGTCCAGACCCGCCTTTCTGCCTCGCGTGTGCTCTCAGCCGCTCCCGGCACAGTACTTAGATAATCTTTCTGACCACATCTTGAGATTTCAGATTCCCGGAGTACCTCTCGGTTGTGGAAGCAACGGGTGACCTCCCCACCCCCACCACCCACCAGTTATCATTTCTGTGTGTTCTTTGGGAAATCCCCACCTTTTCTTTTTCTAGACAAGGAACATGGGAAGACATGATTTGTGGACCTAAAGAGTGTTCACACCGTATTTCAAAGGAAACCCGTGACACACACTTCTTACCGAGGGTTGTGCAAGCCGCCTGAACATGTTCCTTCAGGAAGCAGCTTCCCATCCTTCCACATGGCCACAAATGACAGACTTATCTGCACAGCAAAAACCAACCGGATGAGCTATTATGGTTCTCAGGCGTGCCATTTTGTTGCTGTTCTGGGAATGAAGCAAAATGCGTTATTTTATTAAATAAAGATTTCCCCTGTATCACAGGGGAAGCTAATTTTATTAGCTCTTTTATGGGAACAAACAACATCACCCTGGTGGGGAGGACGGCAGCAGGAGGGGGACGAGGGAGTGGAGGGAATCACATTTTGTCATCTGTGTGCTCCAGTGGAGGCTGCCAGCGTGTTTTCATTGGTAATTACTTACCAGAAGAGTTCTCCAGATCCTGCAGAAAGTGCACAGCTCTCGGTTCTTAACTAATTTTGTGATTCAAAAGACATGTTTGGCTGCGGTAAATACTGTTCTTATAGTTTTGATATGGGTGGGTCCGTGGTGTCCAAAACCCCGTGTTTGGTAACTTCAAAAAAAGTTGTCTCTGTGTTTTCCTCTGTCAGAAAGCAGAGACCGCTTAGGTGCATGCTACGACTCAGAAGGGAAGAAGTCCAAATACAGTTGGATCATTCGAATACTAGCCTCTGATTCCTTAGCTTTAAAACCTGAGACATCCACTTGTAGCTTTATTTCACTTTTTAAAGGAGCTGAACCACTAGATACCAATACTGCCACCATCCTCAGGCTGGGTGGCCCGAGCTAGAGGTAGCCAATTCTTAATAACGGGGTGCTAGTGCTGCCCGCATTTAGCACGCAGGGCTGAGGTCTAGATAGCATTCGCAATGGGCGATTTGCCCGGCAGGGTGGAAGGGCAGTGTCCACGGCTCTGCTTTTTGATAGCGAAGTACTCTGCCAAAAATGGCCTCTGTTTTCTTGAGTCAGAAGTGGTCTCTGTTTTGTCGCTGCTGTGCTATTATTTTCCCCATTAGCAATAGGTCTGAGGTCAATGCTAAACCAAATTATGAAGCAGGCAAAAATGTTTCGGTGTCACTGAGTGCTACCCCTTCTTCCCTCCTTGTGCCTCACTAGGAGCCCCCTCTCTCCTAGCTGTCATCTGTGCTCAGCTTTTGAGCATTTCCCCATTTTCCATGAGCATCCATCCTGAACCCTGGTAGGATGCAGATCTCAGTCATTACCACCTCCGTGCGCAATGAAAGCATAAGCTTCTTCCGTACGATAACTGCTTTAAACCAGAGATGAGAAAATTGTAGCCCCTGTCCATAGGTTGGTTGGTTTTGACATGGTGTTTATAAAAATTGCTGTGTATTTCCCCTCTATTGTTTTCTACTTCCGTTATAGTTACCTGTTGCCCTACATCCTTATCACTCCCTGATCTACTTCCTTCATCTTGTTATTCACCTCCCAACTTGTTGTCTACTTCCTCCTTCTTTTTGTTATCTGCTTTCTTTGTGTTCTCTGTTTCCCACCTCTCCCTGTCCCCTTCCCCATTTCCGTGTCCCTTTCTGCTTCTCCTTATCTCCTTCCGCACCACCTCCTTGTCTCCTTCCCCCTCCTTATCTCCTTCCCCATCTCCTTGACTCCTTTTCCTTCTCCTTGTCTATTTCCCCCCTCCTTGAGTTTCCCCCTCTTCTTGTATTTTTCCTCCTCTCCTTGTCTGTTTCCCTCATCTCCATGGTTCCTTTTCCCTCTCCTTGTTTATTTCCTGCTCCCCTTTTCCTTCTTCTATTTCCTCATCTCCTTGTCTACTTCCCTCATCTTTTTATCCACTTCCCCCATCTCCCACATCCCTCATTTTATTATGTTCTTGACTCCTGTCAACCTTTGAGTTTGTGATCTGCTTTAAACCATCTCTTCTTGGAAAAAAAAAAAAAAAATCAGGTGATTGTTCAGGGCAGTGAAACTACTCCCTGTGCTGTGTGATACTGTAATGGCGTTCACGTTCATTCATTAGTCCAAACCAATAGAATATAGCACACCAACAGTGATCCTCAGTGTAAACTATAGACTGTGATAATGATGCATCAGTGTAAGTTCATCAATTGCAGTAACAAATGCGCCATTTTGGTGGGGCATGTTGATAGTAGGGGAGGTTAGAAATGTTTGGGTAGAGGGAGTGTATAGGAACTCTCTGTATCCTCTGCTAGTTCTGCTGTAAACCTAACGCTGCTCTAAAAAATAATGTCTTTTTAGGAAAAAGAAACGTTCGGCTTTAGTAAAAATGGGTGGGAGATGTAGGCCAGGGAAAGTCTGGTTTGTTGCTCTTCTTAAACTCCTGGGGAATAGCCTCAGCACCTTTGCACCTGCTTGTCTATCTAAGCATCCCCTTGAAGTGTTTCCTGAGGAACTCCTGGCCTAGGACAGAGTTTGGGAGAATGAGGTGTTACTTCAGGAATTTAGGTCTTTGAGGACATCAGAAGTGGAGTAATGAGGTTTCCCTTGCTTTGTGCCCTGTCCTTTCCATCATCACTCTACTTCCCTCAAGGAAGAGGCTGAAGCTCTGTGATCAAAAGGTCTGGTAACCTTAGGCCAGTCTGGCTCTGACATAGATATAGGGAACAGAGGTCCCAGGGCATGGCTGGTGGCTTCCCTTTGGGTGGACCGTGAAGATGTAGTTCCAACAAGGGCCTCATTGCATCACTGGACTTGAGCTGGCACAGAAGGATGGGAGCCCAGAAATTACAGGTCTAAACACAATGACCATGGGCCACTGGATCAGAGTAAGGCTTCAGCGTCAAGACCGTATGAGTAGAAAAACTCCATTACTTGCCAGCTATGTGACGTTGAGCTAGTCACTTTACCTTTCTCTACCTCACTTCTATAATCTGTAAAATGATGATAATAAAATCTATCTCCTGAGGTCATGAGGTAGGTCAAATGGGATGATGTGTGTAACAGACTGTGCCTCAAACCCAGCAAATGCTCAAGTGATAGGAATCTTTAGAAGGAGAGTGCGTTTTTTTGGTAGAAATCTCCGGAATGTGGCCCTGGGCGTTCTCTTAGTCACTCTCTGCTTGGTTTATCTTGGCAGTTTCAGCCAAAATCCATTTAGGTAAATGAGTCGATGTTTTACTGCCTATTTGCCATTCAGAATTTTTAAAGGAAAACTTATACTTAATGCTACCCTTTTCTTTCAAACCTAGATCCCACTGTTGATTAGATATAGTGAGTTTTCTTCCAAGTTTTTAGAGCTGGTTTCTACCTCAAACTCCTGAAAGTCCCTGTCCCCAAAAGAACATTCCCTCATCTTACGTCACTCCAGTTTGAAGACAACCTTGTGCGGCCCCAGTGGGATGCCAGATGGGGCAAATGGAATGAAACTAGTTCCTACTGAGCGGTCTCAGAGCCAAGAGGGAGCAGAGGCTCTCGAGGTCATCTGGGTGCCCCTTTGCCTTTGGGACCACAGATGCATCCCCTACATTAGGCTGATGTAGGAGTGGGAGACTACAGGAATTCACTGCAGAGAAGAGGGGCCCCAAGTTGAGCATTTTGGTTTGTAAACACATAGGTTGAAGTGCTTAGCACGTATCACATCACAGCTTAAGAAGAGAAAACCCATTCTGAATCTTAAGGAGTGGTACCTAGATTTGTCCTCCCTTGCCAATTGCCCCAGGCTACCCTGAGTCCTACTTTGAATTTTCCAAATTAGATGAGCAAGTAATTAAGTCATGCAAGCAAAAGTTGCTTTTCACGGGTTCAGGAGACGCTTTAAGCTCTCCAGTTTGACTTTGGGCAAGGGGTGGAAAGGAGCCCCTGTTCCCCTTGTTTCCTGGTTCATCCTTCCTCTCCATAATGGGATATGGAAGTCCACGTATTGTTGAGATTGTGAAAAAGTTTGAATCACTAAGAAGTTCAAGCTTGAGGAGCGTAAAAGTCGGTTTCCTGGATGCACTTCCCAGGGATCTGTACAAAAAGTGAATCTGCACTCCCCAGGGAAATTGGGATCAGCTCCAGTATCATGGGAGGGGTGGCCTGGGACTCTTTTTGTCCTCAACCAAAAGCCGGTTCCTGTCCTGCTGGTCCTCCCACAGGCCAAGGCAGCAACACGGAGCTGGAATCGGTAAGTGCTGGATCTCTCCCTGGGCAGCAGGATGGGCCGCGCTGGTCGCATCTCCTTGGACAAAGCTGAAATAAATCACAGAACAGCCCCTGCTTAAGATCTGATGAAATTCTCCATTTCCGCTCCAAATTGAATTCCTCCCGAAGGATTGGAGGGGCTCTTGAGAGTAATGAAGGCACTCCTTCCTCCTCTGCTAGAAGCATGTTTTAAATTAACAGATACAGCCTTCTAATCTGGGTGGGGAGGTAGCTTTAGGAGCAGTCTTGAGAAGCTGTTTTCAGGCCAGAAATGGTATTTTTTAATCTCGAGGGGCGAGGCAACAGACATCCAACACCACATGTACTCCTCTGGAAGGAGCAGCCCTGTTGGTGGTCTCCTGGGAAAGAATGAGAACACATGTCCTCCTCTGTCCCACTGTCCTCCTCGACCACTTGTAGCAAAAGGGAATTTATGATGGAGAATACAACTCCGGGGGCTGGTGCTTTCTGAGAGTTGAAAGTCCATCTCTTATTTGGGAAAAGTGATAAATTCTGTGAATTTAAAAAAAAGAAACCTGTTTTTAGGATGAAGATATCATTGAAGTGATTATCTTCTGTCCTCTGCAATGATGAATCGACAATCTGACATTTGTAAAGGCAGCCGACACAGGCCCTTTCAGGGGAAACAAGAAAACCTGTTTTCCAATGGGTCTTGTCAGAGTGAAGACGGATGACCTGCTGGCTGATTAGGACCATGAATAAGGCTCTGAGAACTCGAGAATGTGTGAGGAAACCAGGGGTGAAACTTATAAATCAAGGTTAAGGTAGAAGTAGAAAATTCTAAACATCCATTCTATCTTGAAGGTGGGCAGAAAATAGATTATCTATTCGTAAAGGAATATTTAATATTACTCCTTGAAATGAGCTTAAGAGCATTATCCTTTTCCCCCCTCACTGTTGAAAAAAGGCAGTGTAAAAAATCCTACTTGACAGGAGAAATTCTGACTTTTAGGGTCGAAAGGAGAGGAGGAAATTCTCCTTGAAAATAAATTCTATTGGTTCTTTTATGTCAGAATTTTGTTAATAGCCCTCGAGAACGGTTATCAAAACCTGACTCCATGTTTTTAATTTAGTCTTAAGAAGGAAGCCATTTCCTTTATAGGGAAATACGACCCCAGAGTAGCCCACAGGTAAAATCCAGCCTCAGAGGGCGGACTCCACTGAAGGAGGATTTAGGGTCTGGTTCTCAACTGGAAAATTGCTTTTCAGGGAGAAGGTCGTGTTTTCCACTGATAATAGGGTCCCTTATATCAAGTGAAACGCCCTTCCTTCCGACCCAGGAGGACATTTCAGCTTTGATCTTTCTCAGAAGACAGTAGGAAGTACAGTTATTCCCCGCTAGAAAGATGGGGCTGGGGATGGGAAGTGGGAGTATAGGATTCCAACCACGTGGGTCCATCCTGAGCACAGCCAAGACGCACTGGGGCCCGGGACCTGGTGGCGTCCAGGCAGGTGGGGAAGGAGGTCTGATGGAGACAACAAAGGCCGTTGGAGGGAAAAGATTAAAGGGCAGGAAAATGCACAGCCACCCCCCACCACCACCACTACCACGCAGCTGCTTTCGTGCATTCCTTCAGGCTCTCTAGACTTTGATATTTGCATAAATGGGCCTTGGCTAGGTTTCCACTCTGGGACAGAACAGAGAGCAGTCACCGCGGACACAGGAGGCTTTCTCTTGGTGATCAGTCTGGCTGTGATTTCAGCCATCAGCTTGTGTAACCTCCCCGGGTTGAGCGGACGGGTCAGCCCTCCAGTCCCTGTCACTGGGTGCACACCGTCTGTATCTCTGGCCTGGAGACCCTTCGGCCGCAGGCAGGCTCGGCTTGGAGCCTGTTTACAAGGCCTGCAGTTACTTCTGTTTTGTTTTAGCCAAAAAGGGTGAAGTGCTGCCAGCAGTATGTCTGGAATGTTATTTACTTGGTACATTTCTGTGGCTTTTCTTTGTAGCGCTGCATAGGCCAGAGCAAAGGGTCATTGACTTGCAGATGCCAGGTTTCACAGTTTGTCTTCTCCGTGGGGCGACTTTCTCAGTAAGAAGGAGGTTAGCTCCTGTGTCTCTCTGGTCCTTCCTCCCCACCTGCCTTCCTTCCACCAGTGCTCCCTCCCGTCCTCCCCTCTTTCCTGCTGCCCCCGCTTTTCTGAGTGAGTGCACTGAACTACTGTACTCCTCCCTCTCCCGTGTCCTAAATGCCCCGAGTGCACTTTTAATTCCTGGGGTTTCTGGTGGACTGCCGAGGGCCTGGCAGGCGCTTTTCATTTGCGTGCCTGCCCTGTTATTATTTCACATGAAAGCTGTCTCTTTTGGCACACATGGCTCCTGTGATTTCAGGGGAGCTCTTGGAGCTGAATGGGCGATGTTGTGCAAGGGAAGTACAGGTGGGGCATTCTCTACTGGTGGCCGTGGGGGCGGATGACAGATCCAAGCAAGGTCCTGGCTTGTGCCGAGCCAAGGTGAGAACAAACAAATGGCTTCTGAAGGAAGGAACCAGGGTGCGCGGTTTCTTAATTCGGGAGGTTTCACAACTGTTCGAGTTCAATTGATAGAGGAGAGGTTTTTTTGTTTTGCTTTTTTTGTTTTTTAAAGAGCAAATTCTTCCTTTAGACAAACTGTAAAAAAAGTCCCAGATCAATGAGCAATGTGGAAGGGGGACGCACGGAAGGTTTTCTGTCCGCTTCTTGTTTTCAGCCTCCCTTTCTCCAACTTCTTCTATGCAGTTCTAATCGTGGTATTTGGGGCTTTAAAACAAGGTATGGAAAATGAGATTAGATAAATCTCTCCAGCTGGTACCAGCCCTGGGGCCGTTTGCACACCTGGGTGGGTTACCTTCACCCTACCCCCTGCCCAAATTTTCTTATGTCATGTGAGTGTATAAGCATCTACAGAGAGATGAGACCTTTGAAAGCTTTGCCTTATGGAGACTCGGACTTTCTCTGAGTCTCTGGGACACCTTGCCCATCCGCGATACCTGTTAGCATGTTCACTCCGTAGCCAGCCCCAGTCTGCGATGGAAAATTTTGGTCTTATTCTTCTCAGCTTTTCCTGTCCTTCTGCATGACTTCTCCATTTGCATGTAAGCTGCCCGGATTTTTGGCTGAAGGGGCTTCTTTGATCACTCTCCTGACAGTATGGGCTTCACATTCTCACACCTGCTCTTCTTTTACAGTCCAGATTTCAGGGTAAATGCTTCCATCGCCTTGTCACTTCTTGGGTATAAAACTTGGGTGCAGGTTACTGATTACGGGTAATAGCCGTTGGATGACGGAGACGACTGCTTGGCACAAACAGCCCCCTGAACCGCTGCCAGAAACGTAAACTGCCACTTTATTTATTTCTGAAAGCATCTAAGCTGTGAGCCGATCGGTCATGATCTAGCATGCACATGATAATAACAGGCTCGCGGGGCTGAGAAAGCCGCCCCATGGGGCAGCCGCGAGGGCAGGCTCTAACAAGACTCCCGTGTGTTTTCTCCCCCATTATCCACAGCCCACACATCATCTTCCTCTCTCAGAGCGTCTTGACAGGAACGAGCCATCTGTGTGGGACCCGGCTGTGCCATGAAATCGCTCACGCCTGGTTCGGCCTAGCCATCGGGGCCCGGGACTGGACGGAGGAGTGGCTGAGTGAAGGGTTCGCCACTCACTTGGAAGACGTGTTCTGGGCCGCAGCACAGCAGGTGGGTTTACGGTGACCCTAAGCATTTCCCGACCCGGAGTCATAGTCTGTTCACAGGCATCTGTTCACATTCCACAGATCAGCAGAGGGCTTCTTGTGCGCTAGGACTATGCTGGATGCTGGGCCACCGGGGCGGGGGGGCGGGGGTGTTCTCCCTGTAGGGATGGGTGAGAGGTTAGCAAAGCAGACAAACACATCCCTACCACGTCGGTGGTGAGCACTGTGAAGGCCAGTGAGGCTGAACAGAGAGTCGGGGGTGATCTCAGTTTTAGAAGGCACCATGAGAAGGCCCCTCTGATGGTGGACATTTGAACAAAGACTAGAATAGAAGGTCATCCCGTGGCATGACCACTGGTTATGGTTGTGGTGACACCACCAACTTGTGTCTAGTTTGTTGTTTGTTTGTTTTTTAATAATAAGATGAAAATTTACATCAGGAGGCATAATCTCAGATGTCTTCTGGCATGTAATGAAGAATAAAGTGGCTGGTGTCATAGGTTAGGGCATGCCGAGGGCTGAGACAAGCTGGCAGTCTCCTCTGAGCTCGGACCACGGGTGGCGGGGCTGGCAGGAGGGCGTGGTAGAGCCTGGACTCCTGGTTGTTTAAAAGGAAGTTCTAAATCTGGATTTTTACATAAAATTTAGTAATTTAAAAAATCCTATGCCAACTAAACAAACAGCCTCTACTTTAAAGAACTGACCGCCAGTTCTAATGAGGATATGGCAGCTAAACAGCCTCCTGCTTATTTTTCCGTTCCTAATATTTGGTCAGTCTTTTCCCTGCCATCCCCACCCTTTCCATGCTGAATTAGTTAACATTTTCTGAAATCCTCAAGTTTGTGCATACCTGAATGCTTCTGTTCAAGCTCCTCCTGCCTGTTGAAATCCTGTTTATTTCTCACTAACCAGCTCAAGGTCACCTTCTCCGGGTAGCCCAGGCCGATCATTCCACTCACAATACTTACTCTTCTAGAAGCTTTGAACTCCCACGGTATCTAGTGCTTACCTCTTTTGCCTCGCTTCTTCCTTCTCCCTCCTGTCATCCTCACGTAGACTGCGACCTCTTCCAGAGTGGAGCTGCAGTTTTACTCACCCTCTCACCCCTCTCCGCACCTTGGCCGGCAGCATGTGCACCTGTGTCCCCTGCCACACAGTGAAGAGAGTCCATGTGGCAGATTTAAGCAAGGTGGTGGGGTTTGGTGTCGGACTGGGCAGGGAATCCCAGCCCTGCTGTTGACTGGCTCTGTAGGTTTAGGTGGTTTACATAGCCTCCCTGGCCCTCAGTTTCCTCATTTGGAAAAACACTTGTAAGAATTTGCAGACTGGCGCAGCGAATGGGATAATTATGAATCACACATGGAGCTCGTGCAGGAAACGCCGGTTCTCTTTTTCTCCTCTTTCTCTTCGTATTTTCCACCACCTGACTGATGCACAATAGGCACTAAGCAAGGGTTAAATAGGCCAATATAAGCAAGACCCTATCGTCATCCCTTCTCTGGGATGCTTCTGTCCTGAGACAATCAGATTTCTGCTGTTCTTGGTAATCCGAGTATTTTTCAGGCATCTAACGATGATCTCTCTGTCCTTTACCTGCCATCTCCCCAAAAAGCACTCCTCGTCGCCTTGGCCCCTGCCCACATCTCCAGAGGGTCAGTTCTGAGTCTCATTGCTTAGGTCCTTCTCACTGCCCTGAATATGGCCATCTTCACTAATAGAGGCATGAAGCCGGTCTGGCCTCATCCCATAGCTGCATACCTTCCATGGGTCTGTTCCCCGCCAGACCTGTAGGGATAAAAGGATGAGTGAGACCCAGCCCTGCTCTGAAAGAGGTCAGAGTTTAACTGTGAAGATAAGAAAAGCATACAGCAGAAGGAAGAAGAAAATAAGTTGGGAGAGAGAGGTAAATACCAAATATTGTATGAGTTCAAAGGTGGGAGAGCTCAGGCCTGAGCAGATCCAGAAAGTCTTTTGGGAGAAGGTGACTTCTGACATGGGCCTCAAAGGTAAAGTAGGAATTGAGGTCTCTCTGCTGCTCCTTTTCCCTTAGCCTGGCATAGGGGACAAGCCACCTCACTATCCTTTAGGGTATAGGCAGTATCTCTTCAAGTTGTGAAAGCACTTTGATCTGAAGTCAAGTGGCCATTCTGGATTCCAGCACAAAGTTTGGAAGCCTTTGCAGAGCACGTCGATCACTCTAGCCCCTTCCTTGAAGGGTGAAACTGAGATGCTGTTGGTTTCTGATGAGTGTCTGCAACAGACCTTCCAAGCTGGACAGAAGGGCTCTTCGGGGCGGGAGAGTGTGGGCTGGCTTACAGGACTCTCCTGGTCACTCCCTCTCCAGGGAAGAGGGAGTGATGCACATCCAACACTGGGCAGCCCAGACAGACTGTGCTCCGTAGCACTGAATGGTAGCGAACACGGCAAAGTGAGGGAGTGGGAAACCGCTGAACGAGGATAGAGAGTGGTGTTCCATAGGGAGAAGGGAATTGAGTTCATTGCAAGATTACATCACATAACTTGTCATCAACCTGGGTAAGGTCTGACCTCCTTCACAGGAGTCTTAGCTCAGGCTGCTGTAACATAATACCACAAACCGGGCGGGCTTGAACAACACTTGTTTTCCTCTAGTTCTGAAGGCCGGAAGTCCAAGATCAAGGTGCTGACAGGCTTGGATTCCCGTGACACCTTCTTCCCTTGGCTTGGTGGTGGTCACCTCCTCTCTGTGTTCTCCCGTGGCCATTCCTCTGTGCACATATAGAGAGCTCTGGTGTCTCTTCCTTTTCTTGTAAGGCCACCCGTCCTATTGGACCAGGGACCACAATAATAACCTCATCAATTTTAATTACCCCCTTAAAGGTCCCATCTCCAAATACAGTCACATTCGGGGTTAGGGCTTCAACATATGAATTTTCCACTCATGATTCATTCCCTAGCAACAGGGAACACAGAACCTGTGGCTCATCTGCCTGCTGCTGGCTACTTGGCACCTGTCTCTCCCGAGATAATAGCTTGCTCCCCGCCTGACTATACCCCTCACCATCCTCTAAACACATCATGCTCTTTCCAGGCCCCTTGAACCTTGCACATGCTTTCCTTCTTCCTGAAATTCCTCCTCCCTGGGCTGACTCCTGCTTCCCTTGGGGGGACCAACACAGGCCCCACCACCTACTCAGGGAAGCCTTCTGACTCACCTGGCTGGCCAGAGAGCATCTCTTCCTTAACCTCTACCACCGCTGTACTCTGATGGCCTGTGTTCTGACAGACTCTGTCCGTAATGGACCCAGGGTCTGGCAGAGACTCGGTAAATACCTGTTGAATCAACTCTAAAGGATCTTTCATTTCCAGAAATGCTTGTTGAGACTGATATGTCCCTCCCAGGTGGCTGTTCTAGTGCCCTCCCTTACAGAGGCTTGAGCCGTGGGGCCTCATGAGCCCAGCGGCCGCGGCCCATTCTCGCCAGCAGGCCAGGGTGTGATGGCGTCCCCCTCCCCCAGAGTGAATCCAGGCAGTACACTTGGGTTATATGCAAACAGAATCATCTGGGCCGCATTAGCAGGCTCCACTGTAAACAGCCCTTAACCAAACCGAGGGCTGGGAAAAGTAGGAGGTAAATGGAGGGGCCAGTCCCCACCCTGTGCAGCAAGACAGAGCCGCAAAGGGCTGGAAGGACTCAGTGGAAACGACCCTTTACGGAAGCCTGCCTTTTCTGGGCCCCCCGGGTGTGTGAGGCAGACAACCCGGCACAGCGACATCACCGGCAGAAGAGTGAGGGGCTGAGTCTTCGTGTGAGGACCTCCCAGACCCCTTGCCCCTGGGGTGGCCAGGCACAGTGTTTTCACCCTGAAACTGAGCAAGCTGCTCTGTTGGGCAGCTGTGACCCTGCACGAGGACAACAGTGACTGTGTTCTGTGCGCATTTGTTTGTGTGTCTGTGGCCCTGAGCAGCTGGCCCCCCACGAGGCGCAGGAGCAGCAGGAGCTGAAGGCATGTCTGCGCTGGCTTCGCCTCCAGGACGAAGTGCGGAACTCCCCCCAGGAAATGCAGGTGCTGAGGTAAAGCGCCATGAGCTCTCTTCCCCTTCTCTCCCTTTGTCCCCCACCTCTTTTCCTTCAAGATGGGCATCGGGGCCATCTATTAGATCTGCTGTGTTTCCTTCTTAAATCACGTTGGGTTAGGTCACCCATCCTCCCAGGGACATGATTGCCCTGTTTGAAGTCCTTCAGGGCGGGCGTTTGGATTTGCCTTCTGACGTTTCCTGGTGTCTCTGCTGAGGAAACACGGACACAAGGCCATTTCCAGGACCAGGACTTGTTTGAAGTTCTAATAGTCACTTGGTGTGGTGATTGAGGACTTGGACAAGGCGGGGGTTTGGTAGCCTGACAGACAGTAACCCTTTAAAGCCAAAAGAACAACAGCAACAGCTATAACAGCCCTTTAGGAAAATACTGATTCCGAAGTGTTTAGTAGTAACACATATTGGTGTCAGTGGGCCCTTTTGTTTTGGGTCCTCCCAGCAGGAGGCCACTCCCATGCGTGGGGAAGCTTCTACTCCGGCTCCTGTGTGTGGTGTCCACGTGTGTCTTGCCGCACTTACTTGTAGGATTGCTTCTTGCCATTTTTTCCGGTTCTGCCCCTCTGCTTTGCTTGTTTTCTTCATTTCTCTAAATAGTTACTTATCTGCAAGCCCAAGCCTAGGCCCCAGGAATACTGCAATTATTATGACAATAGAAGCTTTGGTCCTGCCCCCTCTCCACAACAGCCAGGGGTGTGGAATCTGCCCTCAGACAGGGGGGGAGACAGCCCTCCAGCAGTGTCGCCCCCCCCCCCCCCGCCCTGCCCAGTGTAGATGTCAAGGCCAGTCTATCTTTGGGGCAGAAGCCAGCCTGAACCAGTTTGGTTGTTTGTTTTTATTTTTATTTATTTATTTAGTTAGTTAGTTTTTGTAAAGATTTTCTTTTAGTTATTTGTCAGAGAGAAAGAGAGCGCAAGCAGGCAGAGTGGCAGGCAGAGGCAGAGGGAGAAGCAGGTTCCCTGCTGAGCAAGGAGCCCATTGTGGGACTCGATCCCAGGACCCTGGGGTCACGACTCAAGTCAAAGGGAGACGCTTAACTGACTGAGCCACCCAGGCGTCCCAGTTGTTTATTTTTAAATAACCACCTCCCACCCCCGTTCACAGAGACTGCCCACTGAGACTGAAGTTTGAGGACAATGCACGGAGCCCAGCCTGACTCCAGGGACTCTGGCTGGTGCTTTTGTGCAGCACGGCTGCATGGGGTGTGGCCACTCTGGTGGGTCTTTCGAGTGTGGCGAAGAGGGAGATGAGAGCGTCCAGAATAATTCTAGGCTTTTGACTTGAGCCGCTGCATAGACGGTGAGGCCATTTGGTGAGACCTCCAAGACATCGGAAGGAAAAGCGAAAGTCCCAGTTTTGTTAGACGTTAAATTTGGGGAGCTCGGGAAATCGGTGTGGCGAGAGGGCGGGTGTCGCCGTGAACGTTTGTTGATGAAATGTGCTCTTGGGTTATAAGCAGGCCAGCCGCACACGGGGAAGTCAGTACATACATGCGGAGAGCCTTCTCTGTGGACTGGGTGGAGCTGTGATCAACCCTGCCGGCCCTGATGGCCAGGAGCTTTTCCTGTGTGTGTAGAGCTGGGAGAAGAATATGCTATTTTTAGACCCTTGTGCTGGAAAGCTTATTATGGCATTTGTTTTTCTTTTTCTTAGTATTCAGAAATTGTGTTTGCCTAAATTTAGGCTAACCATGAAATGACTGCATTTGGAAGATTTGTTGCACATCGGTATGGAAACTCTTGTTATCGGCTGCGCTTACAATGAAGAGGAAATGCTTCTGAACCTGCACCGAATTATATAGTCAAGGTTTAGTTTACTCCCATCCTTTAGAACTCTCCCTTAAATGGGCATAGAAAGCCTAGAAATTACTGAAAGTGAGAGAAAAAAAAAGAATGAGAGTTATAAAAATTTATCCTCAGATTTTATTTTGGCGTTATATGCAAATAAGACCTTGGAAAAGAAGTCACTTATAACAAGACAGTAATCAAAGATGCTATTTCCACCCCCTCCTTAAGATAGCCCATGGCCTTGAAATGATGGATCAAGAACAATTTAGAAGTCTTGGTTTGTGTCTTGATATGTTCCTCATGCCTTGGTGTTGACAGAGAAAATAGAAACTTCTCTTACTCATCTTTGTAGCAGCTTTCAACATGGTCGACCACTCCCTCCTTCTAAAAACACTTTCTTCTTTGGGCTTCTGTGTCACACTCTCCTGGGTTTCCTTCTGCTCTGCTGCCAGTCCTTCCCCAACTCTCCTGCTGGCTAGTCAGCGTCTTCACTTAGATGACTCATAGCTCAGAAAGAGGGATTAAGGGGTCCAGCATCACGCAGCCAATCCAGAGCAGAACAGAAATTGGAATCCAGGGATTGAAACGACCTCTTCCCTACACACTTTCTCTCTGCCTTTAAGGAACTCCGTTAAAAACAAAAACAAAAACCCACTGCAGGTATCTTGAACGGTGGAAGGACGTGAAGGCCAGAGTTAATGAAAAGTGTCCTTGGACCGAGTATCTTTGTCTTTTGACACATGAGTGCATGTGTCTGATTATTTTGCTAGCTATCAGGGAAAAAAGAAAACCTGACATTGTGTTGATTACAGATATTGAAGTATTAACAAAGTGAGAAGAGGAAAAACTAAAATTGCACTTGGCTCTGGCTTGCTAATTTTAGTCATTTACAAGAACTGTTTCCCAGTCGTGTCTTCCATATATCCAGTGTTGAGCATGGCTCTCATCAGATGTGTCCTGGATTGACTTGGTTGTGAGATTCATTTGGTTACAACAGTTCCTGTGTTTTCCTTCTCAGCCTTTCTTGGCTGGGAAGCCTTTAACGTGGCTGCAGGCTCTTGAGGCCTGGTGATTTGCTCAGAAGGTTAGGGGGTCACATTACTGACTCCACGCCTTTTCTCATTTGTTAATTATTAAAGACGCTTTTCCCGTAGACCAGACCCTAGTGGCTCTCCTCTGACTCTCCCTCACTTGTCCACTGACCCTGGGCACAACTGTGTGCCAGGCGAAGCTGATCTTGCTGCTATCCTACTCTGCCTGGCTGCCACCACTCTGCTCTCCTCTTGTTTCCACCCCCACCCTACCCTTGACCTTGCAGCAGTGGTGACTCTTGCCTGGGAAGATGCGAAGGGCCTTCTGCAAGGCTCTCGTGCCTCTGTTCCCCGGGGCACTGTAGGATTCCTGCGTTCTCTCTCTAAAGTGCTTTACTCTGCATTAGCTAGCTTTACTCTGACAGGCCTGTGGGCTGGAAGAGCTACGGTGGCAGGGTCAGAATAAATTGCTGTTGGTTTTTTATTGTTTGTGATTTATTATCACTTCCCCTCTTTTCTGGATTCATTGTTAAAGTTGGGCTCGTGTTGACAAAAATGTGAAAATATATCACGTTGAGGGGCACCGACAGGCCCCAAATCCAGTGTGGCTCTTTCTTCTAGCTACTGCTTACACAAGACGACAGAACTCTGGAGAAGCACAGAGAGCTTCTCCTGCCTTCCTCATAAGTGCCTCATTCCCTGGTCATATTATGATTCCCAGGGAAGTCCCAACTAGGCAAGTCTCCACGGACAAAATGTGATCTGCATGCCACAGGCTCTGTGAGTTTGCATGATGCCTAAGTACTGTATGTTCCACTTAAAACTATAAGACTTTAGGGGCGCCTGGGTGGTTCAGTCATCTGCCTTGGCTCAGGTCATGATCCCAAGGTCTGGGGATCGAGCCCCGCTTCGGGCTCCCTGCTCAGTGTGGAGCCTGCTTCTCCCTCTGCCCTCCCCCTGCTCATGCTCTGCACCCCCCGTCCACTCTCTCAAATAAATAAATAAAATCTTGAAAAATAAACAATAAGACTTTTGAAGTTAGTCTACATGTATACCTCTAGTATACATGAAGCTTTCACCTCGGAAGTTTTTCTCAAAATTTTTATTTCTGATCCTTGAAGAACATAGCAATATTTTCCCACCCACATGTGGGAACTCATCCACTCGCAGCCACCCAAACCTGCCTCGTGGGAAAGCTCCCCTCCTTTGAGAGTCCCTTGTCGCTGCCACACACCCACCTCTAGCCCAGGGCCCAGGCCCTGCTGCTCCTCCATCCTGGGGTCCCAGAGTCCCAGTATGCCCACTTCAGGCTCCACCGGCCCTGCAGGCTGGGAACAAATCCTTTCCCTCTTCCCTAGGCAGCTCCCTTCCCCATGGCCTTTAGTATCCATCCTCCCTTCCCCACTCTTCGTGCCTTCACTTGCCTCCCGTCCCCCAGGGAAAACGGAGGCCATCAGCCATGTTCTTCCTTCAGTTCTATAAACACATCAACATCCACAACTCTCTGACTTCTCAGAAGCCCGAGAGATAACTTACAGGTCTCAGTGTAACTAGAGACACATTTCTAGTTCCAGAGGTGGCAGTGGAAATGTGCACGCATTGATGCAAATCTAGAACTTATATATATCTAAGTGAGCTTTAGACCCTCTGCTCATGAGGAAGAAGGGAAGGAGGGATCCATATATGAAGGGAGAAGGAAGCTCACATCACTTTGGACCATGGGCCAGGGTCATGAGTCTAGGGAAACTATACTTTTTTCCTGAGGTAATTTTGCCCTTCTGGTCACCAGGTTCTGTAAACATATTCCAGTCTGTATATTACTGCAACTCCTCTGCTTTGTTTGGTACTATTGATGACTCTTCTGTTCTGGGAATCTGTCACCTGGCTCTCGTGAGCAGGGAGAGAAGCAGAGGGAGAAGCAGGCTCCCCGCCAAGCAGAGAGCCTGAAGCAGGGCTCAGTTCCCGGAGCCCGGGATCATCGCTCTTGCCATCATTTGCTTTCACCCCCTAGCTGCCCGCAGTATCAGTTTTCCAGGGCTTCCGTAACAAGCTACCACAGGCCGGTATGTGCAAATGTACTTCTTACACTTCTGGAGGCTTAAAGTCCAAGATCGAGGGGTCAACAGGCTTGCCTTCTTCTGCAGCCTCTCTCCTTGCCCCTTCTCGTTGAGTCCTCATGCAGTACCCCCTCGGCGTGTCTGCCCTCCTAGTGTCCCTTTGTACGTCTGCATCGCCTCTTTTTGTAAAGGGTACCAAGGAAATGCCTCATTTTAACTGACCTCACTCTTTTAAAGGCCCTGTCTCTAAATGGAGTCACCTTCTAAGGTACTCAGCATTAGGGCTTCCACATAAAAACTTTGAAGAGCTATAATGCGGCCCATAACATCTACTGTCTACTTGCTCTTTCTTACCTCCTTGTCTTGTCTTCAAGTTGTCTCTATTAGAATAGCCTCCCCTTGTCACATGACTCCGAATCATCACAATTCAGCACACATATCACTGCGTTCCAGAAGTCTCAGGCTCTCGCCTGACAAGATAAGCACATGACCCTCATCTCTACTTCCTAAATGCTCCGGTTATGCCTCCATCCCTGATCGTACTATGTCATTAGACAATTATATTTAGAAAGAATCAAGTTATGTTGTCAATATTTGACCATTTTTAACCAACGGAAACAGCAGTTTCATATGATCTAACCTAATGCATCTTTCTTCTGGGTCATGAGCCTTTTGAACCCAGGGACTATGTCTTCCTTACCTTTGTTTCCCACAAGGTTGGGCACTGAATGGGTACTTGATACATGTTGAAGAAATGAACGTCATAGATGACACAGCCTCCGTCCCTGAGATTTCTATATTATTTACATAGAGTTGAAATACTGGTCACAAGACAGTAGATAGAAAAACCCTAGGCTGTGTCCTCAGAGTTCTTAGGACCGAGAGGTTACTATTGGTAGGCCTAGCTAGAAAGGGCAACTGGGAAGGTGTGAGGTTTAAGCTGGGATGGTAAGAAGGGCTAACATTGAGACTGGGAAAGAGCTGGAAGGAAGAAAATTCAAGGAGCAAAGCCTGGCAGGCATATACAATAGATTATTTGTGGAAATGCGCCATTAGTGAGAATGAGCTTCCTGGAGAGAATAAACATCAGGAACCCGTGAGACCAAAGGGGCGAGGGAAGGACAGGCTAAGTAATGGAGTTCCCTAGAGGCCAGATTCAAGATTTTGCATGTGACCGTCCGGGCACTGAGGAGCTATTTTCAGTTCCAGGAATGACATAATGAAATGGGAGTTCTGGGAAGATTACCGAGCCTGTGAGATCATGCATGATCAGAGATACAGAGTCTCCAAGCCAGATGGAATTGGGTAGCCATTTCAGGAAGCCACACCTGGGTTTAGAAGAGCTTGGGATGCTCTTCCCAGTTGGCTCATCGGGTGATATTCAAAACTGGTTGAAGTGTCAATACAGCTTCAGAGAAGGCTTCTAATAATATGATGTAAAGCGTTCTCTGATGGCAGATAAGAACTGACCCACGAAAGGAAGTGGTTGAATTTGTGGGCTTTGTGAAGTTTGTTATGTATGACTATAACAGAGTCAAAGGCAACAGTCCCAGTTCCTTCTTGGCCAAAACCTGATCTGTCCTGCCTCATTTTAGAGAAAAATCGTCTGAGAATGCAGGCCTGGGCTCTCTCCAGAGCTTGTAGGTCTTCAGATCTCAAACCTGGAGGATAGTTTAGGGTTTAGAGACCAAGCTTGGAAGCCGGAGTGCCTGGATTTGAGTGCCATCTTGATGCCTCAACTTGCTGTTTGACCTTTGGAAGTTCCACAAGCACAGTGAGCTTTGGTGTCCTCACTATAACATGGGAATTATAACACGGGAATTATAACACAACAGTCTTCTTCACAGGTGGGTGTGGTGGATAATGTGATGAATACATACAAATCAGTTAGAATACATGTATTGGGTTGAATCACAGAGAATTTCCATTTTGGTGGATCCAAAACGGGTCAGTATTGTCCATTTCCAGGGGTTCATCTAGACCCTCTGACACCTGGTCAATGTTTGCTGAATGACAGAGGTCACAAGGACCCAGCCCCCACAGCCAGCCCCACTATCTCTTCCGGTTTCTTCTGGTTTCTATCTCTTTCGCTGTTGCTACCCTCCCCTGGCGACCACACAGGCACCCTGCTCCTCTCTCTTTACCCACCAGAGCCTGGAAACACCTACCTTTCCTCTTGACAAGCTTGCAATTCACTAGACTGCCCCAAAATGTAGTTTTCTTAAGAAGTTAAGAGGATGTTTAAAAAGGGAGAGGGTAAGGGAGGCAAGAGTGCCTGGTTACAAATGAAAAGATAGGATTAAAAGCAAAAACAAACAAAAAAAAGTTTGAACATTAAACAAAGATGCTCAAACTAATAGCTTGAGGTAAGAATTAACTTGGCAATGCTTCTGAGACAAATGGAATCTTCATACCTTCCTGGAACGTACTTCTGGTCTAATCTTTACATTAGGGCCCTGCTGGTGTCCCCTCTGGCTCCACTCCATACAATTTCCCCGGCATTCTATACAGAATCTGACCACGACCCTGAGAAGAAAACACTCCTTGTCTCCTCTATGACTTCGGGTTCCAGCCACTGAAACTGGCCTGCACGGTTCCTGACGTCTCCTCATGTGTATCTGGCACTTCCTAACCTCCACTCCATCCCTTAGGCCCAGGACCCCCTTCACCGTCATTGTTTCTGTCTAGTTCTCTTTTTTAGAACTACACTCACTAGCAAGCTAGCTATGTAGACGGTTTCTACCCTTTCGTGACAGGACAGGGCTGTAGCTGTGCCAGCATTTTCTGAAAAACTTGAAGGCTCTCAGCTCGCCAGAAACAAAATCTGCGCTTTCCTGTTGTTTCGAAGACCAGCTCTATCCCCCTGAGCTGCCCACTCAATTCCTGTTTCCTGTTGGAGGGACTCCCTCAATTCTCACTTCTTTTACCCGGCAAGGATGACAGACATGTCCTGAATATTTAAACTCAAATAACACTCCCTGTTCATTTTTCTAGACCATTCCCTGGTTACTCATCACTCAGGTATTTCTAAGGGAGGGATGGAATTCTCCTTGATAGGTCTTTAATTACATATTTACTGTACACAGTGTTTCATTTTTGCAATTACATTTGGTAGGGGTTTTTAAGTCTAAAAAAACATAAAGAAGAAATAAAACAGTTCATAATCACTGCTTAGTTAAAAGTGCATAACAGGAAAATCCAAACAAATTTAGAAAGATGTACAATTTCATCCCCACCGTTGGAGTCTTTGCCTTAAGATAATCCCTGCTAGCATTTTCTTGTGAATCCTTCTGAAAATTAATTTTTTAAGTATGTACGCATACTTCTGTATTGCCCTGTGTGGTGCTGATTCATTATAACCCCACTTGCCTGTGAAATATTTTCCTTAAAAAATAATTCGAATACCTAAACTGATCTATAATAATTCACTCTTATTTTGCCCTTCCTCTGAGGACATTTCATTAACCTAGCCGGTCCTAGTATGATATACATTACATTCTTGGCTAATGAATGTTAGTTTCCCATTGAGAAAAACTCTCATCCTCAATGAATCCTTCCCCCTAACATGGCCATTTTGTTTGTGTTTTGGCCAATAGTTCTGACCCAGAATGGCTGACCAAAAAATAATGCAGGTATTTGCCTGGACCTGCTACAAAGACCCAAAAGAAGAATATTCTGCTACACTTTAAAATGTACTCTATAAAAAAATGACTTCTTCCTCTTCCCTGTCAGCAGTTGAGGAGAGAAAGAATGGAAAAGAGAGGGATTATGCGTCCACTCAAGATTGCACTGGAGGTTCTAGCCAAGGCAGTTAGGCAAGAAAGTGAAATAGAAGGCATCCAGCTTGGAAAGGAAGAAGTAAAACTGTCTCTTTTCCTAGATAACATTATGTTATATGCAGGAAATCCTAAGAATCCTCCCTGCAAAAAAACTCTTAGAACTAATCACAAGTTCAGTAAGGTTACAGGATACAAGGTCAATAAATAGAAGTTTGGACAGGTATAAATAATCTGAAAATGAAATCAGGAAAACAAATTCATTTATAATAACATAAAAATAATTAAATACTTAGGAATAAATTTAACACAGAAGTGCAACGCATATACTGGAAACTACAAAACATTGCTAAAAGAAATTAAAGAAGAACCAAATAAATGGAAAAACATCTTGCAGTTCACGAGTTGGAAGACTGAAGATTGATAAAATGACAGTACTCCCTGTACTGACCTATGGAGCCAGTGTCAGAATTTCAGCTGCCTTTTTTTTTTTTTTTTTTTTTTGCAGAAATGGACAAGCTGATCCTGAAGTTCATACGGAAATTCAAGGGATCCAGAACGAATAGCTAAAATAGTCTTGAAGAATAACAAAGGGTGAGGACTCACCCTTCCCAATTCCAATACTTAGCACAGAACTACAGTAATCACCATAGTGTGATACTGGCATAAGGTCAGACATGTAGACTAATGGAAGAAAATTAAAAGCCTAGAAACAAACTCTTCTTTCTTTTATGGTCAGTTTTTTTTTGATGGGTGCCAAGACCGTTCAGTGAATGAAAGAATAGTCTTTTCAACAAATGGCCATGGGACAACTGGATATCCACATACAGAAGAATGAAGTTAGACCTTCTGCTTCATGCCACATACAAAAACCAACTCAACATGGATCAAAGACCCACATATAAGAGTGGAAACTATAAAACTGTTAGACAAAAATCATAGGTATGAGTCTTCATGGCCTTTGGAATAGGCACCAGTTTCTTAAACCTAAGTACAAATGACCAAAAGGGGAAAAAAAATCAATAAGTTGGCCTTCATCAAAATTAAAAACTTCTGTGTTTCAAAGGGTTCCATCAAGAAAGTGAAAAGACGGGGCGCCTGGGTGGCTCAGTGGTTAAGCCGCTGCCTTCGGCTCAGGTCATGATCTCAGGGTCCTGGGATCGAGTCCCGCATCGGGCTCTCTGCTCGGCAGGGAGCCTGCTTCCCTCTCTCTCTCTCTGCCTGCCTCTCCATCTACTTGTGATTTCTCTCTGTCAAATAAATAAATAAATAATCTTTTAAAAAAAAAAAAAAAAAAAAAAGAAAGTGAAAAGACAGCCCACAGAATGGGAGAAAATATTTGCAAATCATATATCTGAGGGGACTTGTATACAGGATACATGAAAAACTCTTAGAGTTCAGTAATAAACAGACAAATAACTCAATTGGGTAAGGGGAGAAAAAATGGGAAAAGGATCTAAATAGACATTGGAAAAAATGAATGGAATTGAATGTCAGGGGTATGGGGCCTTTTTTCTGGGGTGATGAAAATGTTCTGCTGTTGGGCACTGGTGATAGGATGGAGATGGGAACCTTATGAGGATACTAAAACCAGTGAATTGTACTTTTTAAAAAAATGACGAATTTTATGATAATGTGAATTACATCTTAATTTTTTTTAAAAAAGAGGGATCTATGGAAATCATTGGATATTTTATAACATCTCATAAAATCATCGCAGCTTTAGCAGGGTCGGTTAGCAATGCCTGAAGGAGAGACGGAAGGTGAAATTATGGCAGGAGGCAGCTGGTGTCCTCAAGGCACTGGGTGGGACTCAAGGCACCATTTCTAGCACTGGAGGCCTGGAAGACATCTCCACAGTGTCTGTGGTGTAACCACGCACCTAGAGATGATTCACTTCCAAGAAAGCATCCCTCAAGCACAAGTATATATGCATGGGTGTGTGTATGTGTGTGTGTGTGTTTCCACTACATGCTCTACCTCCCATTTTTCTCTTAATAATACAATCCTCACTGTTGTTCTGTTATCAACACATGTAGGTTTTTTCTGAATGTTCCACCACTCACTACGTAACTACCTGTTAACTCTTGGACATCTTAGCGATTTCTGTGTTTAGCTTTTCCAAACAATGCTCTGGTGAATGGTCTTACTGTTACTGCACAGCCTGTTAAATAGAAGACTTAAATCGTACACTGTTGCCCATGAGACTGGATAGAGAGCTGTTCTCCCAACTACTCACCCTGTTTTCTATCCTGGTAGGTGTGGGGCTGCAAAGCCAGGCAAGGCTCCACCCCCTGTGGCTTCCAGTCCCTAGTGCCGTGCCATCCTCTGCCCAGGAGGGAAAAGTCCTTCCTCAGTTCCCACAGACCATCTGCTCCTCTTGGATTCATGAGACGAGCCCTTCCGCTGCCTCAGCATACAGCACCACACGTGCTGTTTGTGTACAAAAAATGCCTCTGGCCTCCCTTAAAGATGAAGCTGGTGTTAGTCTCATTTGCCTCCTTCCAGGAGGAATCATGGGGTTTTTCAGAGAAGTACCAAAAAGTTTTCTCTTGCTCCCTTTTCTCCAAGTTCTTTGTATTCCTGTGTTCTGAAAGTGTGTGGCCGACTGACAGCTTGCCATTTGTTATGATCCCCCTTGCCCTTTTAACCTGGCTTATGAGGATGCACGCTCAGGCTTACCGCATATGCTCCTCTCCTTCACCACCACCCCCCCAGACTACAACACTGGAAACAGGATAAGGGAGGTAGTAAGAACTGCTTGAATCCTATATTCTTAGGCTCAATCTCCCTCCGGTTATATGTGGTTGAGTAAACTTCAGTTAAGTTTCCTCTAGTTCATTTAGGTATTTGTTGGTTGGTTGGTTTTAATCAGAGTCACCCTTGATGCTCATTTGGCATGACCAAGGCTGCAGGGCAAACCTACTGACTGCATTGCAGGGGATAATGCTGGCTTACATCTAAATGCTGCTGCAGCTGAGGGGCACCTGGATGGCTCAGTTGATTAAGTGGCTGCCTTTGGCTTGGGTCATTATCCCAGGGTCCTGGGATCGAGGCCCACGTTGGGCTCCCTGCTCAGTGGAGAGCCTGCTTCTCCCTCTCCCTCTGCCTGCCGCTATGCCTACTTGTGGTCTCTCTCTCTCTGTTAAGAAATAAATAAAATCTTTTAAAAAATTGCTGCAGCTGAAGCTACGCTGGGCCATTTTATCTCCAAAATCATAGAATATTAGGGTCAGAAATGACCTTTAAAGTGATTTCACCTAACCTCCCATATCCCTGACAGCCAGCCACCCGGGTTCTACTGAAGATTTCCAGGCCAGTTCTCCCTGTTCTAGAAAGCAGCAGATTCCCTGTTGGGTACATCATCTTACAGGGGCTTTCCTTGGACTGGGCTGCCCTGCCACCCTATAACACCCTCCAGGTCATCTCCTTTACCTCCCGAGTTGCATGGGATTTGCCTTGTTCTGCCCCAAACAAATCCACATATTTGAAGACCGTGGTCTTTCCTTTCCTGGTCACTAGGTCACAAGTTTTGAAAATTCATTGTACATAACACAAGGTTGGGAGAACCCTCCTCCTTGGGTTTGGTCCTTTGTTGTCTTTGTTGACAGTGGCCTTCTCCAATTGTGACACCTAGACTGAACACAGCACACAGTTTGAGGTTCAGCCTGTGAAGAATGCAGTGGGACTGTTACTGCTTCTCTTATATGGCTGTACCAGAAAAGAATGGACCAGCACCAGTTAAGTTGGGTTCGCTCACACATACAACCATATTTCATTTTTTAAACCACTATGATCTACCTTCTCATTGTGGTCTTACTATCCCAACCCCCTCGCCTTTTTCTCTCTTTAGTAACATTCACTGAGTGGTTCCAATGTGCCAAACACTGTTCCAAGCAGTCTATATACGTTATCTCATTCAGTCCTCAAAATGGCCCCATGAGATTGGTATTGGCCATCTTCCTTCCCGTGTGATAGATGAGGAGACCGGTATTAAGCATTGGGCCCCGTTTCCACAGCTAGTAAGTGGCAAGCTGGGATAAAAGTAGAGGAAAGTCTGGCTCCAGAGCCCAGTCTTGACCTCTGCTCTGCTCGCTGTCTGACCCCCTCCCAGCAGTCCTTCCCGCTACCTTCTCATTGCTCCTGTTGAGCCCATCTACCAGTGTGGTTATTATTTTGGAAGCCACATCAATCACCTCTAGCTGTATGCTGAGTTTACAGACAATTTAATATATTAAATCTTCTTCATAGGCCAAGGTTAGTATTTTTAAAACCTCTGTCCTTATTAACAATTGTCATATTAATTTTCGATCTTCATTTCAGCCTGTGCTTGCTGTTCTTGACCTGGATGCTGTCAGTCAACCAGCTAGACTCCCCAGCTTGGACTGAAATGCAAATCTGTTACACCAGAACATCATGATTCTTTGAGCTCAGCCCTAAGTACTGCTCCATCCTGATTCTAGCAAGTAATTAATCAACAGTCTACAAATCATGAAACAACCACCAGACACTTACCACTTCTACATCCATTCTGCTAGCTGCCTGTAAAAGTCTGGGTGCATGATACCCACAGTGAATTTCTGGATGTGGCCTTTTAGATCTTATGCTAACTCCTATAGTTCATCATCTTCTGTTCTAAGCACTCATGAGCTGTCTGTTTAATAATTCAGTCTCAAATTTTGCCTTCTCTCCTCTTATACCCTCTTCCTTGGCAAATCAGAAGAGCATTTGTCTGTCCCCACCAGTCCCTTCCCCATTGTCTCCATGACGGTACTCCCAGAGGTCTGTATTGCCGGTGGAAGCTTTCAGAGCTGTGGCAGGTCGGAACTCTGGAAGGGAGTCCCCTTGCCCTGTCCCAGGTATCAGTTCCCACAGTACAATGCTCGCTCCGCCATATACATCATTCTCCCTAGCGGGAAGGTTGGAGCAATGTCGGAGTCAGGTAGTTATGTTGGTTCTATCACCTCTTAACAGCTGGTCTTCTTTATGCTCTGAACATGGTTTTTAAAGCCCCTTTCATTGTCCTGGACATTCTCCATTAGCATCAGCTCATTTTGACTTTTCACCTTCTTGGCAAGGATTTTACAGCTTCTGGGCTCTTGTATTCATCTTTGGGTTTTTGGTTTTTGTTTTTTTCTTTCTCCAGGATAACCTGCCCCACCCCGGCCCCTGCTTCCATCTTTTGAACATGTTCTCTGAAAATTCACCTTATGGAAACATCCTGCACAGTCATAGTGGGGTCTGTGCCCTCCATTTTCTTCTCATCTCCTTTGAAAACATGTCCAGATTCTCCCTTGCTATGTTGAATATGGTAATATATAACTCAGATCATTGTATTCATCTGTTCTTTGTTTTTTCTCTGGGATTATGTTTCTTAGGAATATCTGATTTATGACCACTCAAAACCTGAGGACTGTTTTGGTTTTGTACTGATTCTCATTACCTCCTGCTTTTCTGAATTTCATCTTTCACATTCCTACCCTGCTTATCAAAATATGTGGACTGTTTGTGTTTTCTACAGTTCTGCTAACTACAGAATCTTTCCTTGTCATCTTCTTCAGCAGCTGACATCTCCAACCACTGGCTCCTTTCACCGTCAGGGGACAGAATATACCGTTGTCACTTTCCTCTGGCTCCTCGGAGGGAAGCCTCCTTCTGTCTTATATCATCTCAGCAATTGCCTTTTTCAACACCAGAGCAATACCTGCTGTGTTGGCGACAGGATAATGGTCCCTGACGGGGAAGAAGCTTCAGGCTGGGTAACTGTTAAATCCATTGTGAAAAGCACACAGATAATCAAACTTGCCAGACAGTAGCCCTGACATGATACAACGTCATTCGTTAAAGGTGTGCATGACTATCTGTGCTTCTCTCTGGTAGTCAGGTCGGTGGCAAGGAGGCATATTTTATAGAGGGGAACATTGTTGCAAGAACTAATGGAGGATATAAGATTCCTGTACTTCGAATCATTCCGCCTTCCTTTTCTTTCTTTTTTTTTTTTTTTATACCCAGAAATATGTAGTATAATCTTCTCACAGAGTGGTGTGGACTGTGGGCATGTGTGTCAGGAATCTGACCACACCTTGCTCTCTAGAACTTTAGGCGACACCTGAAATTTGTTCTTTCTTTCTGTTTGTTTTCTGATGATTCAGCAAGGAGCAGCTTAAAAGACCAACACCTGAAGGGTTTAAACTCAAAGTTCAGTTTCACAAAGAAAGCCGGAATGGCTCATGTATGTGCCACGTCTTCTTTAAAATACTTATTTTGGAATGATTTTAGGCTAACAAGAAATTACTAAAATAAGAGGTCCTGTATACTCTTTGCCCAGCTTCCCGTGAGAATAGGTAGTGCCGCAGAGTGAGGTCTTGTGAATGGTTTCTCCTGTTAGAGGCAGGGTCAGCGGCATTCTCTGAACTCCAGTCAGAATGTGTGATGACCAAAACAGCAGCATATTCATGCTGGGCTTACAAAATGCCAACAGGAGCTCTGGCAAAGCGCTTTTGGATGCCACGGCAGCCTGATGAGGTGTTTTGGTCACGATCACTATCCCCTTTCCACAGACGAAGGATTGGGCTTCATGAAGTTGGGTGTTTCACATGGTACTTAAGTGGCAGAGTCAAGATTCACCCCAAACTCTTAACCAGGGTGTCGGATTGCTTTCCCCATAGGTCTCACCTGTGCACTTAGGGCTCAGCTAAGTACCGTGAGACCCGTTTCTGCACAAGGGTACTACTGAACTTCCTCCGTCGTGGGTGGGGTGAGTGAGGGCCTGCTCCCGGCCCTTCACGCCATGTGCTTCAGCCGTGATTGAGAGACAGACAAGCGTGTTGAATCACTGGAAGGATATTGTCTCGTTCCTTTCTGTCTCATGTCCGGGATGCTTAGTCTCTGGCTCAGGCACTAGAGTAGCGAATTTATAGATGAAGAAATCTCGTGGCTCTCGCTTCTGCTGCCAAGGGGTAGAAGATACAGAATGCTGGCAGATGGCCTGTTGGGGCTGTGGCAGAGCCAAAGGTGTTTGGACCCAAGTGGACACGCCTGAGCACCTTTCTGAGGCATTTTCCCAAATCCCACCTTTGGTGACACTCCTGCAGAATCAGTCCTTTCTTCGGGAGGTTTGATTCTAAGTCAGATCACTGTGTATCAAATACCACTGCTATCTGACAGCTCTTTCAATGTCCATATTGCTTCTGAGCACAGTGGAAGAGTAAGAAGGCAGGAAGGGAAAGGTCATGCTAATCTTGGTTGTTACAGTTGGTGCCAGGTACAACAGAAACCAGGGGCATTTAAGCACAAACGACCTTGGTAACTTGATCTCTCACATTCCATGTATTCCAGCCACAGGAATAAACACTGGTGTGTAAGTTCAAGAGATGCTTAACACTTTTGTGTTTGCAGAGTGCTTCCAAATGATCTGAGCCTCCTCACATTCTCTGTAGGTAAGGAGCTGAGCTTCGGGGAGGGTAAACAGCTTTTCTCAGTTCTATCTGGCACAGCCACTCTGGAGGCCTGGGTCTTGGGGAGGTCTCGGTGTTCAGCAAGGACTTCAGTGTTCCATGAACTCAGGTTCCAGCCTCAACTCTGCCACTAATTAGCTTTGTGGTCTTTTCCACGTCTCACTTTCCAGTGCTTTAAATGGGCATAATCATAGTACCTGCCCCAGCAGGTTCTTAGGAGGGTAGGACAGGATATATGTAGGAAGAGCTTGGCAGAGTGCCTGGCACAGGGGAATAGCAGGAAGTAGGAGCTGATAGTAATAGTTCAGTTCTTCATCCATTAGGAATGAATCTGGCTATAATTAATAGACTAGTAAAGCAATCTTGACTTAAACAAACGAGAGTTCCTTAGACAATAAAAAGTTGGAAGGCAGCCAGTCTTGGGCTGGCCAGCAGCTGAATGATCATTAAAGACTGCTTACTTTCTTTCATTTGATGGATTCTGGTCTCCATAGTGTAGTGACTTACTGTCTCCTGGTTGCAAGGTGGCTGCTGTGCCTCCATCTACCAATCATACTTTTGTCTATTGTAAGGAAAGCAAAAGCTTTCCCAGAACGCCACCTCAACTGCAGTAGATGTCTGCTTTTGTCTCATTGGCCTGGACCATGTCTTTTGACTATTCATAGCTGCCGAGACACTTGGAAATTGAGCATTTTGCTTTTTAGATTTAATTGTATAAGAGGCAAGAAAGAAGGTAGATGAGAATGGGGCTGAGCCAGGTGTGTTTGCCACAGTTCTTTCTGCCTCTCCTGGCATCATTTAAAATACATACTTAAAAAAAAAAAAAAAACATACTTCACTGGTGCTCAGGTGCTCAGGTGCTCAGAGGGCTTAGTTAATCCTCGTCTTATGTTCATGGTACATGAACAGCAAAGCTCCTTTCCTAGACTAATTCTCTTTTATTCTCACAAAGCATGTACTGCTTTGCATGCATCTATTTTTTCTTAACTTTCTGATCGGAATGTTACATACATAAAGTACATAGGTATTTCTAGATGGCTCAGCAGATTTTTATTCTGTATCCTTGCGAAAGCACCACTGAGATCAATATATAGAACATTCCCAGTGTCTCAGAAACCTTCCTCTTTTTCCCCGCTCTGACAGTACTCACCCCCAAGGATAACCATTATTCTGGTTATTCTGGTCTCTGTCCCCATCAGTCTCTTTTGCCTCTTCATTGACCATAATTATTTAAGTGGAGTCAAACATTGGCATGTAGTCTTTCTGGGCGAGTCAACTGTTTTTGCATGAAGGGGGAATTGATTTGTTTCCTGCTTTGTGTCCGTGCTTTGTCTCTCTGCCTAGACCTGGGATAAGAGGCATCATGAGAGCTGGAGTAGCACAGAAATGGAAGTCACTTTTTTCCCATTCATGGAGTATTTTCCCTCGTAAAAACCACTCCCTTAGATTTCTTATAAAGCTTCCCTGCACACTGCTCTCTCCAGCACAACGCCTACTTTAAAAGGAATCTCTTGGGGACTTGTATATTTGCCTTGGATGCTGTCAGCCTAAAAGAATTTTCTTGAACACTTCTTCATTTGGAGAAGGTGAAAGAAGAAAGTAAGAGAGGGATGCTTTCTGGAAGGACATATTTAGGCAAAGGAGAAAAAAGCACCAACAACAGGCATCACTAGGAACTTGAGCTAGAAGCCAGCCTTTGGAGCAGAGATTGACGTGGGTCCTCTGTGTCCCTCCCCTTCTGATGGTTTCAGTACAAAGCTTGAGGCATAAGAGGCTCACAGCAAGTCTGTTCCTCTTGGGACTGGGAAAGCTGGTTTGGATTTCGGCTGACCCTGAGAAGCCGTCCTTCTGCCAGGGCTGTGGGTGGTGGGCTTTGCCTGTCAAAGCCAGGGTGGTTTTCTTTAGAAAAACCCTCAGTCCCAGGACACACTGGAGAGCAGGAATAAAGCTGGTGCTTTTCAATGGAGTCTTAAATGAAGATGAAAGAGACTAGTTATCGTTGCAAGTATGGTCATGTATGTAAGTCAAGGATCAAGCACAAAAATGGAAACTATGCAGTTAGCTCTGGTGGCCGGTTGTTGTCTCTGCTTTAGGAATCTGCTGGTCCCGTGCCTTCTTTCTGGTGAGATAACCTAGAATACTCTGCAGAGACCTAATCAGAGGTTCTGGCTTGGCAGCTAGAACATACTGCAAAGGTCCTGACTGGCAAGGTGGGCCATCTTCAGGCACTTCCATTTGGGTCCAGCATCGCCACATGTTGGTATCTGTGACCATATGGAATTAAGTGGATGGGCCACTGAAACCCATTGCCTCTAACATCAGATGAACAACCTTGAATTTAGCAGTATTAATTGCTAAAAAATTTAGACTATCCTAGTAAGTTTATTGAATAATTTTTGTATCTCTGGTCCTTGCTAGGGGCTTTGTATAGTATCTCAGTTATTCCCCACAGGAACTGGGGAGTTGGGTGGGATTATTCCCCGTTTGCACATGAGTAAATTGAGGATAAGAGAATTTAAGTAATCTGCCAGTGGGGTTGAGATTCAGCACCAGTTCTCTTGGATTCTGAAGGCCACGTACTTTCTGACACCACACTACTTTTGAAAAATAAGCTCCCGCCCTTTCTGACGTGCCACCCCGCTGGTCAGCTCTTGCCTCTCCTCACCCCAAATCATACTCTTCAGTCTGTCTGTCCAGTTAATGACTGGTTTTAGAATAGCGGAAACTGTAAACACCTTGTCGCTCATTTAGATTTTCACTAGTTGTACAAGCTTCATTATTACCCAATTATATATATATTTTTTTTTTTAAAGATTTTATTTATTTATTTATTTGACAGACAGAGATCACAAGTAGGCAGAGAGGCAGGCACAGAGAGAGGAGGCAGCAGGCTCCCTGCTGAGCAGAGAGCCCGATGTGGGGCTCGATCCCAGGACCCTGGGATCATGACCTGAGCCAAAGGCAGAGGCTTTAACCCACTGAGCCACCCAGGCACCCCCCCCAATTATATTTTTTAAAGGAATTTAAAAAAATACTTAAAAGTTATAGGGGCACCTGGGTGGTGCAGTTGGTTAAGCGTCCGACTCTTGGTTTTGGCTCAGGTCACGATTTCAGGGTCATGAGATTGAGCCCCGAAATCTCACTCTGTGCTCAGCGGGGAGTCTGCTTAAGACTCTCACCTTCTCCCTCTGCCCCTTCCCCCCAGCTCTTCTCTCTCTCTCAAATAAAAAGATAAATCTTAAAAAAGAATACTTACAGCTATAGAGCAAAATGGAAAGCACCCTGACAGGTAAAAGTAGACATTGGTTATAATGCTGACCATGACTCAAAACAAGCTGTGAGACTTGGGTTGCAGATTTATTTCTGTGCGCCTCAATTCCCCTCATTTGTGAGAAGAACAGGTTAAAGTGTATGCTGTCAATGCCTCTACCTGTTCTAAAAACATGGGCCGTTACGACTTTTCTTTTTGCTTTTGATATTCTAAAATGACTTCAGAGTACAAATATTTCTTAAACCTTAACTGCTTAAATGCAAATTGAGAGAAGTGGATAACATTGGGGCTTTCAGAAATTTTTTTTTTAAAAGATATTAGTTCCTTGCCCTTCTGAGTAAAGCTGCATTTTCCATTGCATTTCCCAGTCCATCAGTCCCACTAAAAGAAAAGCCCTTAGGTTCTTAAATAATTCATATTGGAACTCAGATTCCTTGAGGGTCTGGCAGGCTTTCATGTTGGATAAGATGATGTAAAATATTGCCAATAGCCAACCTCAGGTTGCCAACCCAAATATAAATCCCTCCTTGTTTAATATATGAATTTATAATATAAACCGTTTTAAATTATACCTGGTACAATTGAATAGACCTCAGACACTGTTGAGCAACTTTGAAAATAAGAAATAAGATGATATTAGGATCTAATTATTGAAAAATGTGCATACTGAAATGAAATTTTACCGCATCATTTTAGACCCAATAAAGAGAAAACTGGGCATGTGAGTGACTCAGGATCTTCTGTCATCAAACATGGGCTCAATCCCGAGAAGGTCTTCATGCAGGTTCATTACTTAAAGGTAAGTGCATCAAAGGGGCAGAAGCCAGTTGTTATGGGAGAACACTGTTCAGGTTATACGTATAAACATATAAATAGGGCTGGGGCACAACAAAGAGACTTTCCACATTGTAATGTCATTTGACCGAGCAGGTATCTGAGAGTCCAATATTTAAAACACTCCATACTCCCAAAATGCTACATGAATACAGTTTCCCGGCCCTGTACTTCCCTTCTCTCTGTTTCATGTCAGTTTTGAAGAGCAGAATCTTGAAATTGCTGTTAGGTTCCAAGTGGACGGCAGGAGGAATAAGGAAATATTTTACGTTGCAAAGGCTTTTCCTGCTAGCTGAGGGAGACAGGAGCTGGGCCCCTCTTCACTTTTGGTCCACAATGGACATCAGGCTTCATGTAAACTGAGGAAAACTGAGATGGTGATACCATTAACAGAAGGGTTGAAAGCAAAATAGTCGTTCCCTAATTTCCAGGTCCAGCCTTACTGGGAAGAATCTGAAGGACAACCCTCTACAGGTCAGGCAGAACATTCTCTATGTGCAAAAAGCACTGGTGGGAGGTTAGAGTTGGCTGCATAGTAAGCAACTTTCTCATGAATACATGATAGACATCCTTTTTTTCCTTCCTTTCTTCTAGGGCTATTTCCTTCTCCGGTTCCTTGCCCAAAGACTTGGAGATGAGACCTATTTTGCATTTTTAAGAAAATTTGTGCACACATTTCATGGGCAGTTGATCCTTTCCCAGGTAATTTGTGAGTCATCATGAGTCCATGATACATAATTGAGGGGTATGTGGCATGTGGGGACTAGTATCAAAAAGTATCAAAAGTATCAAAAAGTAGAGAGAAGTGATGCCTGGTTGGCTCAGTTGGTTGGGCAGCTGCCTCCAGCTCGGGTCATGATCCTGGCATCCTGGGATTGAGTCCCACGTCGGGCTCCTTGCTCGGCAGGGAGCCTGCTTCTCCCTCTGCCTCTGCCTGCCTCTCTGTCTGCCTGTGCTCGCTCTCTCTCCCTTTCTCTCTCTGACAAATAAATAAAATCTTAAAAAAAAAAAAAGTAGGGAGATTTATGATTTAATGCACTAAGAAAAGTAGGGAGTTAATGAGGTGAATACAGGGAAGTGTTGTTTCGGGAAGGGGGATCTCTCCCTATAGCTTTGGGACAGACTGTAACCCAAAGCTGTTCTGTGCACAGGGATGTGGATAGTCTCACCTTATGTGACCTTAAAAACAAAAATAATGCAATCCTGCTCTTCCCTCTACCTGGAATGATCTTTGCAAGGTTGTCTTCTTCTTATCCTTTTGTCTTAGCTTGAATACCACAATCTCAGAGTCACCCCTGCTGAACAGATAATGTACCCGCCATGTTATTTTTGCCCTTTGCCCTTTTCATTGCCTTCATTGTCATTGCCATGATTCGTAATTATATTGTCATTGGTGGATCCATTTGTTCTTTTTCTATCTCCTCCATTCTATGCATGAGCTCAACAAGGTCAGACCATGCTCTTTATCTCACCCCCAATATACAATTGACATACCGTATGTGCGGCATACATATTTGGTGAACGAATTGATTAATAACAAGATACACTGAAATATTCAGACAGCCTGGCCCCCAAACTATCAGAGAGAGACAGTCAGCTTATACTGATGTCGGGCCAAGCTGCACATAGTGAGAAAGTTCTCAAAGAGAGAGAGGCTCTGAAAACAGTGCAGAGAATAGAGGATGCAGCCTCAACACAGATTGGTCCACTGGGTGTTCTTGACATTTGACAGTGGTGCTCATACAGTTTTGAAGTCGTGTTGTCCACAGTGTTAGATGTGATGTATGGGTGTGTACAGTCTGAATACATACAGTGGGAGTAGCATGAGTATAACAAGACGGTTCCTTGCCCCTACATTCTTTTTTTCTTTTGGTTGGGGGTAAAGGGGGAACATTCCTAAACATATATTTGGAAAGACATTTTGAAAATAGGCTCAGAAGTTTTACATGCTTAGGGACCAATTAGCCCAAACTCCCACTGGCTAAAACCGCTGCACACTGAGCTACTGCAATGTTAAATGAGCACGTTGCCCGTCCCTTGACTTCTGAGGCGCTGATGTCAACTTCCCGTTGGAACACTTAGTGCCCTGTCTACCAGGTCGCTCAGGTTTTCTTTTGTTTATCTTTTCTGAACAGCAGATTTATTGGTTTTTCATGACAGCTTTATGGAGATAGAATCCATATGCCATAAATTTCACCCTTTTAAAGTGTACAAGCCAGTGGTTTCAGTATATGCATGAGGTTGTGCAACCCTCACCACTCTGCCATTTTCAGAATATTTTCATCAGTCCCACAAGAAGCCTCATACCCATTAGGTGTCACTGCCCCACTTCTACCCTCCACCCCCACCCCAGCTCCAGACAACTGCAAACCTACCATCTGTCTCTCTGGGTTCGCCTCTTCTGGACATTCCACATAAACAGAATCATAGAATACGTGACCTTCCGTGATGGATTCTCTTATGTAGCACAGTGTGCTCTGGGTTCATGTGGTAGCACAGAGCAACACTTCATTCCTTTATTTTGAATTTTACTTTTTAAACTTTGGTAAAACATATGTAACAAAACTTACCATTTTAACCACTGTAAAATGTAAAGGTCAGCACATTAACTACATTCACATTGTTGTGCAACAGTCAGCACAAAGCATCTCTAGAATGTTTTAATCTTCCCAGACTGAAACTCGGATCCATTAAATGATAACTCCACCTTGTTTCCTTCTCCCCCAGCCCCTGGCAACCATCGCTCTACTTTCTGTCTCTAGGAGTTTGACTGCTCCAGATACCTCATATAAGTGGAATTGAACAATATTTGTCCTTTTGTGACCTTTTGTGACTACTGGCAAGGTTCATCCATGGTGCAGCACATGTCAGAATTGCCTTCCTTTTTAAGATTGAATATTCCGGTCCTCTCTGCACTGGGAACAGCTCTCCTGCTACTGCCCCTCATTCCCTGAAAATGTCAACCTGTGCAGTGCTTTTCTCCACCTCTTCTTGGTCAGGAGCACCTCTCAGCTGTTGAGCTGATAACTGTCTGCAGTGGTGCTAAAACCACCCAGGACACTGAGAGATGAGAGCCTCAGCAGCCTGGCAGCCCCACATTCCCTGACCTTACTTATTTCTAGCTGCAACTTCTGCATTTCAAGGGACATCTGCTGTGGCCAAGTTTATTGGGGCTGGGGCTGCCATGGTAGGGGTGGCTAGCTCTGGGGCTGGAAATGGGACTGTGTTTGAGATTCCTGGCATCATTGGTTATGCCAGGAATCTCTCTCTGAAATAACAGATCTTCTACACCATTCTTGGCTTTGCCCTCTTGGACACCATGGGGCTCTTTGGCCTGATGGTGGCCTTTCTCATCCTCTTCGCCATGTTAAGGAGCCGTGTCCACCTCCCATAGGTCTTTCTACTGTGTCTCATCTGCCCTGTATGTTCTTTTTCCTATACCTCTCCAGACAGCCTGGGGAAAGTGGTTGGCTCAGGGTTGGACAGATAAAAAACAAATAAATACTGTATTAATAAGAAAAGAAAAGAAAAACTGAATATTTCATTGTCTTTATGGACATTGCCACATTTTTTTTTTTGTTTATCCATTCATCCATTGATGAATGCTTAGGTAATTTACACCTCCTGGCTGTTGTCAGTAATGCTGCTCTGAACATTCATGTACAAATACCTGTTTGAGTTTCTGCCTTCTAGTCTTTTTTTTTTTTTTTTTTTCAATTTGAAGATCTTACCGGTTTTATTAAGATTCCTGAATCAGGCAGAATCCCATCTAGAAAGCAGAGGGGAGCTGGAAGGAGCTGTACACAATGGAAGGTTGTTGTTGTTGTTTTTGTTTTTTTTTTTTTGAGTAGTATAAAACAGTGATTCTTTTTCTTTTTTTTTTAAATTTTTTTATTTTTTATAAACATATATTTTTATAAACATATATTATTATTATTCATTCACAGACCTGTACCCCTGTGAATCACCAGGTTTACACACTTCATAGCACTCACCAAAGCCCATACCCTCCCCAATGTCCATAATCCCACCCCCTTCTCCCAACCCCCCTCCCCCCAGCAGCCCTCAGTTTGTTTTGTGAGATTAAGAGTCACTTATGGTTTGTCTCCCTCCCAATTCCATCTTGTTTCATTGATTCTTCTTCTACCCACTTAAGCCCCCATGTTGCATCACCACTTCCTCATATCAGGGAGATCATATGATAGTTGTCTTTCTCTGCTTGACTTATTTCGCTAAGCATGATATGCTCTAGTTGTCACAAATGGCAAGATTTCATTTCTTTTGATGGCTGCATAGTATTCCATTGTGTATATATACCACATCTTCTTTATCCATTCATCTGTTGATGGACATCTAGGTTCTTTCCATAGTTTGGCTATTGTGGACATTGCTGCTATAAACATTCAGGTGCACGTGCCCCTTGGGATCCCTACGTTAGTATCTTTAGGGTAAATACCCAGTAGTGCAATTGCTGGGTCATAGGGCAGTTCTATTTTCAACTTTTTGAGGAACCTCCATGCTGTTTTCCAGAGTGGCTGCCTTCTAGTCTTTTAATTGTATTTGAGGAACTGCCATACTGTTTTCCACAGTGACTGCACCATTTCACATTCTCACCAGCAGTGCACAAGAGTTACTATTTTTTCACATCCTTACCAACAGTTGTTTTTTTAATAGTAGCCATCCTTGTGGGTGTGAAGTGGTATCTCACTGTGGTTTTAATTTGCATTTCTCTGATAGCTAATGATGTGGAGCATTTTTTTTTTTTTTTAAAGTAGGCTCCACACCCAATACTTGAACTCATGACCCTGAGATCAAAGAAACTCAGGTTTGGGGCTGCCTGGATGGCTCAGTGGGTTAAGCCTCTGCCTTCAGCTCAGGTCATGATCTCAGGGTCCTGGGATCGAGTACCGCATTGGGCTCTCTGCTGGGTAGGGAGCCTGCTTCCTCCTCCCTCTCTCTCTCTCTCTCCCTCTCTGCCTACTTGTGATCTCTCTCTGTCAAATAAATAAAATCTTTAAAAAAAAAAAAAAAGAGAGAGAGAGAGACTCAGATTCCACCGACCTACCAAGCCAGCCAAGGTGCCTGAGTGTTGAACATCTCTTCATGTGTTCATTGGCTTTTTATATATCTTCTTTGGAGAAATGTCTGCTTAGCTCCTTTACCAATTTTTTATTTGGGTTGTCTTTTATTTTTGAGTTGTAAGAGTACTTTATATGTTGCAGATTAAGGTCCCCTATCAAATATATGATTTGCAAATATTTTTTCTCATTTTATGGGTTGTCTTTTTACTTGATAATGCCCTTTGTGACACAAAAGTTTTTAATTTTGATAAAGTTCAATTTATCTTTTTTTATCCTTGGTTGCTTATATGTTAGCTATCTTATGTAAGAAAACATTGCCTAATTGAAAGTTTTCTTCTAAGTGTTTTATAGCTTTAGCTCTTATATTTAGGTCTCTTATCCATTTGAGTTCATTTTTGTATACGGGGTGAGGTAGGGATCTAACTCCATTCATTCATGTGAATGAATATTCAGTTGTCTCATGACCATTTGTTGAAAGATTATTCTTTCCTTCCATTGAAGTGTCTTGGAATTCTTGTTGAAAATCAATTGACCATAAATGTAAGAGTTTATTTCTGGACTCTTAATTCTGTTCCATCAATCTGTATTTTTGCAGGTACCACAGTAAGTTTGGAAATTATTGCTTTTCAACTGACACACACTCATTATAAAAGTTCAAGCAATACATAAAAGTACAAAGAAAAATGTGAAATGCTACTTAAAATCCCACCACCTGTAAATACCCATAATTAATATTAGGTGAACTTCATTCCAGAAATTACACTATTCTCTCTCTTTCTGTATATTTCATGGTAGGTATACATGCATCTGTATGTTAATGTGTACATGCATGTAATGATACAAAGGTATATGTAGAAGTAATTTTATAAAGGTAGTATTATATTATATGTGCATAGTCAAGAAAGATGATTACAAAAATAACTTTTTTTTTCCTCTTTAGCTATTTATTTCATTTTTAGAATGGAATAAATTTTTAGTTTTATTCACTTCTGCAAAAGTTTGGGAAATTAGCAGTTATGTACTTCTACTACTTTTCCCCCAATTCAAAATTTTTCATAATTAAATATTTTTATATAGTTAAGGTTTATATCATTTGTTATATGTGCTGTAATCATACTTTTCATACTTGTATAGACTTAGCTCCGGATTTAAAGGACTTTGATTCACCACCAGTCATTTTGCCATGCTTCTGTATTCATGAATGCTTTATTTTGATTCCACTTTATGTTGGCCGAGTTTTGTTATCAAACTGATGTTCAAGTTGCAGACTCACTGCTTTTGTGATTTTTGAACTCTTATGTGCTTGAGAATGTTTATCGGTTGCCTTTATATTTGAATCACAGACTGGCTAGGTATAATATTCTCTGGTCACATTTTCATTTCCTCGGAACTTTGTGGCTATTGTTTAACTGCCTTCTGATTAATAATGATGTAGAAACTTTAAAAAAAAAAACAAACCAACATTTTATTTATTTATTTAAGAGCTGGGGAGAGGAAGAGGGTGGGGGAGGGAGGATTAGAGAGAGAGGGGCAAGCAGACTCCCAAGCCAAGAGTGCAGCCCGACTTGGAGCTCTATCTCTAAATCTGGAGATCATGACTAGAGCCAAAATCAAGTCAGATGCTTAAGCGACTCAGCCACCTTGGTGCCGCTCTGTAGAAACTTTTGAAGTCAGCCTAATTTTTCCTCTTTATGCTACTCAGATGACAGAAGAATTCTTTCTTTGACATTTAATAGTTGAAAATAGCTTAGGAAATAGCTTGGTATTATGAGCCCGCATCATTTTGTTTTTGTTTTTTTTTCCTGCAAAGGAGTTTGCCCTTCCAGTCTTAACTTCTGTTCTTCTTTCTTTCAGCGAAATTGTCTTAACTGTATGTTTGAACACATTCAGGTTTTTCTCCCTCGCAGGGCTCTGGATTTCAAGATTGCCAGTTATCCTTATGTTATATCATCTTTGTCCCCCATATCTTTCATTTTCTAATTGCTTTCATCTTTTTCTTCTTCGTGGTATGTGTTTATCTCAAGTGACATTATTTTTATTCTTAATGTTATTATAACATTATTATTAATTTTTTTCTTTAATGTCTATATTTTTCTTACTTTTTTGTGTTATTAATTGTCCTGCACTGGTATTATTTTGGTCCTTAATTTATTTTCTTGGCTTTGAAATCTCTCTCTTCATCTCATTTTGTTTTGTCATCTAGTCTCTGAGCTTTCATTTTATTGACTTTATGTTCTTATTATCATCTTTTGTTAATTTATTTTATAGTGTAAAACAATCATAGAAAATTTTCTTCTGTTCCTTGGGTTATGTTTTCTTCAAGACTGGAGTCTTTGTCTTTTGTCCTATGCTTCTGAGTTCTGTCTCTCTCTCTTTATGTGGGTTTTTGTCACATTAATTTGCATAGTTGCCATACTTCCTTCTTGCTCACTCTCAGCATGAGTAGCCTGACCTTCTATTTACTCTCATATGTGTTGGAACTTGAGTCTTGATTTTTTTTTTAAGATTTTATTTTTATTTATTTGACAGACAGAGATCACAAGTTAGCAGAGAGGCAGGCAGAAACAGGCTTCCTGTGGAGCAGAGGGCCCAATGTGGGGCTTGATCTCAGGACCCTGAGATCATGACCTGAGCTGAAGGCAGAGGCTTAATCCGCTGAGCCACCCAGGTGCCCTTGAGTCTTGATTTCTATCCCAACTCATTATAGACATGTTTTCTTTCCCTCTGAGCTACAGTTCGAAGTTTGGATGTTGTGCATGAAGGGGGTGGAGGGGAAGAGCTCCACTGGAGCTGCATACAGCTCTTGTTGCAAGGATTCAGCTCCCCTGATTCTTGACTTCTGTTAAATATTCTAGCCATTCTCCTCACCTAATTTGGGTGCAGCTTTTTCCCCACTGCACATACTCTCTCAATTAATATTGTTTTTCCTGTTTAGCATGGAGCTTTAGAAGCTCTACAGCTCATTAAAGAGTATCTTTCTTCCTTGTTTATTTCCCAGCTTTTGCTCATCTCTCTCCAGTAAACATTTCTAGTCCCTTCACAGTCAAAAAAAAAGGAGGAAAGATACTCCTGTTTCTTTCCAAATGTGTGGGTATTCATGAGAATTTGCAGGGTTTGGGCAATTTACCAGTCCCACTACTGCTAAGCATGAGGTTGGGTTGGGGGTGGTGCAGAGGGAGGGCTGGAGGCTGTTGGAATCTTGTGTTTCTTTCCTTAGTTGTCTCCTTTTGAAGTTTATGCCATGAGGCTGTCCTTCTTTCCTTTTTTGGATGTGTCTGGTGACATTTCTTCCCCCCTCCCTTTTTTTAGTGGATTGGGTTTTTGTTTATATTTCTTGTTAGTGATGAGGAAGGCTATGATCCAGTTTCTTTGCTCAGAAGTCCTTCAGTTTCTTCTTTTTCCAGTTTGCTTCTTAATCTTTTCCCATGTGAATACCCCCAACATTCTGGCTTATCACTGTCCTCGTCCCCACTGCAGGTTAACAATGGCTTCTTGCCGGACAGTTCATGTCTCGGTTCTTATCCTGCCAAAACTGTCCTTGCTTAAATTATTTAGTTTTTTGTTTTGCCTCTTCTACCTCCTCCTCCCCATGACCATGGTAATAACTAAACCTGTGCAATTATTAATCCATTGCCAGTTTATCCCATAAATCTATGTGTACCTCCTTTTTATTGAATATTTTTACCAGGACTAAAAAACAGTTACCAAATTAGCCATGTGCCAAAAACAGTCATTTTTTTAAAAAAATTATGCTTAATTTAGTGTTGTTAGGTATTAATCAAAATAAGCTCTGGGACTGACCTGATTAGTGTATAGATTATTAAGAGAGTAGGAAATGGAAAAAATTTTCTCAAGGAATGTATTTTTTGATTCGGGTGAGGGCTTGTAATAATTTCTAAGGATCCAAATAAAATTTTACCCTAGCCCATTGTCAAAACAGCAGGAGGCCTTTTTTGGTTTTGGGTTTTTTTTGTTTGTTTGTTTCTTTTTCTTTTCTTTATTTCTTTTTTTTTTTTTTTTTTTTTTTTTTTTTGCCTTTGGTTTTAATCTCTTTTCAGACATACTGTGGAGGTGACAAACTGGGGCTCTGGCATTTATTGCTAGCTAACTTTGTCTATGATCCTAGACTCAGCCTTGAAGGAAAGCCCTCCTTGTCCATTTAAGATTTATAAATTGCCTTTACAAAATTGCCAATATGCTGAAGGGAAGAGGAAGGTGGATGAAAGAATTGAAAAGAGGTGATGAGGGAAGTAATAATCATAGGACGCATTTTTCTTTTAATGTCCTCCTATTGTGAAGGGTGGCGAAAACCTTCTATCATGAGTCCACTCCAGGGGTGTATGCCAGTTTACAAAAAGAGCCAGGAAAACTAGCATCTCATAGTAAATAATTAGGTCTATGAAAGGAGTAAGAAAGGCCAGTAGGGTTCAATCCACTGAGAGCTGGTACAGCAATGGGGCCAAGAATCTCTTTGGATTGGATGGAGCCTGGATAGAACATCTAGCACTGTGGATGGGCATTCACATAGCCTCTGAGAATACAGGCACCATGACTTAGAGATGCTTGAGGTGTTGGGGTTTTGTGATCCATTGTGATCCTCTAGACTCATTGTTCCCAGCATTGGTTGAGAGCCTCCATCAAGCTGCTGGGTAGCCTCCAGGTCTCAGCCCTAAGTCAGGAGAGGCAGATGGCCACCTACTAGGAGGCAGGACAAGCTTTCTTAAAAACGAAGCAAGGTTTGTTGGGGACCTCCTGTACTTTTCCTATATTGACACAAAATTCTGGAACATTGTGCTCTGCAGTCCTATAAAGAAAGATCCATTTGTAATTGGAAAATGGAACTGGGCAGAATTAAGGTTAACTCTGAATTTCCTGTTTCTCCTACAATTCAATTTTCCCCCTTGTCATTGAGTTGATATCATTCCTCCCCCAACACACACACATAATTGAGCATAAGTTGCTGGACAAATATGGGATAAGTTGATAATGGACTATAAAGAGATAATGAAGCAAATTTAGTAAGAAATTATCAGTGCAGCACTCAGATATTTTTTAAAAATTTTAATTTATTTGACAGAGAGAGAGAGAGAGAGAAAGCATACAAACTGAGGGAGCTGCAGACAGAGAGAGTCGGAGAAGCAGGGAGCCCAATGCGGGGCTCAATCCCAGGACCCTGGGATCATGACCTGAACAGAGGGCAGACGCTTAACCGACTGAGCCACTCAGGCGCCCCAGCATTCAGATTTCTAAGAAGCAGGAATATTGTCAGTAAGCCAGTAAAATATTTGCAAAGTAATCAACATATCAGATTGCGATAAATTAATTTCTAATTTAGTCTTTTTGCAAAATAAGTGTCAAAATTATAAAAATAATGACTTTAAGAACATCAAAGAAAAATAATTCTTCACATTCTAGATATGACTCATTTCCCTTTTTTCTCCATATACCCACTGCAGGTTCTAGGAAGGACTCTAGATGTGAGACCTTATTCTGTCTGGAGTTGTCCCTTTCCGTTTTGACTGCATGATCCATGTTTTTAATATTAGTTTTGTTACTCTTTGTATCATTTATTGTAGGTGAAGCAACAGTAGACAAATAATGACTTAGAAGGAGAACAGAGGTTAGGAGAAATAAATCTTTCATTAGCAGTCCTAGCAGGGAGACTTCGCCTTCAGAAGACTCCGGCCTAGCCACGTATAAGCACACAGAAAGGGATGGTGGCTCCGCCCAGTGCCATGATGGGGCGAGAACACTTGTCATACAAATTGTTTGCAGATTCCCATTACTCTCTAATTCCGGCTGTTTGTAATAGGGGGTGGTGCTGCTGCTTCCATCTTGCCTTGGGTCCTCCCTGGATCTCATCAGATCCCCCTGCTGGTGCTGACCCTGGATCTGCAGACCTGGGTCTTGGGGGTGGAGCAGAGGGTGTGGCTTCTTTCTGTAGGAATTCTGGCTGGATAGCGTCTTGTTTGGTCGTCTGGGCTTAATGCACAGGCCCTTCTTTTTTTTTTTTTTTTAATTTAATTTTTTTTTTTTTATAAACATATATTTTTATCCCCAGGGGTACAGGTCTGTGAATCACCAGGTTTACACACTTCACAGCACTCACCAAATCACATACCCTCCCCAATGTCCATAATCCCACCCCCTTCTCCCAAACCCCCTCCCCCCGGCAACCCTCAGTTTGTTTTGTGAGATAAAGGACTTGTTTTAAAAGATTATTTTCAGCTTATTAAAAGGAAAACTTCAATTGTAGATCTTATTGAATGTCCAGTATCAAGTGCAGAAAGTTAAATGTTGTTCTTCTCCGTCTCCTGTTCTGTATTTGTCCATAAAGCTTCTTCTCAAACCCTTCAGATAACTTAGGGTTAACACTGGCCTTCGGTCACTTGGCAAATGAAAATGGACAACCCCCACTTAAATTCAAATTTCAGATAAACAACAAATAATTTTTTAGTGTAAGTATGCCTCCAATTTAACTGGGCATCCTGTAATTTATCTGACAAATCTGGTTGACACCAAATCAAGATTCCAGAATTAGATGGTGTAAAAAGATTGGTCACAATACTCAAGGTGCCAATTAAATATAAATGTAAACTTGAACATTCATATGTGAATATTTTAGGCCTATGGTATTGTGGTTATGTTTTTAAATGGTCCTTATCTTTTAGAGATATTTATTGAAACATTGATGGTGTTATATAACATTTGGGATTCACTTCTGAATAATACAGGAGACAGGTAAGAGGTTAGGACAGATTGGCTGTGGGTTGATGGGTACATGGTTAATTATGTGCTTCTCTACTTTTGAGTGTGTTTGAAATTTTCCATAGTACAGGAAAAAAAATAGTTGTGTCTGAGTTACACGTTTAGGTTGAAAAAAATCTATTATTGAAAGATCCTAAATGTGGACCAATAGGAGATGGCAGTATCACTAGAAGCAGCTTCAGACTGAGGCAGGGGTCCATGAACCATTTTGTAATTGTAACATCTTTGTTCCTCTGGGATATGAATTTTCTTGATTTTTGTCTTCATCTTTAGTTGTTGTTGTTTTAGGTTTTGTGGGTTTTTTTTTTTTTTTTAAGGATTTCATTTATTTATTCGACAGAGAGAGATCACAAGTAGAGAAGCAGGCATAAGGGGAGAGGGAAGCAGGCTCCCTGCTTAGCAGAGAGCCTAATGCTGGGCTGAATCTCAGGACCCTGAGATCACGACCCAAGCTAAAGGCAGAGGCCCAACCCACTGAGCCACCCAGGAGCCCCTATTTTTTTTTTTTTTTTTAAGAATCTATATACCGAACGCGGGCCTCAAACTCACAACCCTGAGATCAAGGGTCACAGGCTCACTGAAGGAGCTAGGCACCCCTGTCTTTATCTTTCCATAGAACAGTGCAAGAATGTTGCAAGGTAGTTCCTAGCCTTTTGGAGTTGAGAGTGTTCAGGTGTCACAGGATCTCGAGGGAAAGCTTGGGAGGTGGAAAACCTGATTAAATAGAAAGGGGATAGTGCTTTATGCTATGGGCAGCCTTTTGAAAATAGTTAAACATGAAATAAACTGTTGGTTTAGGTCAAAACAACAAATGGTAGATTTTTCAATTTGTTTGTGGTTTTTACAAAACAATTCTCTTTAACTGATTGGATTGAAGCCCTGGTAAATTAATAAATAGGGTACATAGTCTAATAAGTCAATACAGGCCTAGCTTCCCTAGCAGGTGAGCTGTCAGCAGCTGGGAGCACTCGGACTCTGGCAGGATTCCGGACAGAGTTATTTATTGATGGACATCTTTAATGGTTTGCTTTTTTCTTATTCCAGGATTTCCTTCAACTGCTGTTGGAGAATATCCCAGAAGAAAAAAGGTGAGGACCAATTTAGGAATTAAGAGCTCGGTTTTACTTTTCATGTTAAAAAGGACCCTGCCATTGTTTGGCTTGTTACAATCTAGAAAGTTCAGTCTTCATCTCTTGACAGAAATAGGGACCTGGCCCAGGACAATGAACCAGACCTAAATCTAGGCCCCTGTTGATATTGGGATCCAGGGGGCATGCAGCCTTGGGAGGACCCAGAGTCAAAAGTCCTGAAAGTAACGTGAGAGACAAGCCAAGGACACTTTGTGGCCTCAGATGCTGTAAAAAAAGATTGGAGGAGAGGAAAATTCTAAGTGAGGGTTCTTTAGTTAATTAACATGGCTTCATATAAGGAAGTACTGTTTCATTGAAGGTCAAAGTGTCATGTAGTAATAAGCCTGGGATTTGAAGTCAGACTCTCCTAGGTTCTTATCCCAGCAGGGCTCCTTCCCAGCTCTGAGATTTGGAGCAAGTTACTTCATCCCTCCGAATTTCAGTGTTTCACCCTTAGGAGGAGTGCAGGAGATAACATCTGTGTAAAGTAGGTGTTCAATCAATGGCCGATATGACAATAGTCATCTTCTGGGCCTCAAGCCCTGTATACAGGGTCTATATACAGTAAATCACTTAATCCTTATTACGGTGCTCGCCCCCCCAACTACCACCATCTTCATAGTGGGTATTAGAAGCCAGCACTTTCTGTATGCAAGCCCCCAGTTAATCCTTCAACCAACACTATTTAGCTCATGCCATGTCTGTCCCTATTTTACTGGTAAGAGCACTGAGGTTCTGAGGGGCTGACCACGTACAGGAGGAGGAGGTTTAGGACCTACATCAAAGTTTACACCAGATTCGTTCCAACCCTCTCCTTCTCATTTCTTATCTTCATTTAGACACCAAAAGTGAATACCCTGAAATATAATTCTCAGTAGCAAAATTGGTATGTAACATTAAAGGGGGGCATCTTGATAAACATTACTTTGAAGAAGAGCCAATGTTCTTCTCTTTTCTGATCCACAGGTTTAACTATGTTTTTATGCTCACAGTAGGTCTCCAAATGTAGAAATGAATTCTTACACGCAGACACTGACTTGGACCTGGGCAAGGCCATCCTCCGTGTAGGTGGGCCAGCATCCTGGGCAGTCCAAATGGAGTGTCTTCTAGCAAAGGTGGCAGGGTTCATGCCCCCAGGAAATGACATGCAATTCAGGATGGGGGAATCCAGGGTCCATGAAGACACGAAGATTTTTTCCCGAGTGTTGGATTTTTGGCCTTTTCTTTAAACTCCTCCTCTTCCACCTTCTACTTCAATTCTTGCTCCAACAGTTAGAAGCGTTATTGTTAGCCACTTGTTTTTTAAAATTAGATGTGAACACACACACACACACACATACACACACACGTAAAGCAAGCCAGTGCATCATACAGAATGAACATACCCATCTTATTTGATAAATGTCTTCATTTCTACCTCTTTGTGTTCATGCCTTTTGATGCCGAAGGCAGTCTTATACAGGGTGATTGCGTGGGGGCATTAGTAATTGCCCAAGATAACTAGCTTTTCAGGAAGCTGCTTGAAGGAAATGTGGCTTGTTTTGGAAAGTCTGAAGTGTTTTGGATTTATCATCCTTTCTTTTTAAGCAGACATATGGGTTTTTTTTTTTTCATATGCAAAGATCATATCAGATGTGGCTGTTATTCGTAAGGTCAGGAACAACAGTTTACCTGCAAGTTTCTGTTTGTTTGTTTGTTTGTTTGTTTTTTCCTTTTTCTTCTGTACCTACCCTGGAATAACTTTTGAGGTTCTCTGATAGAATGGAGCAGTTTCCTTAGAAACTAATGCAAGGGAAAAAAGACAAGACAATTACTAGAAATAGCATATTCCTATTACAAAAGTTTGTTACTATACGTTCTTTTGGGAGAACTTCTTAGTATAGCAAATTTCATGGAAGCTACAAAGTGCATTTTTCGTTTAGGAGGGCTTCTTTCTTTTCATCCACTTCCTAAGAAGGTTATGAAGTTAATGGGGATGTCCCTGAGCCCTCTGACTCCAGGGAGCCTGGATCTTATCATTGTGAATATTTATTGAGGGACACACTATTGGGCCCACAAAGAGACTTCTGTTGCAATGATGGCAGAGTCAGTCTGTTTAAGGGTGACCACTGACCACCAACCTTCACCCCCTGAGAGGACGGCTTTCCCAGTTAGGGTCATGTTTTGGCTAGCAGATTTAAGCTTCCTTTTAAAATTCCCCTTAATAGTTAAGGCGATTTCCTTCCTGCAATGCAATGCATCTATTTCAGCAAGTACACCAGAGCCTTTTTTGAAACTCGAACATCTTCTTTCCTGCTAACTAATGTCAGAATCGAATTCAGCTATTAAAACAGATCATTTGCCCTTTTACCTATGCAGCATATTGTACCAATTTTATCTGGGTCTCCAAAGGCCCCACACCTACCCCTAGAGCCTCTAATCTGTGGCCTGGCTGCAAACTGATCCTTGGGCACATCTGTCAGGCACGTGAGCTATTGTTAGTGGGGCAAGGTTCTTCAGATTAGACCAGCCACTTAGTGTTCAGGGGCCGGTATCCTCCATGTCACACTGTTGCGTTGTTCTCTTGCTTCGATTAATTTAACGTTATCTATTGAGCACCTCCCCTAGCAGGCTTTATGCTGGATGCTGGGGGACAGAAAGGAGTAGGTTCCATGTCCAGTCTGGAGAGAGCTCCTTGCAACATGAAGATCTGTGTGAAAACAGATCATTATGTCTCAGTGTTGGAAGTGCTCTGGGGAGTTTCAGAGTCCTTGGTACCAAAGGAAAGGCCCGTGTGTCTTAGCCTCGAGCCTTCAGGCAGAGAGGTACCCCTCAAGGTTCTCAGTAGGAGAATGCCGTCAGCAGATTGGAAGGCTGCTCCAGGGGGGAGCTGTGGAAGATCCATGTGGGCTGGGAGGACTAGAAGTCATGATATCATTGAGAAACCAAGACAGCTGTTCACTCACGAGATCTATAGCTGGAACCCAGGCAGGGGTGTGGCAGGGGCAGGAGGGTTTGGGAGAAATGAACAGATCCGAGGGATGTTCCAGAGGGGCCATGGTTTAAGACTGGGTTGTTGGTTGTGAAAGGTACGCGGAGGAGTGCAGCACAACCTGGCTTTTCCTCCTGCACCACTCAAGGGACACTCTGGAGTAGCACCGGAAGCAGAGTAGGCCGGGAGTTTGTCTTGGGAATCCCTATGGGGCAGAAGGAGTGGGAGGGAGAGCATTTGGAGGTAGAGGGGAGGGAGGTGAAGGTGTTTTAGACCTCTTCAGTGTGAGCTTTCTGTTTACATGTTGATGTTTTATGAGACCAAGGGAAGGAAAGCTAAAAGTGCTTAGAAGGAAATCCAAATAGACCCTGGGTGCCAGCTGGCCCTGCCCACCTCATACCTCCACCCTGTCAACAGTGGCTTGCTCTTTCTTTCCTTTTTAAAGATTTATTTATTTGAGAGGGGGTAGGGAGAGCAGGGGGAGGAGCAGAGGAAAAGGGAGAGAGAGTCTTAGCACGGAGCCTGATGTGGGGCTTGATCTCACGACCCTGAGATCATGACCTGAGCCAAAACCAAGAGTCAAACGCTTAACTGGCTGTGCCACCCAGGTGCCCCAACAGTGGCTTTTTCTTTGCTCATCAGTTACTGTGTCTGTGTGCACGTCCCTGTATTTGGTGTCATTCACTGCCTTCCTTCCCCCGGGAGCTAGGGAGTGTTTGCTCAGTGACCTCAGCCATCTTCATTATCTGCCCGAACACAAATGACCCCTTTTGATTGAGAAACAAGTAACCCTGGGCACGGTTCTGAGATGCTCACTATTTGTATCCATATGTAGAGAGGGAGCTTAAAAACCTCAACTATGAAAATTTTTAAAAATCTGTGAAAAATGTCGGTGGCACTGCCAAACGAGGGTCTTTTGCTTTCAGACCCTGAGTGCCAAGGCCCCTAATGCTTGAGCTCATCCAGTACCTGCCCCTGCAGAGTTCCTTCTATCTGTGGTTTAGTTCACGTGGCAGTTGTGGGGGGGCTTTAGGAAGTTGCACTTTCCTTCAGAGGCGCGGACAGAAGTGATGCAGTTGGGAGCCGAGATGGTGAAGACCTTTCTTCTGATCAGCTGCAAGATGATAGGCACAGGTGGCAGACACAGCTGAGAGTCAGCCCTGCATCCTCGTCCCTCTGCCCTCGGAAATCAACTGAGCAGGCAATACAAGTATAATACCATTTTTGCAGGAGCCTGGGTCTGTTCCTAGGCATGCTAACATCACAAAGGGAAGAGCCACCGCCTTGCAACTTTCTCAGCTTTAAACACAGCTTGTCTCTCTCACCAGCGTCATGCGAATTCTGTCCCCTGCGGTGTTAACTATGTGTGACCAGGTTTATAGCTCAGGGGGCCTGGAGACAGATGCCTGAAACTCAGAGTTGCCTTACAGGATGTAGGAGTGCCGAGAGGGAATTCTGCAGCCAGCGGGTAAAATAACCTGCTGTTCCAGATGCCCAGGAGGCTTGGGTAATGAGGCGGAAGTACCGCTCACCAGTACAAATCGGGGGCATGCAGTTGTGGGTCTGTGTACTTTTAGCTATCTGTATAAAATCAATTTCCATAGTGATCAGACATGCAGAAGAGTAATTTCCTGTAAGTCCTGGGTCCCAGCGAAGTGGAAATGCTTCTGCTTGTCATTGTGATTATTTAAGCCACATGATCTCAGAGGGGAAACATTCACCATTGGCTTAGACCCTGAGTATCTTGATTTGAAAAAGTCAGCTTTTGCTTTACCCTGGCTATCTATCCAAGTTCAGACCTAAAAATTCACCTGCACCGTCATCTCAGTTATTATGATCAAAATAGCAAAAACTACGTAATTGTACTTATTCCCTCCAAACTTGAAACTCATTTTTCCCTTGCGGATTAAGTATTATTGGGACACTGGCTGGCTCAGTAGAGCATACAACTCTTGATCTTGAGGTTTTGAGCTTGAGGCCCATGTTGGGCATGGACCCTACTTTAAAAGAAAAATTCAGCATATCACAATCTCCTAATTTCCTTGGGAAGTAAGGTCACTTACAGTACCTTAAAAAAATTTTTTTCCAGTAGCAGCTTAAGTTATTGTTTTCATCATCCTCTCATAGTTTAAAATCTCATTCCCTGTTAGCAATCCCCAGACAGACGTCAGTACAGTTCCATTCCAGCAGTGGTACTGGGAGTCTAGAAACCTGGGTTTTTCTTTAGCCCTTTGTCTGGCCTGACTTTGGCCAGTTTTCTTATGCTACAGTGTCTCCATCTGCTCAAAGCCAGACAACAATTGACACCCACTTCATGAGGATATGATGAGAAATGAAGTGATAATGGTTATAAGATGCTTTGAACCTTTCCAAAGGAAAGTGATCTGAAAACACATGTTCTTTTCATTCACGAGAGAGTGTCTTTTGCTCCTGGATGCAGCTGAACGATGAACTCTCCTGCCCTCACACTTTTGCCCCTCCCAAGGGTCTCCGCATCTCTTCAGAACTATAATCGAAGGGCAGACAAACCGGGCCACCACAGCAGGGGCCAGGCCACCTTCAACAGGAGAGATGTGAGCAAGAAGGAGAAGGCAGGGCTGTTTGGAGCAAGCACAAGCCCCCCTTTTCCACAGGCTCGCCTGCTCCCCAAAAGCACAGCCAATGTATTCAGTCAATGACTGAATTCAGCCTAGGAGGAAAAGTGGGGGCTTTGCAGCCAGGCAACATAGACTTGGATCTGTGTCGCCTTCCCGGAACCTGCATTTGCTTCTCTTTGACATGGGGATAGTGCAAATATCGTAAAGTTTAAATGAGACTTTCTCTCTAGTGCCTGGTACACAGTAGGTATTCAATAAGCAATAGCTACTACTTTTATACCTTTACTTGGAAATGGGCAGAGGGGTTTTGGTGCCACTCTGTGTCACTACCCATGTGTGCAAATACTAAATATGGCAAAGCAAAATTTGCCTTACTACTTTCCAATGCAATAACCACACAGTTGGCCCTGCCAGCTGTTCAGGTCGTAGACTGTAGCACAGATTGTTTATAGCCTCCACTTTGGTCTCCCTGCCTCTGGCCTCATTTCCCTCAGTTACTCTTCTTCGACCCCCTTTCTCCTTTGCACCGTTCTGCAGCCATACTCAGAGCCTCTTCAGTGAGGCCAAGGCTCGGTGGCAGGATGTCAGGGTTCTCACAGAACACCCCCTTTTTCCCCCTCACCTCATTCTGTGTGCCAGCCCTGTTGACCATGGCTTTGGACTTGCCTGCTTCTGCTCCCTTTGCCCTGCGTGCACTTTCCTTCCATTTTGCTGGCCCTGCCCCATCACTGGGGACAGCACGGCCTTCCTCCATGGCATGGTTCAAGCTTTGCTTCCTTTAAGATTCCCCTGACAAGCCTCCCACTGTCCTCCTCCTAGCTGAGCCACCTGAGGCAGCCCCGCCTCTTGCACACGTAGTCCCACAGCTCTGCATTAGCGCTAGTGGCACTGTGGGCATGCCTATCACGTGTCCCTGTCAGACAGTCACGTCTTGGGGGGTCCCAGCTCAGCCCTCCACAGAACCTCGTGCCCAGTAGGGACCCACCAAACCAATGCCACAGGGAGAATCATGGCCTGTTCTTCAGTTTTCCAGGGCTCATCTCCCTGGCCCCTCCTGATGCCACCCTTAAAATTGTCGTATTTCAGCTAAGATTCCCTGAAGGAAATTTATGTCTGCGTCCTCTTACTCCTCCATGGCTCTGCACAACAGCTGTTAGTCCTCCTTTGTAAAATCACTCAAAAATGGCCGTGAAGTCATCCCAGACTTCTCTTGTTCAGGACATTGAACCCCGGTTCCCTCAACCCCCCCTCGTGGACCCAGGGCACTCGCCCCTTTGATCCTCACTACGACTCTTGTCTAAATCCTTTCTTAATCCCCTGTCTTCCTCTCTAGTTGTGCAAGGTTTAAGAAAGCTCGTTTTCCTAGAACCACAGCACAACAAAGCTCTGGTCAGAGTCAGCCTCTTGCTTTGGCTTTTCTGAGTTCGCGGGAAGGAGGGTGACGGGAGCCCTTGGCCCCAGCGCTCCGGGCGCCCAGAGTGTCCCTCTCTGGCTGGAAAGGAAGCAGATGAATGGGTGGCTTAGGAAAAGCTTCAGGGAAGGAAGGACCTGGAAGAAAGCAGGCGTGCCTCTCAATCAGGACAGACAGCTTAGAGCACCAGCTGATCCCCCACAGCTGGTGAGGCCCCAGGGCAGGAACCCAGCACCACCAGGTGAGCCCCCTCCTGGGTGCCAGACAGTAAGGTGGGGATGGTCAGCGTCCTTCCCATCAAGAGCGGGCCTTCCAGGGAGCCTCTTATGTTCGGTGGAAATCGTACAGTCTGTCTGCCCCTGCAGCCTTGCACCTTTCATTACAAAGTGAAACAACTTTGAGTTCTTCCGACACTTCTGTAAGGCTTAACCTTCAGCCCCACTCTCCTCCTCCTCCCAGCCTGCGAAGGGCATTGCCCGCACCTCTCTGTGCAACCAACCGGGCTCAAAAAACAACCGTGCTCTGGATCTAAGGTGCTCTGAGAGCCACCTCCTCCCCTCCAGTCACCCACCCACCCCTGCCCCACGTGCTGCACACGCAGTCACACAGGCACACTAGTGCACACGTGCACACACACACATGCCTCACGCTCTATGTTACAGCAGGAACCAGGCTGCTTACACCTGGGTTGATGCTGTTGAGGGGCCACAGAGACGTAGTGGGCCGAGGCAGGGGGATGGGGACACCTGTGGGCACCTGCCAACAAGGCATGCCCAGTAATTCCACTGAGTTGGGGAACCTGAGGAGCCCAGTGCAAGCATGTTTGGGAGGTCATCATTCTCCCCTTTTCTACTTCTGGCCTCTCCCACACAGGGGCATCATCTTGAAATGAATCCAAACCATTTACTCTGCATAGTCCCTCCGGCCCCCCGCCGCCCTGTTTTCTCTGGAAATACTGACAGTTGCTCCCTTCTGCAACCTTTGCTTCTCCTCTGGCCCAGGAAGACTAAGGTGACTGGCTTCTCATTGGGGAAGAAAAGGTCGCAAAAATATTGGTCAGGCCCTACTTCCCCAACCCCCATACAGGTCCGCTTCTCCCTCTTCCCTTTCTCACTATTGCCCCGCCGGGAGCAGAGCCCAGGAGGCGAGGGAGCACTGGGTTCAGCACCTTAACAATGCCGATGGACAGAATTTTATCTTTCCATAGCTTCTCTGCAGTCCCTAAAGGGAGGGGGTGTTAGGGAAGGGATATGATTTATATATGTTTGTTTATTTGTTTATTTATGATGTAGTATGTAATATATAAAATTTGTATAGGTTTGGAACCTAACACATTGGGAATCTCTTACTAGAAAAGGTGATTTTTTTTTTTTAAAGATTTTATTTATTTATTTGACAGATCACAAGTAGGCAGAGAGGCAGGCAGAGAGAGAAAAGGGAGGAAGCAGGTTCCCCACTGAGCAGAGAGCCCGATGCGATGCGGGGCTCAATCCCAGGACCCTGGGATCATGATCGGAGCCGAAGGCAGAGGCTTTAACCCACTGAGCCACCCAGCTGCCCCGGAAAGGTGATTTTTAAATTAGAAGGGAATACTTCTTATTGAAACAAAAGTAAAATGTGTTTTCATTCATTCAAATAAAAAATATCTATGGGTATCATCTTTTATACCAGGAACTGTTCTTTCTTCTGGATTTAGAGAAGCAAGTTGAACAGCCATAGACCCTAATCTCAGAGAGTTTCAGACCAGTGGGGGAGACAGTTAAAGCGCCAGTAATGGAATAAACGACAGGCACACACTGCTGGATGCTGTGGCACAAAGGACAGGGAGTGAGGTGAATGCTACCCACACAGCCTCGGAGAGGGCTCAGGAGAGGCCTCTGGGAGCAGAGATGTGAAGCAGGAGCTGGGGTGATCTAGAAATGGGATGGGGTCGCTTTAAACGTCATTAGCCCAGGAAGACGGGAAGACCCAACCTAAGGTCTGCTGACCCCAAACAGACTGGATACTTAAGGAATGTAAGGAGTATTCAAATCAGCAGGCCACGAAACCAAAAGAATTTCAGCTGACTTTGGGTCAGACTTAACGAGCAACTGTCATATTTCAAACAAAGCAGCCCGTGGGCCTGCTTCAGAGGTGTACAAACCATGCGTCGTCCCTGCTCCTGGGTCCCTCTGCGCTCTTGCAGTGGGTCACGCCATTTGTGCTCATCGCAGCCCCTCGTCACGACAAAGTTCCAATTTCATTTTGGTGTATTAAATGCTGGGGCCTTCCGATTTCACTCTGCTGCCTACTGCAAGGAAGCAGTTGTGCCTGATGTGTCCTGTGGACATGCTTTATCCTCCCTGAATTGTCCAACCCAGCAGCCCCCTCGGGGCCTTAAGAGCACCTACTGTGGTGTGTCTCTGGTTCTTAGATTCCACCCTGCACGTTCCTGTTGACCGAAGTGGCGCTGTGTGACTGAGCGCCTTCTGCGCTTGAACCTGGGACAGCCTTGCTTTCTCCAGCGAGTGGCTACCTCTCTGGAAGATCCATGCTGTGATGTACCTTTCCCTCTTTTCAGAGGAAAAAATGCTGTGTATGCAGTAGGTGCTCTGTAACGTTTTAATCCTTACCTTTTTTGTTTTATTTTTAAAGGCTTGGGTTGTCTGTGGAAAACATCTTCCGAGACTGGCTGGAGAGTTCTGGAATACCACAGGTGCGCTCAACAGAACTGCTCGGGAGGGTCTGTGGGGGATCGTGGAGCTTGCTGCTTAGCAGCTCGATTTTGACAATCATTTGTTTGTAGGTGTAGATATAAAAGTAATCACTGTGCTGAGTTGGAGTATCCGTACATCAGGAAATAATGGTCTCCCATCCTTTACGTCTGCGATCACAGTTTATGCCTCTGGCCTCTGCCTCAAGGGACTGTGGTGCCGTAGTGGGTGTGCTGGTTGACCTCAAACTGTGTGTTAAGCAAGGTCTTGCAAAGTGTGGTGTGTATTTTGGGTAGTGTCACCAGGCAACACTTCAGGCCATCAATGGGTTGAGCAGGTGCCTCTGGCTTTGGAGACGGCCAGATGAGTGAGTGAGCTGGCTCGCCTGTGGCTCTCCTCTGACCTGTCATGCCCTTAGTTCTCCATCATTTCCCTCATGCAGCTGCCCCTCAATGTCCTCCCCTGCTTCTGCATCCCTGCCTCTAGCTGGTCTTACCTGAATGAGCCACGTCGATTCATTTCTCCATCTTACAGACCAGGACCTGTCCCCGCTGGAGGTGGTTCTACTGTCTCCCGCCCTTTCAGCCCAGGGGCACGTCTGAGGGAGAGATGTTTCCAACCAGTCCCAGCTCCGTGGGAACTGCCTGGCTTGGAGCCTCCCCTCCCTCCTCTCTGCCCAGGTCCTGTGCTTCCTGGATCCTGACGGGCAGCCCCCGAGTGCTGACCCTTACCAGAGCATTGGCCATGGGAAGTTGAGGGTGGCATCCTGCATGGGGCTGGTCAAGGTACCCTGCAGGCCTGGAGCTTCCCAGTCTGGCCTGTACACCCTCCCCGCTGCCTACTCTCCCTCCCAGCGCCCCCCGCCCCCGCCCCACAGCAGCTGCAGACCCATCAGAGTGAGCCCCAGTGTCTGGGAGTGGACCCCCATGGCTGTGAGAAACTCAGCCCTAGGCCCAGGCAAGCAGCCCCCTTAGCCTGCTCGTTTCCAGTTTCATGGCTGGTTATATGAGCTTCCCCCTTGGGAGTGTCTGAATGTCACTGAATGTCTGTGAACCATGAAATTAAGGAACAGGAGGGTCTGCTCTCCATTACCTTTTCATCCCTCTCTTCACATCTTTGTCCTAGCTATCAAACAGGAGAAAATGTTGGCCTCCAGCCGCCATGAACTCTTTCCTAAAAAGGACGCAGTGCCTTCTGTCCAGGGATGCGTGTCACCTGTTACAAGTTATTTGTTTGGCCCAATCCTTCTGGGAGCAAAAAAGAATAAAACCCTGAGGTCTTAAAGAAGCAAAACAAAACGGGTGGGTAAGGCAGCACCTGGTTCTGGGAGGCAGTGCTTTCAATGTGTAGGTATTACAAGGAGGTTCTGTGATTTCTAAGACAGGGGGGCTTCCAAACCCGGCCATTCACTGAGGAGAAGAATCTCAAAAACAAAGTTAAGGTTTGTCTGATCCCGAAGAGCCAAGCGTTGCCGTCTTGTTTTAGATGGGGGCAGAGGGCATTCGCCAAAGCTGTGGGCCTTGTATTCTGAGGCAAGGCTGTAGCAAGGCGCCCAGACATTCTTTCCGTGGCCTGGAAGCTGGGAAGAGTGGGGAGCTCAGAGAGCAGAATCCCGAAATTTCCTGGCTCCAAACAACAAGGCTGCTGTGTTCAGCAGTTAGCCCCGAGGGAAGAGAAAAGAAAGAGTCCTTAATCGAGTGCCCAGAAGCAGGCGCACCCCACTTGGGCTGTAACACTGGGGCTGACCCTCTCAGTCCCGGGAGGCTCCCTAATTTCCCCTGAAGAGAAGGAGGCCTTGCCACCAGCGGGAGCTTTTTGCTTTTCATTAAAAGGGGGAGGGGCGCGGCAAAGGGAGAGGTTTGCCTCTGAGCGGTACATTTTTTCCAAGGTCTAGTTGCATTTGTGACAGCTTATAGTGTAGACAAGAATTTCTGCTATAAACTGACGAAACCTGCTGTCAAAACACAGCCAGGTGCAATGAGGCCAGCCTAGCTATAAATTGTCTTTAAGACCCAACTGGTATTTCCTTGGGCGCTTAACTGTTCAGTAAAAACAACAGCGTCCGACAGAAAGGACCCTGATTTAGTGCACATCTTTCCATTGGTGAATGATCAGAAGGCGCCTTTTCCTCTCCATACCCATTCTTTGCCGTTATTTACATGGTTGGTGATGATTTACTTGCTTGCGGTCCTTTCTGCACTCCTTGAGAGTTCCTTCTCTGTTCCACTGCAGTGAAAGGCTCTGCAAAGGCCCCGGACCCTCTGGGTGCAGCAGCCTGGCAGTGAATGGGACACCTTGTTCTTTGTCCCCATCATTATAATATAAAGTTACTAGTGTGCTTGGCCGGGATTGACAAGCAGAGTACTGAAATCGCTTCGATGCTCTTTGTTCTCGTTAAAAATTTCTGTCCTCCAGCGATTGAAGTCATTCATGACAAAAGAGTCACGTTCTCCTGGTAAAGTTTTCATTCCGCAGGTTACAGAGGCTTTTTGTCTCCTTTCAGGAAGGCTTGCCTTGTGGTTGGCCTCGATTTTCCTTTTTGGCCACACTGAATGGAAATCATTAAAAAAAAAATGTGGAAATCACTTCAGCAGCAATAAAAGTAAGCATGAGCCCCAAAGAAGTAAAAGAAATTGGATCCAAACCTCTTTAAAGAACACCCAACCCTGTAACCTTTGGCTTTGCAAACAGATTTAAAATTGATTTGTACCATCGGTATTATAGATTATTTCCTCTTATGACTTTTTCCCCCCTGGTTTTAGAAGTATTACATATTTATTTTAGAATATAAAAAATTTCAAAATAAGAAAATCAAAATGGTCCAGAGATAATTTTTTGATATAAATCCTTCCAGTCATTTTTCTGGAGGTCTGAATACATGGTTTACCCTTTTCTTTGTCTCCCCTTTTAAAACTCAAATAATGTGTTCTCTGTAGCAAGTTCAAGCAATAACAAAATATAAAAAGGAAAGGCTGTTGTCCCCTTCAGTCTTTCTCTGCAGAAATAATCCATGCCTGCTAACAGCGTGGTGTGGGTCCTTCCACACATTTTCTGCGCTATACAGAATGTAGGTGCATATCCTTTTTAAACAAAATTGGAATCTTATTATCCAAGCTGAAAGTTCTCATTTAAAAGTATATCTTAAGCAGCTTTCCATATCCCCTTTGATATAATTTAAGAGCAGTAATTTTCAGCAGCTGCCTAGCTTTCTAACGAATAGTACTGTAATTTGATTTACTCCGATTCCCTCCTTGCCCCCCCATAGTATACATTATTTCTAAGAAAGTCGCCCATTCTGCTAATTTGACCGTCCTATAAATAGATACTGACAACTTTTCATGTCTGCCCAAAGGTCTCTTCCAACCCCCCACCAGCTTATATGCGCATGTATTCCAACTCCTTTTAAAACATTTATGTGCAGATACATTAGAAATAACTTTTCCCATCCAGCCTTTCATCTGTACTTCCTTATTTTAGTTGCTACAGAATTCTCTGACTTCTCTTTTTCCTTGAGTTCCTGGCCACATTGCCAAGTCCTGGTATCCTTTTACCCATATTTATTACATTTTGAATTTTCTTTCCTTTCCTACGGCCTCCCCCATTTCTCATTATATTTGGCTTGGACTGGTTCGGTAGCTAATTGGTTTTTTAGCCACCAAGCCGTCTGCATCAATATTAAGTGGATCTTTCTAAAAGATTCCTCCTCACCAGAAACTTACTCCCCATTAACTATGGATTGAGAATAAACTCTTTGGCTTGCTATTTGAGGCTCTCAGCAGAACTGCCCCGGCTGTCTTCTTAAACCTTAATTTCTACCCTCCTAGGCATATGCTCAGCCATACTTACCAATCTCTAAATGTTTGTTTCTTTGCCGTGGGTCTTCCTTTATGCATTCCCTTTTCTCCTTGGAATGCTTTCCTTTCCATGTATTTAGCAAGTGTCATGACCCACCTTACATTGTTGCTATCTGTATATGGGTCTCATACATAGGCTTCCTCACCCTGGGGAAACAAGGACTCTGTCTGACTCATCATTGTCTTACTGCTGTGATGCGCACAGTCGATGCTCGGGGTCTCGATGTCCAATATGGCGGCCACTAGCCAAACGTAATTATTCAGGGCTTGGAAAATACCCAGTGGCCTGAAGAGCTGAATTTTTAGTCTAATCCAAATCTAAATTTAAGATCTAATAATCCAGTTTTTGTTTGGAACAACTTTGGATATGTGAATGCATCTACTTTTTTTAACCTTCAATTTTATGAAATCTAAATAGAGACCAAGCATTTCTGGTTAAAATTTAGCACTTGAGGTGGACTGTGAAAACACTCAGATTTAGAAGATTTATTACAAAGAAAGGAAGGCAAAATATCTCTTTAATGGTTTATAAAATACTGGTTACGGGGCGGCTGGGTGGCTCAGTGGGTTAAACCTCTGCCTTCCGCTCATGTCATGATCTCAGGGTCTTGGGATGGAGCCCCCACATCGGGTTCCCCACTCAGTGGCAAGCCTGCTTTTTCCTCTCCCTCTGCTGCTCCCCCTGCTTGTGCATGCATGCATGCATGCCCTCTCTCTTTCTGTGTCAAATAAATAAATAAAATCTTTTAAAAAATTAAATTAAATTAATTTTAGCTGTTACATCTTTTAAAATGTGGCAACTAGGACATTGTAAATGACAAACATGGCTCGCATACATTCCCAGTGAACCGTACTGCTCTAAAACTATTAGTTGCATTAAAATCTGAGTGCATGATGCCTTAAAATCCCCCACCAAATAGATGTAACTGAAATCATCTGTATTTTTGTCAAATGTGTGGATAAAGATAGAGCTCAGCCCATCCATAGACAGCGTTCACTGTGCTGTGATGGCGCCGATGATTACAATACACGGATGGGAGTGCTTATTCACAGTGGGCATCCAGAGGGCATGCACTAATTACCAGCCTCACTTCAGCTCTTAATTTCGCCTCCCAGGCAACCTGTTTCCTGAGGTACTAACAAGTAGCTCACTGGCACCAGTGAACCTCACGGCCCTTCTGTGGCTCCGTCCGCTCTCCGGGGGAAGCGCTCAGCAGATGTGAGATGGCAAGATCTATGGGCGCTGGGGGCACTGATGATGACAGAGAAGATGGGTCATAGCCAATCACCTCAGGTGTCTCGGCAACAGGCAGGAAGCACCTCGAGCCCCGAGATTCACCCCTGCACCCCCACCCCAGGACAGCAGGTTCTTGCAGCATCTCGGAATATGCCACTGCTTTTCAAGCAGACACGTGCAAGTTGCCAACGGCCACACAAGCAAATGATGGACGACTTCAGTCTCATAGGGAAAATGCTGAGGTCACAGAACTGAGGAAATTTGATAAGATGTGATGCTTTTAGCACAGAGAGAGCCAGTGGTTTATGAGGAGAATAACTCGTAAACTTCTTTTTTGCAGTTTATGTAATCACATCAACATAAGTTTAAGGCCCATTGGGATACTCAGTCTCGGTGGTGTCTATAAGAATTCTACATTTAATGGTCATTCCCGAAAAGTGAGACTAGTTATTTTGTAAACTCCAGAGAAATGATATTTTTCAAATTATGTGTGCTATGAGATCCTGGCTTCTTTTTTTATCAGTAGTAGCAGTTGCTATAATGGGGCGTGTTTTTTGGGCTTCTAATAATTTGGCTGTCTTTTTAGTCCAGTGGTTTGGCTTACATTTTCTGAGTGACTGAATAACCTGTCAGGGGATCTTAGAGATACATTGACTAGATATTCTGGTCTCAATTGGGGCAGGGCCCATAATGTCAATGAGCTACCACAGTTCACTGAAGAGCCCACAAATCACTCAGAGTGCTACACTGCTCCGCATTCACCAGAGTTTACTGAAGTCCTTTCATCTGTAGCCTGATTTCTTTCATTTTTGGCATCCGTGCCTTCGTGCTCATATTAGTTAGCTCAGGCTGCCATAACAAAATCCCGCAGGCACAGGTGGAATTTTGCAACAGACATTTATGATCTCACAGTTCTGGAGGCTGGAAGTCCAAGGTCAAGGTATGGGCCAGGTTGGTTTCTCCTGAGGCCTCTCTCCTTGGCTCGCAGATGGCTGCCTTCTCCCTGTGTCCTCACAGGGTCTCTCCCCTGTGTGTGTAGAGATCTCTGTCCCAATCTTCTCTTTTAAGGACAACAGCCAATTAGATTAGAGCCCATTTCTGTGAACTCATTTTACCTTAATCACTTTTTTTTAAGTCCTGGTCTCCAGTATAATCACATTCTGAGGTATTAGGGGATAGGACTTCAACATGTAAATTTGGAGGTAGGGGAATTCAGCCCATAACAATGCTTTCTCCCAGCACTTCCCTAATTCCACATTTCTTGTGAATCCCTTCAAAACGCCCAATAAAAATCACCCAAGTCAACCTATGGCCCTAAGGATAAATATTTTTAGGGGTCTATGGATTTTTGGAGCCCCAAGCGACATTCTGTGTTGTGGAATGAGAGAGAAAGATATGTGGGAAGGAAGGGTCTATTCTGGAGAGTACTAGGTAACTGAAGGTCTGTGCTGGGCATCTGTATTTTTGGGGCTATATGATCTGACACTGTCTAAATGCACTGACCTCTTAGGAGCACCTGGGTGGCTCAGTGGGTTAAGCCTCTGCCTTCAGCTCCGATCATGATCTCAGGGTCCTGGGATTGAGCCCATCCTCCGGTTTTCCGCTCTGCAGGGAGCCTGCTTCCCCGACCCCCCGCCTGCCACTCTGCCTACTTGTGATCTTTCTCTCTCTCTGTCAAATAAATAAAATCTTAAAAAAAAAAAAATGCACTGACCTCTTCAAAGCAAAAGGCACCACGATGTACCAGGAGGCATTTTCCTCTGGTGCCCCAAATGAAAGTTCTGTGTCCTTTCTTCCTTTTCTCTCTCTTTCAAAACACAATTTCCAGAAAGAATATGAATCTCACTCACAATAGTCTAAGATGAGACTCCACGTGAATAATAAGGATTAAAAGTGTTTTCTCTCCGGGGCGCCTGGGTGGCTCAGTGGGTTAAGCCTCCGCTTTCGGCTCAGGTCATGATCCCAGGGTCCTGGGATCGAGCCCCACATCGGGCTCTCTGCTCGGCAGGGAGCCTGCTTCCCCCTCTCTCTCTGCCTGCCTCTCTGCCTACTTGTGGTCTCTCTCAGTCAAATAAATAAATAAAATCTTAAAAAAAAAAAAAAGTGTTTCCTCTCCCTTGAAGATTTCCTTTGTAACTGTATCAGAGCTTAGACATCTAGGGAACTGCCAAGCATCCCACACCAGATGGATGAGATTTGCAAGAGGAAACTTCCAGGATCTGAAATTGTACCTCCTTGTCCTGTGCCTCCCCACCCCCATTCCTTCCCTTTGTCCCATGAATATAGCTGGTACTCTCTATCCTTTCTGAGGGATTGTGGATGGCTCAAGGATGAGAGAACATGGGCTTTGCCCTCAAGATGCTTAATAATTAAGTGGGGAAAGTAGGTACACGTGTAACCGACCCAAGGCAGAATGCAATAACTTGTGAAAAATGGTCTAGCTTCCAGCATTTGGGAGAAAGAGGTCATTTCCCATTGTGGGAGCAGGGAGGGTTGAAGTACCATTGGAAGCCAGTCTTCAAAGACACATAGGGGAGAAGGACATTTTAGACAGGCAGAGAGTCAGAACCAGCATCTAGGGGATCTAGGGCTGGAAAACAGAATATGCATGTTTGAGCAGCATTGGATAGAATCCGTGCTCAATGGGCTGTGGCTGAGGAACCAGTTTGTCATAAGCATAATTAAGGCTCAGGGGGTAATGCCCCAGGACCAGAGGAATGGATGCAGCTTCCTGGTGGAAGGGCTTGGGGAAAGCGCTCTACCAGCCAGCCTCACTGTCACTCCCCTCTCCCTCCCCAGCCCCAGCCTCTGCCACACTCTAACCAAGGTCATCTGCCCCCCCCCCAAAAAGAAGGGTCAGTTCTTTTTTTTTTTTTTTTGTAGCGATAAATACATCAGGTGAAAGCATTTTGACCACAGCTTGGAAGAGTAATCTTTCCTCTTGTTGGGATAGGCTGGTTAGGAACAGGTGTATTGTTGCCTGCTTTGCATGGAGAGCAGGAGCTGCAAAGGTATTGATTAGGAATGCAGGACACTGCCAGACTACACAGGAACTTGGATATGAGGCTGGAGGCTTGCCACAAGATCCAAGAGCCACAGAAGGCTACCAGAGGCCTGTGAAAGGGTGCTAATACTTGAATGGCAATTAGGTCCCTCGGCAGGTGGCCCAGCAGCGTAGCTAGCAGGAAGACACCTAGATGAAAGGACAGGGCCCTCCCCTCCATTCGGGTACTAGGTAGTCTCCAGGAGTGGGAAGAACAGTGAGATAGATCTTCACCCATTGGTTTTCAACTTTGAACTTTCAGGTCCTGGAGCTGTTCGCTTACATGGATACTTTTTAAAAGCATCATTAAGTATCTGGATGGCTGGTGATATCTCCCTAGAAGGCACAGCAATGGGCTGAGGAAACTCTATAGGTGTCCTCAGAGAAATACATAGGAAGCCATGAGAAACAAGTACAGATTCGCGTAATGCAGGGACATGCCTGAATCCCGCTCAGTGAGGAGGGAGAACAGTCAGGATACTGACCTTGACTAAGGCCTGGAACCCTTCAGGAGCTCAGATTGGACATCTGTTTTTAAAGATTTTACTTATTTATTTATTTGACAGACAGAAATCTCAAGTAGGTGGAGAGGCAGGCAGAGAGAGAGAAAGAGGAGGAAGCCGGCTCCCTGCTAAGCAGACAGCCCAATGTGGGGCTCCATCCCAGGACCCCCGGGACCATGACCTGAGCCAAAGACAGAGGCTTTAACCCACTGAGCCACCCAGGTGCCCCTGGACATCTGTTTTTTTTTTTTTTTTTAAAGATTTTATTTATTTATTTGACTGAGAGAGATTACAGGTAGGCAGAGAGGCAGGCAGAGAGAGAGAGAGAGGGAAGCAGGCTCCCTGCTGAGCAGAGAGTCTGATGCGGGACTCGATCCCAGGACCCTGAGATCATGCCCTGAGCCGAAGACAGAGGCTTAACCCACTGAGCCACCCAGGTGCCCCTGGACATCTGTTTTTAAAGTGAGCTCAGAGGAGGACATGTAGGCCTGGCTCTCTTATGTGGATGAAGAGCATTTGAGAACTTGTTTCTTTTTAAAGAATGGAAATTCTGAACCAGCCCAGATGGACACAGACATGATTGGGGTGTGACACCATGGAGAGAAAAACAATATTTGCTTGCCTTTGGAATCAGAAGGAAAAGGAAGCAGGAGCCACTAGCTTTGAAAAGTCTACTTTGTTCCATCCAGTTGATAGAGACAGTTGGTAGTGGCCTATGCACACATGGTTTTCTTTTTTCTTTTTTTTTTTTTAAATTTTATTTTTTAATTTATCTTAGAGAGAGGGGGGAGAGAGAGAGAGATAGGAAGTGGGAGGAGGGGCAGAGGGAGAGGGAGAGAATTGCAAGCAGACTCCATACTGAGTGCAGAGCCCGACATGGAGCCCAGACCCATAGCCCTGGGACCGGGACCTGAAGCAAAACCAAGAGTTAGATGCTTAACTGACTGAGCCCCACACATGGTTTTTAATAAGGAGACAAGTGTAGGTATTTTATGGAAGCATAGCCTTGCAAACTTGGGTTAGAGGCCTTTAAGGCCATCTAGCCCAGTTATGCTGAGATCTGGTTATCAGAATCACCCAGGAAGATGTTTACAACTACAGGTCCTGGAGGCATCTGGGTAGCTCAGTCAGTTAAGCATCTAACTCTTGATCTCAGCTCAGGTCTCAATCTCAGGGTCATGAGTTCAAGCCCCAGATTGGGCTCCACATTGGGTGTGTGCGCATACTTAAAATATAAAAATACTATAGATCCTGGACTCAAGCCATACCCAGTGAATGAGGATCTCTTTAAGTAGGACTGGGACCAACTGAGAGAATCCATAATCATGTCACATTCTGCAGTATATTGAATCAACAGAAGTTTTCTTATTCCTTGAGTATAATCTAAACTCTTAGAATCGTTTAGTTTTATGTTCCTCCTGAGCAATCCAAATATTTGGCTTTATGGTTTGGTTTATTTGTTCAACCGTTATGCCAAGCACTATGTGCTGGGCATCGGGCTTACAAGGCTGACAGGACACAGTCCTGCACATGAGCACATGGCCCATGTGGGCATCGACAACCAACTGTTGTTCAAGGTGTACCCAAGTGGCCTCTGCCCTGAGCTTGAGACCTGAGAGGATCCAAAGAAGTTGACTTTTCTGTTTGCCACAGTCAGCTGGGAGACCAAGCCCATTGGAAGACCTGGAGGCAGGAGATTTGGCTGTGCCCCACTGGGTCACAAGTCAGCCAGCTCATGTGCAAGGGAGCCAATTTAATTGTCCTTAAGGTGCAAAGTCTGGCAGGTCATGTTTGGACATAGGGGCGTTACCTGTTTTTCAGGTTCATACATATTGTGTGCCCACAAGAGAGATTCACTCAAGTAAGGACATTGCCGCAATCATAAAGAAGAATACCATTTAACAGGACTTCATTGTAATGGTGCTTTGTCTTTTTCATAGAGATCTTTGGAAGGCAGAAACAATGTAAACTTAAAGGATTAGGACAAAGATATCAGCATCAGATTGTAAACCTATACATCAATAGAAGAACATCTGCTTCTACTTTAAGAACTACCCCTATTCTCTATTTTATTACCCTGAAGACATATTCTGGCAGACTCTTCATCAAAGGCAGATTCTTCTATGCTTGCATTATGCTCTTGCCACCCCCAGGAAAAGGCCTGGGACCCAGCGGTGCGGCAAGCTGTGCACATGGGTGCACAAGTAGACAGGGCCCCTTGGCACCCTGACATGCCACAGTATTATTGCGCATATGATGTTCAGCTCTGCATTTCCTGCTTCTGGACAGCGACTCTGACAGTGGCCCTCCACCAGGCTCGCGGGGACTTTTGCCAGCCCTCGCTAGCAGAGCACCAGCTGACAAGGAAAGCTATTAGGAACACTTGGCTGATTTTAGAACATGGGGATTTTTCCCCCTTCTCTTTTGTGGAGAGCCATTATGTCGAACAAAATAGGTGTATGTTTACTATGCATGGTATAGAACTCTTGGGTGTGGCCCCTATTGCTTCCTGGTTAAATATTAGTCTTTTCTGGTGTTGCATGACTTTGGGTCTGCTTTAGAATCACAGGCAGGACCAACTCAAATGAGGAGCTCATTTGCTGATCTCATTTGGTGGCCTGATCTGCCCAAGCTGGGAGCCCCTGTTAGAGGTAGAGCCGCAGCTCAGATCCAGGACCCTCAGCCTCCTGTCCATCCAACTAAGGTATTTTGTGTTTTTTAGCAAGGTTGCTTTTAATCCAAATCAGCTTGAACCCATCCTTGCCTGCATTTTTACAAGACCTATGAAGAGATAATAAAAGAATACAGCAGGGAGCTCTGAGCAGTGATGATTTTTGATGTAATTAATGACTGCTCTTTTTCCCCCGAATCTGTTCTTTACTATTCTTTAGTGGGCAAAGCTGTGCTTTGTGCATGCAGTAATATGAGCCTCACTTGCCAAGACTTTTCATAAATACGTGTCATGGTCTGTACTTCCTTCGTCCATGTGATATCTTTAAATGGTAGTAGCCTGCTGATCTGACGGAATGTTTTACATAGGAAATTCTGGGCTTTACTGCATTGAAAAGTTGGAATCTTTTTTGGCGTGAATGAATACGAGTGTGTGTAGAGGTTCTTTGCTTTTAGAAAGACACAGCTATTCCTCCCTTGAGATGGAAACTAAATTAGATAATAAATATCAGGTCATCCAAACAACAAATGAGAAAAAGCAATTCGTCGAACAAAGAAATGTCTTTTTGTGCCATCTAAAGCATTTAAGAGACGCCTCCTTTATCTTCTTATTTGCATTCAAAAGCCAATTCCAAGTAGAGTCCCTGCCTTTTGCCTTCATTTTGTCCTCTCCACTGACCCAAAGCAGGAGAGCTTCGAGGGCACAGCCCAGAGGTGGCCCAGCAGCAGGTGTTATCACATGGGTCAGGATAACAGTGATTGTCAAACTGCCCAAATCCATCTGTCTGTTTCTAAACAGGGCAGCGTGCCTGTCACATGCGTATCTTTGTATGGCAGTTGTCTGTGATGGTGCTTGGTAATGGATGTGTTCAGTTCATTCAACAGAAGACCCTGTCCTTCCAGGTTGGTCCTCCAGCTTGGGCCTCTGCAAGCTCAGTGTTCTGCTTCCGATCCTATCTATTTATAACTGCCACTACCATATCTAAGTATGGTTCAGACAATTTGATGCATAAAATGCAAGGCCGCATTATCTGGAGGTCAAAGAGCAGGAGTAGAGGCTGGGTGGGAAAGGAGAGTCAGTTGTGTGCTACCCAATTTGCTGTTTTCACAGAGGATGCTGTAGTGAACTTTTGTTCTGCAATCTTAATCCTATATTGGATGAAGGAGGTAATTGATATATTAGATGTGTCTTTGGAAGCTGTGTGGCTTTGGGCGAGCCGCTTGCCTTCTCTGAACCCTCACTGCTTCTTTGGGGGAATGAGTGGGGGTTGGCCTGGGTGAAGGCCAGAGCTGTTTTTTTGCCTCATGTCACTGTATGCTATGCCTGGTAGCTGAAGTGTGCGCTCTATCTAGATGAGCCTGGTTGCTCTGAGAGGAGGGAAGTCTGGCTTTACTTTTCCTCCAGGTATCTCCCTTTCCAACCTAGGAATCTGTTGCCTTGCCCACAGACTGGAAACTTGCCCTTGGTTTGGAGTGGTATTGGAAGAGTTTTCATGTGTTTCCTCCTGAATGGTGTTTTACAAAGGTACTTATCAAGAAACCTTGTCTGTGCATTTCTTTTCTCCTCAGCTGGAAAATTGTTATATGAAAGATTATTGGGAGAAATCACAGGTAATAATCAACCTGCAAGAGAATTTAGCCTGGTTGATCATTGAACAGGCATTTGCTTCTATTGCAGATCAATTATTCACAGATAGTAACCTGTTTGATCCACTAGCAAGAGATGAAAAAAATTTTGCTTGGGTTGTCAATGCCTTGAAATGCCTGTAGATCGGTAAAAGTTGCAAATGAGCTTTACCTCAGATAGTGGCAACTATTACTTCTAGGATACGTTTTGGGACATAAGAGTAAATACTCATTTTTGTCTCTTGTCCAGATGATCCAGTGAGTTCTAGCAGGGGAAGAAGACATTGGGGCCAAATGCTCCAGAAGCAGCCCCTCATTTTTTATGCTGATTTTATATTTAAATCTGTAGGTTATTTGCCACTTTAAAAAGTAAAACCAAGCAGAGCCAGTAATGAAATGTTTGGGAGAAATTGCTACAGTGATCACTATAGAGCTTGTGGCCGAATGTTGCCATGTTCCTTATATTGAGAAAGCAGAACCTATTTGGCATTGAGGTATAACAAGAAATGATCAAACCCAGATGCTTTCCTAAAATTGTATTTTTGGTACATTTATATGTCTGTTACAAAGTGTGCTACATGCTAAAAATATTTTCCTTTGTAGGCTAAGGGAATTTCAAACCACATCGAGGGCTGTATAGATCAGGTGGTTTTTCTTAAAGAGCATTAAGGGCATCCTGGTTGTTATTAGTCCCGACCTTACAGTATGACATTATTTATGCCCCAAAGCTCCACAATTCACTTCTTAATTTCAGCAACTTTACTGGCATGAAAATGCATGGAATGGAGGCCAGAGTCAATACATCAGACTTGGGGCCCATGACTCCTGGGCAACAAGTGATACTAGGGTTGGACTAGAGAGAATGCCTTCACCCCCCCATGGCCTATTTCCATGGAGAGAGGTTGCCTTCCACATCTGGTGGCTCCTCCAGCCTTCCCTTCAGAGGCTCCATCTCCCCTTCTCTGTGTTCCCTTCTTCCTCCATCGTGCATGCTGTCACTTTTCCATGCGGTCAGCCAAAGATACATTCTCTTTAAGACTGTTCTCTGTTATAATTGTTACAAGGTTGGCTTCTCTAGAGTTCTCATGGAGTCTGTCCTCCTCAAATTGTGTTTCTTCATCACTGTTATTGATTTTATAACTGAGGGATGTCTGCCTGGGTTTTGCATAAGTGCTTCTAGCAAATGAAATTATAAATGGGTAAATCCAAGAACATGGAAGTCGGGTAGCTCTGTACAGAATTGTATTTGTGGTTTTTTAAAAAAAATATTTTATTTATTTATTTGAGAGAGAGAGAGCGTGAGAGAGAGGATGAGCATGAGAAGTGTGAGGGTCAGAGGGAGAAGCAGACTCCCTGCCGAGCAGGGAGCCCGATGTGGGACTCGATCCCGGGACTCCAGGATCATGACCTGAGCCGAAGGCAGTCGCTCAACCAACCGAGCCACCCAGGCGTCCCTGTATTTGTGATTTTAAGCCTTCTCTCTTTTTAATTATTACATTGGTTTTAAATGCATGTAAATTTTAGATGAATTTAGATGTTTTTGTATCTAGTGCCTGTCATGTTGGTACCTTCAGAAAACAATGTCGAAATATCAAATTTCAATTCTGATATTCTTAGGACAACAGTGGGCTTATTGTTTTGAATGTGATGGGACCAGAATCAGAATGATCTCCTTTATCGTAAAGCATATGAGAAAGAGAATTTGCTTCCTTGTGTCCCCCGGTCCTTTGGAAAGAGACAGTCACTTGCCTGTCATAGCTTGGCCATGCCATATCACTGTGGGCTCCATGAGAGGTGTCATATCTGTGTGGTGGTCAGGTGATGCTTTTTGTTATGATGCCACAAGTCATTGCATAGGTTCAAAATACAAGACAGGCTTTTGTTTCTGGGGTATAAGAGGCAGGGAATTAGTATCTCCTGGTTTACTTTGTGCCTCTGGGTTTATGTCCTGTCTCATTTCATCCTCAGCACTGCTCTGCGAAACAGCATCATCTGCTTCTAATAGGCCCAGAAAGGTTGTGTGACATGCCCAACGTTGCACAGCTTCTAGCTGGTAAGGACCAGAGGGTGCCTAGGTCTAGGTTCTGAACTGTGTATTTCTCATGACACATGGCTTCGTACAGAGCTTGTTAAACCGCATGCACAGGCCAGCACTTAGAAACAACAACAGCGTATTTAGTTGTATGTTAGCATGATTTCCAATGCCCTTGAACCTCAGAGAGCAAGGCAGTGAGATAAGAAATGCTCAAATAGAAAGCAAAGCTAAAGTGAACTGCTGTCTATGCTTTAAAGTGAAATCCATAATTATAAAAGAGAAATGACCAGAGATTGGTAGGTTTAAGAGAGTCTAACATACCTAATATTAATAGGGATATAAATTCACTGGGTAGATTCTCAAAGGCTACATATTAGGTGTTTATGATGAGTCTAATAAAGCTTTAATGTTCTTGTGGTTCTTTTTCATCTCTCATACTCCTGAGCACAAAAGCCGTGTTGTATGCAGAATGGCTGGGTTTATCCCTAGCAGAGAGAAGTTATGTTTGGTATCTAAAGAACAATGAGAGTTTGCTGCTTGGCTGATCAATGCTGGATCAAGTTCACATTCCCCAGCTCCTACTCTCCCACCTACACATGCAGGGGGTGGAAGCAGAGCAAAAGAGGGAGGACGGATCCTTTTTTCACAGAGAAAGAGATGTGAGCTTGGGCTTTCCTAATATGGACACAGCTGGGCTTGTGTAGCATTAAACACTGATTTAATCCACTACTGGAGGAAACATCATACAAAAAGTAAAGAGATTAGCAACCAGTTAATTCTGGCCCTTCCCGTTGTCGTCCTGGAACGCCTTTTATATCGATTTAAATGTTTGGTGAACAAACATTCTGGAAAATAGCTTTCTCATATATTATTTATATTGGGGACAGCCTTCCCCAGGACCCCCCCCCCCAGTTGGGGTGGATTTTACTTTCCCTACTCTCTGTGTTCTTACTTCTGAATAGAGGTGGGACAGTTTAGGCCCATTGTACTTGTTTGCAAATTGTGACTTCATTGGGTTCTCTTGGGAAGCCAGATGACAGGCAATCCAGTCTGAGTGCCAATGTTTTTAAAAATAGACATGCTGGAAAAAGAAGAAGAGACATGCCAGGGCCCCAGATTCCCAATGCATAGCTTCCTTTGAAGGCACCGTGAAGCAGGAGGCACTTACAGACACCGTATCCACTCCCTCTTAGGGAATAACCAAAGGGACCTAGACATGAGTATTTGCTTTTGAAGCTACTGAAATGTTAACATCCGCGTTTATACTTTTAACTAATTAGTAGCTAATATCTTTTGTAAGGCATTTTGCCAGAGTAGTTTTCCTATAGCATCAATGTAGTGTGTTTTTCTAAATAAGGAAGCCCATTTAGTTAGAGCATGATGCGCAGCACTAAGGAAGATCAACCTGGGTTGCTTCCTGTGTGGAACAGTAGCTTCTGCAAATAACAAAGGGTCTTTTCCATTGGTACACACTGTCCCTAATTGCAGCCAGCAGTCTTCCAAATGCAAAATATTTGTTTCCAGGGAATCCGTGGCAGCTATCGACATAAGTAGAACAATGTCTATTAGAACAATGTCCAGGGCATGAGTGGGAAATAATACCTCATATGTATGTGAGGTTCTAGATTCCCTGAAAGACAAGGATCTTTTTGTTCAGGATCCAGAATTGTATTACCCATGAACCTGGAAAAACTGGAAAAAACTCTAAAAACTCAAATATCTATCCATCCATCCTTGCCTCCCTTCTGGTTAGTGTTGGGATCTTCCACTTCTTTTTTTTTTTTTTTTTGATCTTCCACTTCTTTTTAATTCGTGTGTGTGTGTCTGTGTGTGTGTGTGTGTACACACTTAACTAATCTTGCCCAGAAGTTTATCCCTAGGTGTAAGCTATAGGAATTGCTAGCGTGGGTCAGGGCAGCAGCCCATTCTGCCCAGCATTGTGTCTGCTGTTTACCCAGAGACTTATTGAAATAGAACTTAATAGATGGCTGTCCTCTGTGGCATTGACCTTGAAATTTAGATGTCTCCCAAACATCTGGAATGTCTTAATAGTAACTTGTGAGAGATGGGTCGTCATTAAAATGATCTAAACCGGTGGTTCTCAACACTGGCAGTACAGTGGAATCACTGGGGGAGAGTTGGGGGTGGGAAACACTTCAAAAAGGACTGATGCAGGGTCCTACTCTTGGGACGGGAATTTCAGTGATCTGGAGTGCCACCTGGTTAATGGGATCTATAAACCCTCCTGGTGATTCTAATAAGCAGTCAGGGGACCCTCTGATTTAACGCCGCCCCTACATAACTTTGTATTTCACCTGTGAAACTCTTTAAGGTCAGAATGTCCATGAATGTTAAGCTCCTGTAAAGAATTGCAGTCATACAGGTGCTGAAGGGGGTGTACAATATCTGTTTTCTGAAATGGCTGTTGCAATAGACTTTTATGGTATGGGATAATATTTTATGGGCTGTGTTTTGATCTGAGGTTGATCTGATCCACATAACAAGCAACTATTTTAAAGTAAGACTGTCATGCTAGATGTTCCCTAAGCTCTCATGCTGGAGTAGAAAGAGTACTGCACTTCCAGCCTGGAGATCGAAGAACCACCCAACATTAAGTATTAAAGAAATGAAATTTGGGGGACCTGGCTGACTCAGTCAGTAGAATATGTGACTTTTGATCTTGGGCCTGTGAGTTTGAGCCCATTATTCGGTGTAGAGATTACTTAAAAAAATCTTTAAAACAAACAAATTAAAAAAATGAAAATTACCTGAGACTCAGTTTCTTCATCCTGAAAATGGGACTGTGTGAGAAACAAACTGCGGTCTGTATGTGGAAGCCCTTGGCGGACCACTGAGACCTTACAGAATTGGCCACTCTGCTTCTTTCTTCCACTTCTGAGGTCCCATGTCTCTGATACACATAGCAGATGGGTACTTTTTATGGCTTAAGCTCACTTCCCTCCAGTTTCTAGAATGTTGCATTGCTTCTAGAATTTGATAAATAACAGCTGCCTTGCCTCGTAAGCACATCGCATGTGCCTGGATCTTCGCAGTTCTCTAAGAAAGGAGGCATAGAGAGATCACGTGACTAATATATGGCCGAGCCCGGATTCAAACCCAACACACTGCCCGTGTGCTGCTTATACTTTGCCAGCTTACTGCCTGGTCACACGAGTGTCCTGAGGACAGGGATGGTGGCTTACTCATCTGTGTTCACAAAGTCTAGTGCTCTGTTTTGCAGTAAGCTCTCAGTATGCTTGTTAAGTGACTAATCTGTCTCTAGTTTACATTCTTGTTCCCGAGGTCAGAACCTATTTTCTCTGGTTTTGATATCAAAAGAAGTAAAATACTTGGTTGGTTAGCATTTTATTGTAGTTTAGCACCAAGTTTATATAATATTGTATTTACTTTTATTTTGTTTTGCAACAGTTCTTTTCCTTGAATTTTACAAGTAGGGCATAATCATACGTCCTTACCTTTTGTGCTTCACTTCTAAGTGTTTTTAATGGAGAGAAATATTAGAACCATGACATTTTATCAGAGCCCCTTACTCTCCCCCAAAAAGAAAAAGAAAGTTAAAGAAAGAAAAAATAAACCCAGAATATTTTTATTTATTCATACTCTTGCTTGCCCAAAATGGAGTTAAGACAGCTTCTAAAGCAAGATAGAGTGTGATAAAAATAAATTAAAATATAAAAAAACAAAGCAATGTGAAAATAATAGTAGGAAAATAAGATGGTGCCAGGAATTAAATTGTCATACAATATGCACCCCTTGAAGTTCTTATGCTTGGTTTAATGTAGGGGCACAGCATTTTCTAGAAGAGGGAAAAGGGATCAATTTGCAATGTTCATGAGGTAAAATAAACCAGGTGCCTGAGTCCCCCTATTGCTGGTGTTGATACAGGCTCCCTGTGGGGCCTCTCAGAAAATTACTATTTAATGTAATAAACAATCCTCTGAAACTATCCTTACGGTAAACACTGGGATGGGTTTTATGGGACTGTTTCTTATAATGCACCTCAATAAAGGTTGATGGCTTCTTACCAGAACATAATGTGATAAAAGGAATTTCACAGAGCACCAGTAAGAGGTCATCCTGTGCCAGCGGTATGGTGGTCTGCACTAATCCAAGAGGATCTTAGAGTATCTAGGGCAGGGGTTTGGGCAGCCAGGAAGGTCTGTAAACCTCCTGACGGTTGATGCGTGTGTGAGAAGGGAGTAGGGGACTGTTAATGATGGTAGGTGTATTTCTGTCCAGGGAGCCAAAAGCTGATAGCTAATGCTTCATCAGATTCTCGGAGGGGATCTAGAAATGGAAGAACTGAGCGTGTTCCCTCAGGCAGACTCTGCAAAAGTTTCTGAATAACAGTGAGTTTGGGGTTATGATGCCTGAGAGGAAGAGGTTCTCTTAGCCAGTTCAGGGCAGAACAAATGCGGGAAGGATTTCCTTTTTTGAAAACTATGCTTTATAAGGATTCCACCAAGGGCTCCATTTAGCAGGGCCAACATCCTCTTGAGAAAGAAGAATTAGGCATTTATTCTAACACAGACACAAAATAGTCAATAATAGAAATGATAATTTTTTCTAAAATCAAAGATATCATAAAGGAATGTTATCTTCTAAAAGGGTAGAGCAAAATTTAAAGGCCTAGAATTTGAGAACGTTGACCCTAATCAGGATTATTTCCTTGTTATTATTTGCAACTTAAACTAATCTTGATTTTATTTCCAGTTTTGTATAGGTGCTTACTTTTTAATTTACCCTCAATATATGTTGGCTATAGAGCCCTTCTGAAACAAGCAAAAGCTTCTGGACTTCTCTATAGTGTTTGATATTAAAAGATCTTCTGACTTCTTATAGCAGATAGTTTTTCCTCTCCTGTGCCTGGGGGAGTGTAATTTGCCATCCGAGGCTGTTTGGACTAATTAAAGGGCTCCTCTTGTCTGCCCTTTCAGCTTTCTGGGTGACTAGGAAGGCGTTCTGCTGCTTCTCATTCCTCTGGACTGTAGCTCACCATGAAGCAGAAGCATGTGTCCATATTAATAATATGAAATTGATATCACTACCATATTCCAATGAAAAGAGTCATTTCCTTTTGACAAGAAGAAGAAAAAGAAGAAGAAAGAAAGAAAGAAAGAAAGAAAGAAAGAAAGAAAAAGGTTTTCTTTCTAAAAGTAATCTCCAGCCACTAGATTAAGTAATGCTTTTATTCTAAAGCAATGGCATTTTCCTCAGCCTCTGAAGTGTTTTCAGCTATTATAAGCTGCATTGACAAGAAAGTTTCTTAAAGCAACTTCCTTTCAAAACTTGCATCTCTATTAGACGAAACATTTTTTAAAACATAATTCAAATAGAAAACATCTGTTTTTAAAAGATAGCTTTAAAGTGCTTTTACCACTTTCTTAAAGATAGTTATTAGAGTATCCATCCCTGGCTACAGAATTCCAATTTTTTTTTATTTATTACTTTTTTAAAGAGAGAGAGCGGGAGAGAGAAAGTGTGCATGCATTCTGTTGGGGAGGGGGCAGTAGGAGAAGAGTTTGAGAATCCCAAGCAAGCTCCACACCCAGCACAGAGCCCAGTTGGTTGGGTTTGGGGGGTTGGATCTCACCACCCTGAGGTCATGACCTGAACCTAAATCAAGAGTCAGATGTTTAAACGACTGAGCCACCCAGGCACCCACAGAATTCCTTAAATAAGTACTCTTCCTCCAGTTTTTCTACACCCTACCTTTATCGGGGCTACCCCAGGAAGAAAGGAAGATTTAGACAGGCAAAAGGAGAAATGTGTGGAGGTTATATTGAACATAATAAAAATAATTAATATTTTCCTGATAAAATAAAGCACGTGGGTAGCTTAGTCCCTTAAGTGTCTGCCTTTGGCTCAGGTCATGATCCTGGTGCCCAGGATCCAGCCCCAAGTCAGGTTCCCTGCTCAGTGGGGAGCCTGCTCTCTCTTTCTTCCTCTGCTGCTTTCCCTGCTTGTGTACGCTTTCTCTTGCTCTCAAATAAATTAACAAAATCTCTAAAAAATGTATCTTTCTGATAATTTTGAAATGTGTTACTATTTCATTCTAGATCAAACTCAGCTCCAAACACTGCATTTTGGAATACAATTTTCATGATTAATATAAGAGGGAATTAAGAATCTTTATTTCTCATTTCTATTTTTATTTTTACTTTTTTTTTTTTTTTAAAGAGGTCATTTTGGAAGTACCCTGGCAATGTAACCGATGTCCCATAGTCTCTTTCTTTAAAAAAAAAAAAAGGGCACAACTTTTTGCTCTTTACAAAATAAGGTATTTTAGTGGAGAAACAAGCAGGAGTTAATTAGATCTTCATCTTGAGACTCTACCCCTTGAAATTTCATGTGCTATTCATTCAGTCATTTGTTCCTATAGCTTCCATTTACTTAGTTCACATTTATTTAGCATCTACCATGGCCAGCAGTATTTTAACTGACCTGACAAAAATCAAAAACTAAAGAGACAGGATCTCTTTCTTCCTGGACTTTAAAGTCCAGCTGGGGAGATAAACATTCAACAAATTAATAATAATTTTTTTAAAAAAGGTGTAATAGAACTGTACAACACAGAGTGAACCTTGCTGTAAACTATGGGCTTTGTTTAATAATGGTGTATCAAATATTGGTTCCTGAATTGCAACAAACATACTACCCTAATGAAAGATGTTAGTAATAGAGGAAACTGTGTTATGTTGGCACATGGGAACTCTGTGCTTTTTGTATAAATTTTTGTTATCTACTCTAAAAAATAAAATCTCATAATTAAAAATAATTTTTAATAGCTCTAAAGTGTAAGCAATTTAGAAGAAATAAACAGGATGCTATTCGAAGGAATAGTGGGGGTGAAATAATTTGGAATGGGGAGTAAGGAAAGACCTTTCTAGAGTTGTTCAAGGCCAGAACTAGAGAATAAGTAGGAGCCAGCCTGGCAGAGAAGAGAAAGCTCATTCTTGGTAAAGGAAAGTGATATCATTTGAAATACCTTTCGAAATATTATTCTGGCTTCTCAGTGGAGGATGGATTGTGGCAGTGGGTGGGAAGGTGCAGGACTACAAAGGAGAGGAGTTAGGAGGAAATTAGAGTGGACCATAGCTTTATCACCTACACACAGTAGCAGAGTGACAGTAGGATTCTTTCCTTTGCTCAGCTTCTGCCAGAAAGCATTAGGTTCTCCATGAGCTACAGAGTAGGAAGAAAGGAGACTGTCATTGGCAGTAAGACAGGGTTCCCAGGTCTCAATTCCTAAGATCTTTTCAGTGACTTAATGGGATTTTTAGTGTGAAGAATAATTGTGTGTGTGTGTGTATTTGAGACTACAATCAGATGAGAATTACAGTGAAAAACAAGCCTTCAAATACTAACTATCCATCTGTAATAACAGATTTTCATAGAAGTCTGTATATGATTAATTTTCAATAGTTTCCTATTCCCACTACTGGATTGTTGGAATTTATTTTATTTTTTGTTTCTTTTTAGGCTACATGTTAAAAAAATTGTTGATAAGTCAACAAAAAAGATACTTAAGGAAGGTCTATTTAAGCAGGATGCTGTTTTGGTACATAAGTATTGGAAGGTTTTTATCAGAGTTCTTAGGGGTGGTGAATTCCCAAGGAAGAAAAGTCTAGTGGGTAAAGGGAAGTGTCTATCAGTGATAGATTTCTATTGATTCTGGAACTGTTCTTAGTAGCAGGAAAGCTCAAACAGTTCGGGATTTTATTTCAATTTGAAAGTAAATAGCTCTTCAATTACATAATCCACTCCATAATTTTAATTTTTATCTAGCTCTGTATGTGTACTGGAGATGTGCAAGGCATTAACTACTTTTAGGCATTTGTTTTGCAGTGGAAAAATTGTATATGATAGTTGTACATTATATATAAAAAGATTTGATACCACTTCAAAAAATCTTTAGCAAATGAGCATGCATTTCATAGTCCTTACCTAATAATAATAGAAAATGGCTAATCTGCCTATCTAACTCTATAAGTACCTTTTTTTTTTTTTTTTTTGTATTCTGGAAACACAAAAACTTAAGTGAAGAATTCCCCATTTGAGCAGACCTGTTGTTTATTTTAGAACCTATAAGTGCATCATCGATGTAATTTTAAGTAGTCCAGTTATGAATATGGGATGAAGGGATAAAATCAAGTTTTCCACTCTGATGTCTCCATTAAGAAGCTCCTCTTTGTGTAAAATACTCCGTGGCAAAGTTGCTTCTATTTAAAGTAGTGAGTTTGATCTTGGCTTTGATCTAAAGCTTTTGATCTTGAAAGAAGGATGGAGTAGCAATAAAGAGAGGGCAAGACAGATTTTCTTTAAAGAAATGCGATAAAGTTAAAGGGATGGTCAAGATCAACAAACGCGAGTGCGACCCGACTCTTCTCCCCAAGTGCTCACCCCCATTCTGGTTCAGCCAACTTCTCATGCGGATGGGCAGAAGTGGTGTCTGAGGAAAAATTTGGAGCATGGCAGACTTTACAAACTAAGTGGAAACTATCCCCCTAATTATGAAGACAGAGTGTCGCCTTTTAAATTCTCCCCAGTCGCTGTGGGGGTCCGCGGGCAGGGTGCGCGCGGCGCCTACGGCACTTAGAGCGCACAGGCTCCGTCAAGGCGCGGGCGGTGCGCCTTCTACGCTCTCCGGGTTTCTCTCCCGGGAGGTCACCTGCCACCGTCCCGGAGTCAGGAGGGGCCACTGGAAAACGTCTACTTAATGGCGTCTAATCCATTCCCGGAAAAAAAATCCACTAGGAAAGTTCCTTTCCGCTCCGCGAAGGCCATCTGGACACTTAGGTTTCTGACCCGAAGAGGGAGTTCGGCTAGCCTCGGGGGTGGGGGCGCTTCTCGAGCTAAGCCCTGTCGCCTGCGGCCGGGCCACGCTCTTGATCGCATAGTGGCGGAGAAACCCTTGCGCGGGTCCGCAGGGGCCAGCGGAGAGGGTGGGGGCTGGAAAGGTAAGGCGTGCGCGCCCAGGTCGATCCGCGCGTGGGAGGGCGCGGGAGCGCGGGCGCGGGCGGGACGCGGGGAGAAGCGAAGAAAGACGTTCGTAAAGAGAACAATAAAATAGCCGGCGCGCCGGCGGGGGCGGGGGCGGGGGCGACCTGCGGCGAGGACGGAGCGTCCGCCTATACCTTTAAGGCAGGCCCCGCCCCCGCCCCAGCGCCCGCCCTCCGCCCGCGCCGCCCCGCCGTCCGCGCTGCGCCTTAGGTGTTGCGGGCTCCGCGCGCCCGCGGCTCTCTGGCGGGCCGACCGGGCAGCGGTCGCTGGTTGGGCGCGGGCGGCGGGGCCTTCGCTCCTACCCTCACCTTCCGCGGGTGAGGTAGTGGGTCAGCGCGCCGAGCTGGTGGGGCGCGGGGGAGGGAGGCTGGGGTGGCTCCCGGGGTAAACTTGACTCTTTCCTCTTCCCCCGCAGCCGCTGCAGAGGGAGCGCCAGGCCGGGGCGGAGTGCGGGCTCGCGCGGCAAGTGAGCGCCGAGGTGAGTGCGGGAGGCGCGCTCCCTGCGCTCCCCTCCCTCTTTCTCTGGGGCGGTGGGTCGGACGCCGCTTCCCTATCGCGGACTCCCCGCGGCGCCGACGCGCGACAGCGGTGGGTAAGATGGCCCCATTCCGGGGCTCCGGCGCGCACCGGCGCGGGGGTGGCCGACCGGGCCCGTGACCGGAGGGAGCGGCCCGGGCGAAGGTCACGGCCTCGGCGCGCCGCACACGCGCGCGTCTTTTGGGTCCCCGGTGCTGAGGCATCTCGGCGGGCCCGGAAGGTGCTTGTGGCTTTCCCAGGTGAAGCCCGGGAAGGCAGCGTCGCGAGGCTGTCGATCGTTTCTTTCTCACGCAGAGGGACGGCCCTCAGGACTCGTCGTCGTGTTTAAATTGCTCTGTGGTTTTTGAACTTTAGGTCGAGAAATGGATTCGAGTGAACCGGAGACCCCGAAAACGGAAACGAAGGGAGGCTGAAGAAGTGTTTGAAAAGGTAGGGTCCCCGAAAGACAGCACTGGGTGGAGTTCTTGAGAAATCTCCCCGTCCGCCCCTGAGGACTTGGTGGTAACAATAGAGTAGCATTTTTTAAGTTTTAATTCGGTGTCCAGTAAGCCGAATAAATGTGGGTGGTTATTCAGAAATATTGGTTGATAATGTTAATAATGGACATACTATATTCTCAGGGAGTAAGAAAATGACTCAGGGTGGATATCTGTTTTATACCCATTAAATAGAGCATAAGCGGATTCCATTATTTTATTAGACCCCTTGGTAGTTATTATGACAGTTGTTAAGGTACCTATAAAAAGGGGGGTGTTCTGAATATATTGCCCCCAATATCAGGTTTCTCTGGTTGTGATAGATAAAGTGGCATACTTACTCATTTAGCCTTTAGATTTTAAATTAGAGTAATCTTAAAAAACGGAGGGAGATGAAAGAAGTGGATTTCTTTTGAAACACTAGGAAGGGATTTTATTTACTGTAAAGCAAATGAGAAATTTGTTTTTCTAAATTTAGAATTTCAGTATGTTACTTTGCAGAAGTTTGGATTACCTATTTTCTCCTGAAATTGTGTTAAATTAAAACTTGATTCGTCATTGTAATAAAAATTATGAAATAAGGTAAGTTATGTGTTGTTTTCTGAATAATGTTTTACCAGTGTTAGAGCAGGTACGATTTTTGTTGCATTTACTTAATTACTGTTTTTTGATTCTTGATAGCACCAAAGGATTAAAATAGATGTGTGTTGTTTTTCTGCTGCTAGAATGTATGATGAATCACTCCTGATTCTGAAGCCAAATTCTTGCTGATAGCATTGCTGCCAACTTCTCTGATGTGTTGCCTTAGTATGGGCATTGCAGCGTCCGAGAATGTGCACAAAGCACATCATAATGAAGGTGATTCCAAAGTTTCAGAGTGCACGTAAGGATACCAAGGGCAGCTTCTAAGAGAATTGGGAAAAGAACTGGCCTAGGATCCTGGTCATTTGTAGGGGAGACAGTGCATGAAAAGCGGTACCACAGCCCTACCTTTTTAAACAGTCATATCTGTCACTTGAGTTAAACAGTAATAGAAAACGGTTTCATTTTGAATATACTTGAGTTTTCTGACCATACCTCGGCATGCCATGGTAGGTTGTGTTTGTTTAACTTTCATGCTCCAGGTGTTTTAAAAAATGTCCGTGAGGTGATGAATGAGATCATAAAATGTCCAAAGAAGGGAAAAGTTTTATGGCTTGCTTACTATTTCAAAAGAAGATTTTCTGGCTCTTATTTTTTTAAGCCAAAAAGGATGGTTACCCAGATGTACAATATGTCACGCGTGAATGAAGGGAAGCCACTACCTTTGTGGATTACTAGGTGCCATCACTCAACATCTGAACTTGAAGGAACCACATGTGTGACACCCACGATCTGAGCATTGCCTTCTGAGAATGAGAAGGAGGGCACTGAGGATTTTACCTCCCAAGAAAATGGGGTTCTTTGCTGAGCCTTTCTTCTCGATAGAGGCTGTGTATGAGAGCTAGGGTGCACGTTTGGCTTTTCTTCTTAGAAAATGTGGGCAGCAGTTTTAAAGAGGATACAGAAATAAAGTAGGTTGGGACCAACGAGCTGAACTTCCTTTCAAGGAGTGAAGCTTAAAGCTGACTAGCTTTGAGGGAGGAGGTGGAGAGGGCCAGAAGATAAGATATTTCAGAGTTGGATTAGAGAATATTAATTATCAGCGTGTCCAGTCTTTCTTCCTGGCTCTGCCCAGCAGCCAAGCCCTTTGCCCCGTTTTGCCTCTTTTGCATCCAGGAGAGGGGTTGGAGCTCTCTGAGGCAAAGCATGCGATATTTTCAAGGGCAGAGTGGAAGGGAGTGTGATCAGTGACCAAGGGCATTAGAGCAAGTTCTGAAAGGCACAGAAGCCACCCTGCAGCTGGTGGCCGAGGTGCCGTCCCCTGTTTGCCCGAGTGTCTATTCCGAAGTACAGATCGAATTCTGTGTGGTAATGAGTAATTAAACCGAGGTCATTTGTTAACCTTTTGCTACAATTTGAACCTGTTATTAGTAGGAATCTGAGTAGTTGAAATTCACTGTTGAGTTTCATAAATGTATTTAAATGTCTGCCACAGCGCAAGTAGAAGCAGATTAGTCAATTTCTCCTTTTTAACGCATCCACTATCTTTTTTTTTTTTTAATCACTGAAATAAAACTGTGGTATTTTCGCTTTTGTTCATTTTCTTTTACTGTAAAATAAGAAAATTAGTTTAGTCATTTCTGGTAGGCCTAATTTGAAGTCTGTCCCTTGCTTGTATTTGCCTACTTGGTTTTCTTAGCCCACTTCTCCCGCACACTGCCCTTCCTCCATCCTCCCAGTCTCTGTTTACATCTTTCAGGCTCACGCAGAATTCAGCCCAGATGACTGAACTTGGTTAACTAGTCTGTGTTTAACTGTGGGAGGGCAGGAACATTTTTCCTCCAGTATTTACTGACTTGTGGAAAGCAGAGTCGTCTGAGCTGCCTGAGGAAGGAAAACAGAACAGCGGTGCGAGGCCAGAGTCTGGAAGCGGGCACAACGGGGCGAGGAATTAGAGGTAGTGAATGGGATCTTACAGGAGATATTTGTTTTCCCCTTAAAGAAAATCACGAAGGTGCTAAGTGGTCAGCACAGGCTGATCTATGGGTTGAGTTTTTCAGTGAACTCAGAAGGGGAAGCAAAACAAATTTACCCTGTTCTCAGCTGTGGGTTAAAATAACGAATAATGAAATAAAGTAAACTGGGGTGAGTGAGAGGTACCACGCGGAGAAGTGATTTAAAATGTTCTCCTGGCCCTTCCAGGTTCTTCTGCTTACTGTGCAAGTCATTCCCACCCCTCACCCATCAGGTAGCTAGCTGTGCTTATAGGTTTTCAGCTCTCCTCTTCCTGAAGCTACATCAGTCTGCCTGGCACATCTTTTGTCTTCTCTGACATTTACTTTCATTTTATTTTTCTCTTCACATCTTTGCCCCCTTTCCAGTGCTGCGACTCAGTTCCTTCCTACTGGTCTCTGTTTTCTTCATTTCAGATGACAAAACACCTCTCTTTTGCCTCTGGTCCTCAGGTGTATTCTCCTTACGTTCTGATAGTCTTTCTTCTTAAGTGTTTCACATTCCTTTCATTTAGTTTGAATAACTTGTGCGACAGAAAAGCCAGGAGAACATGAACAGGAATGGATCGGCCTGCTCCTCAAGGGACAGTGAAACAATGGTGGTGACAACAGCGAATTGTATAGCGTGTGTTTTAAAAATAATGTTATTAGATGTTGCTGAGTGGCTGTTGGTTTTAGAAGAGGAACATAATTTTTTTTTCTGCTTTTATCTTTAACTATTCGAAGATAAATGCAAATTATCCATCACATTCAAAGATTAAGGGATAATACACTTTTATAAATACACATGAAATACAAAGTTTTTATTTTTTTTTATTTTAAAGATTTTATTTATTTATTTGACAGAGAGAAATTACAAGTACACTGAGAGGCAGGCAGAGAGAGAGGAGGAAGCAGGCTCCCTGCTGAGCAGAGAGCCCGATGCGGGACTCGATCCCAGGACCCTGAGATCATGACCTGAGCTGAAGGCAGCGGCTTAACCCACTGAGCCACCCAGGCGCCCCGAAATACAAAGTTTTTAAATCTTACTTTTTATTTTAAGGGTTAATAATACTGTAGTATAAAGAACAAATTGCATATTGAGGAAAATATATGAATGGCATATGATTCCTTTAGAAGAAGAAAATGCCAATTTTGAGATTCAGAAGAAGCACCTAAAATCCTATTTGAAGCATATGTGATAATGTATGGAGAATAAATTTTAAGATACTAATTTCTGGTCATCGTCAAGTACATATGATGATGTCACGCATATGCATTGGCAAACTTTCAAAACACTGAAAATTCAGTAATAACAAGGTTGGCTATTACTATTAACAGGCTGTCCCTACATGTGTTAGTTTCCAAGCTAGTGGTTTTGGCGAGGGTGAATGTCTGGCCTGTGTTATGATTAGCTATAAGCAACACTAGGTGAGGTGCAAATGGTTTCTAACAAAAGCACCCCTTAAAGTAACCTAATTGTTCTTTCCTGCTGGAACCTGAAAAATAGTTTTTTAAAGCACGAAATTGTTAAAAATTTGGTCAAGTTTTCCTTGAAATATCAAGCGGAACAAAGATCTAGAAAAAAGGTTGTGAAAATGTGGACTTCATATCATATTTAATGGCCATTTCAGTTGGAGCCAAAGGATAAATTCTGCTTTCTGAGTCTTAGAGAAAACAAACGAGGGCACTGTTTTCATTGTGATAATATGCTTCCTAGATTCTGAAGCATTTTCTCTCACTTTTAGTTCATTTGCTTTTTCCATTCGTTTGATTCTGAACTGCAATGATCATGTTGGTATGAATGATAATTTACGGATTTAAAAAATTATGTATAAAACCCAATTTGGTTTATGCATTTTGCCACATTTATTGCTGCTTTTAAAATGTTTATACGTTGGAAGAAAATGCTTTTACTGCAATTCTAATATTGAAATGTTCAACATGTTAAAGGTAGGTACAAATTTTAAACTATTTAACAAAGTGCTTTACTGCTGTTTGTCTTTTGTGACAAAGATCTGTTTTATATTAAGTTTATGATTTCTGGAAAACGATTTAAGACTAATAAAAATTATCTGGCTCTTATTTGGACCTGTGACAGCAGACGGTCACGGTGTTAGGCTTGACTCTGGAGCTGTCAGGATACAAAGCTTGGCAAAATGGCACAAGATGAATTTAGAGAGGGCTGAACCAAGGGTCCCTTCACTTTATAGGATCTACCCCACATTCAGCAGAATGGTAGGCTTCAGGCAGCCACTCTTATGCAACTGAGGCAGCTTTGGTGTTGAGTGGTTTCCCAGGCATTGGTGCTCTTGCTTCTTTTTGAAAATGCTCTTGCCCTGTGAGAATTCATAACTAGTCTACATTTATATAGCTGTAATCGCTTACAATAGCTTCATTGATACTTGATCTCTATAGAAAAGCTTTATGGGTTCTAATGAGTCACTGCTCTTGAGGCACCAGCCGCCTTCCCTATCTGTGAATGGCTTTGTGTCCTGTGTTGTACTGATTGTGCCTTTGGATGACAACTTACTTGAGTGATGGGGAGAGGCAGAGTAATTTATTAAAAGTAATTACAAAGAAACCAAACAAAAAGAGTAATTACAGTGCTGTTAATATGCAATTCGTTATTTTATTGCTGCAATATTTAGAACTGGGTCTTATTTGTGGGTCTCCCTTTCTTCCTTGTAAATCTCTAGCAAATACATAATTTATCAAATTCTCTGTACCCAGGTCTCAAGTTAGATCTGGTCTCAAAAGATCTTGGCTTTTTCTGCCCCCTCCCTTCTTCTTTTTTTTTTTTTTTTAATCTGGACCAAGGAAGAATTGCTGATAAAATGTATTTTTGGTAGCCTCAGGAAGGAAGTCTGATCTGTGTGATTTTATACCATTAAGTTTTCATTTGTTTTGTAGATTTATTTTCTTAAGAGTCCGCCGTTTATATAAAATATTCTAAGAATTACGAGTGTACTGAAATCCCTTCCATTTTCGACTAGCACAACTCAGAGAATTAAAGTATAGTCATCCACTTACCCTCACGCACTTATTCACGTATTTTAAAAAGAATCTGAATGGAACTATTAATATAATAATAGCTGACACTTGTCATGTGTCAGGCACTGTTCTAAGTGCTTTGCATGTATCTGCTCATGTAAATGCGCCCTTAAAGTGGTACCGCAGACCGGCAGTATGCCGTGAGGGTGTCATAGACCAGGGCAGAAGCTCTGGCAGTAGGTGAGGTCTAAACAAGTCAAATAATTGCTTCAGAAAAGAGTGCTTTGGGCAAGATTTAAAAAAAAAAATTTTTTAACCCAAGCCATTGACAGTCCTAGACCACCAGCATAAAGCATACATTTCTAAATGAGGAAAATCCCACCCGGCGAGTATTTTGAAAACACTTGAAAGTGTGCAGATAATTACACTGTTGTTGATTTTAGCAGATTCAATGCCAGCAGCCATCAGCTCTTCTATGCCATGAAAGATGAAAGCCATTTTAATATAAAACACGAGTTTGGCTGGAAAGGGGAGGCGGGCAGAGAACAATTTCATGACTTTTTAGTTACTTTTATAGGAAGCATTAGTTACGTTCCTGTGATAGAATGTTTTACTTGGCAATTATTCTCATCTGAGGCATTTTAATGACTTCTGCTCTGTGCCTGGTATCATCTGGCACTAATGAGCTGCATTATTTTAGTAGCACCTACCGGTGTCAGTATAGTTGAGGGCCTGTTACCATTTCCATTCATCTTCTCTTTTAGGAGGCAGGCACTATATCTTCAGGTATAGCCAACCTGTATTTCGTTTGTATTTCTGGGTATCAGCATACAGCAAAAAGGACACTCAAGCCTGTATCTCTAGCACTTAGAGAAGGGCCTGATCACACACAGCCTCGAAAAGTAGTTGTTCAATGAATTAGGTGAATGAATCCCACTTATGGTACTTACCTTATTAAGTCATACCTGGCTATTATGTGTTTAAGAAGTTGTAACGGTCCAGCTTTTATTTATTTTGTTCTTTGATGACAGAAGTTTTCATGAAAGCACATTCAGTAGAGCTGTCTCAGTTGCCATGGGTCATCTTGTTCATCCCTCCGTAAAGAGAGCTCAGAGCCAGGAAGGCCTGACCGTGGTCCCAACTCTGCCACCTAATTAATTGTGTGCTCCTTGATTTTGTCACTTTTGCTTTCATCTGAAAATCCTTTCATTTAAAAGGCCAGTTAAGCCAATGAACAGTAATTATAAAATTAATGCGTATGTTTGGTCTTGATTCTTTCATACAGTTTTATGATACTTTTTTTTCTTTCGTCCATTTTTTCTATTTAGATGGCTTGGACTTTTGTTCTAATGGTTACTTTGACATAATAATACATTTTGGTCTTTCTTCACTTTTTTTTCTCCTCTTGTGTTTTGCTTTACCTCTGTGAGCACTAGTGAAGTTAGATATTAACCTTTTCTTGCTCCTCCTCTCTTTATTTTTTATCATGTGACATGAAATAGGTCTTTTTTGCTTCCAACTAAATACCTTTAACATGGTCAGTAAACTGTATTATTTATATGTTCTTCCCACTTCCTCCCTTTTTTGGTAGTTGTATTAGATTTATGATATCATAGCATGTAGACATTATTTTTTTTTTTAAAGATTTTATTTATTTATTTGACAGAGCTCACAAGCAGGCAGAGGCAGGCAGAGAGAGAGGAGGAAGCAGGCTCCCTGCTGAGCAGAGAACCCAGATGCTGGGATTGATCCCAGGACTCAGGACACTGGGATCATGACCTGAGCTGAAGGCAGAGGCTTTAACCCACTGAACCACCCAGGCGCCCCAGCATGTAGACATTGTATACTAACTATCATATGCTTTATAAAATAAAATAATTTTAATTCTGCAAGTAAATCTATAATGTTATCAGCCACCCTCATACAACTGATCAGGGATTTTGGTTTTTTGAAGTTACTTCTAGAGCAGATTTCTCGGGAAGAGCATGGGGGCAACTGTAATCCTTGAGTGTTTGCATATTTTTAAGTTTGTGCTCTTTCTCCATGAAGTTCAGTTCATCTATATGTAAAATTCTTGATTCATGTTTTCTTTATTTAAATATCTTGAGCTTGTTACTCCATTGTCTTTCTGCTGGTCTCATTTTTTTCCCTCAGAGCGACCTGGTCTTTGCTCCTGGATACCCAGATTTTTTTTTTTCTTTAAAGTCCAAAAATGTTCCTGACTGTGTCTCATTGTGGCTTAATTTTCCCAGTTGTCAACTGGCTTTTGAACTTTATTTTCCTCATTTGTAAAATGGAGAATAGTGGTAACCTCAAGAGAGTGGATTTGAAGACCAGCTAGGATACTGTGTATAAAGTGCTTTAAATTTATTTTATTTCCTTATTACTCTTCAAAGTCCCGTGTTGTTAGGAACTTTAAAATTTAGAGTACTTCATTTTATGGGTACTTGGATTTGACTTGGCTTTATATTTGTGAGAAATCTGAAGTGGGTCTTCTGAAGTCTTTTGTCTACATCCTTAGCGGTATATAAACGCCCGCTGATTCCATGTGGTAAACAGGCTTTCTGTGCCCATGCATGGGAACTACTGGCCTAAAAGCAGTGGTGCTTTCTGAAAGTCTCTCATGTAGAAAACTCCTTCTCCATTTTACTCTTCATACCCTCTTGCCCAAAATAAGTTACCTTCCCACACAAAACTGGGTTTACGTGATCGTGGTTTGTGCACAGTACAATACACAGGAAAAAAATTAAAGGACTCTGTTTTTCAGATAATGAAAACTGAAAACCCAAGTCAGTTCTAATCAGCCAGCATGTCTTCTTGGATTTGTTATACATAAGACCTGTGTAAGAAGCTGCTGGAACATACCAGAGTAACAGGAGATGTCATTTCTAGCCATTGGAGATAAAACACACACATATCAAAGATCATTTCCAAAGCAGCATGTGATAAGTAAATTCAAACCAGTATGGCATAAACTAAGGACATGAGTATATGATGCGTTTTACCGGAGGCCACCCTGGATTCGAGTTTCCACGCCTGGGCCTTGTTTGGATAAAACAACCCTTTACACATGCAGCCTGGAAGTTATGGTGGGAAATTGGTTAACTGAATTAACTGAATCCATTTTAATGCTTTTACCTGATTTGAAAGCAAGATAAGGGTTTGACTGACATACATGTAAATAACATGAGTGGCTTTATTTTGCATATGTGATTTTTAAAAATAAGTTCATCCATGTTTTGCATGTAAGGCTGGAACCTATCCTAGAAATTCTGTTGACACAAATCAGGATGATTTGAAAACCCAAGGCTAGAAATACAATACTGCCTACAATTCCATGTATAACACATTCCGTATTAAATTCTGTATTTATTTGAACAATTTATTTACTAACTTCACTGCATATCCACAACATACTAAGCCCTGAATAAGGAGTACAGAGTACAGAAATGAATGGAAAACAGTCCTGAAACAGTTTACAGTTGAATGTAAAAAAACTGTATAGAGTAGGAAACAGAATTGAATCCAGCCTCTATCAGTGGTACAACAGGTGTGTATACAGAGCATCTTGGATCTCTGTAAGGAAAGGGAGTCCTCTCACTGTGGGCTTGCATTTTCCATAAGTCTTCTCCAGGATGATTTCAGGATGCAAATAATTCCAGCTTAGTCAACTTTTGTTATTTTGTAGAATTGAGGATACCATCATTTCAGTTCTCAAAATTCTGATCGTCTTCATGAGAACATACCGAAACTGGGAAATCAGTATTTCCTTTTGGCTCTTGTGCAGTCAGAGGCCTGCAGCAAGTTCTGGCTACCAAGCTACCTCTAGGCTTGAGGATGTATAAAGTTTTCAGCCTCTTTCACTGTTTTTTCCCTTTGATTTGCATTAAGTTTTGGGTTTTTGTCCCTTCCCTAAACATTTGGTCTTCAAGGCAAAAGGGGAAATGAGAATATTTCAGAGTTAGGGGTGGTGACTGCAAGTTCTAGAGACCTTTAGATTCCTCTTGTGATTTTGGAATGTTGTCACTCAAAAAGCATCCCACTTACTCTCAGCACCACAGATCTAGCATGACCTCTGTTTTTTAGAAAAAAGTTATTAAAAAATAATTATACACCCCTTTTATCTTTCTGCTGATGAGCACAGATAGACGCACCAGGTGGACTACAGAATGGCATTAAGCACCTACCCAAATCCTTTTAACATTTTACATTTCCTGTCAATCAAGAAATGTTTGTTTTTTTTTTTTTTTTTTTTTTTAAAGATTTTATTTATTTATTTGACAGAGCGAAATCACAAGTAGATGGAGAGGCAGGCAGAGAGAGAGAGAGGGAAGCAGGCTCCCTGCTGAGCAGAGAGCCCGATGCGGGACTCGATCCCAGGACTCTGAGATCATGACCTGAGCCGAAGGCAGCGGCTTAACCCACTGAGCCACCCAGGCGCCCAAGAAATGTTTGTTTTTCAGAGTGTTAAATTCTAAATCATAGGTATGGGAAGGTGCAGACTTCATATATATATGAAGCAGGAAAACAAACTGATTTGCTTTAATATCAAACCGTGTAAAGTAGGAAAAGATCTTTTCATAGAAAAGGCAATAGTTGTCATTTTTTTGTGACCTCGTTTGTAACTGAAAACCATAGAGTTCATTTTCTGTGGCAGTTTTCATTTGGTGTCCAAGAAAAATTCATGATCTCCGTCAAGGAGGAATAGCAGGAAGAATCTAGAAGAGAAGCCAGTCACAGCTCTGGGTTTGTGTTCATGCACAAATTTGGTTTCTGAGTTTTTCTCCTTAATTATCAGCTACAGGACCTTTAGTTTTCAGTGTTAAAGGCACAGCTTTAACAGTGATCCCTAACAGTGATGGTAAAGGTCGCTGAGTGCTCCCACGCACAACAGAAGTTAGTGGTTCTGATTCTCTCTTGTAGCAGCTGTACCAAGTTTTATGTATTATGTCTTTTATATGCCATGAAATGCACCCATATCCAGTTTCTTGAGTTTTAAGACACACAGTTGTGCAGCCATCGCCGCAGTCCAATTTTAGAACATTTCCATCATCAGAAAGTTCCCTTGTGTCCATTTGAGGTCAATCCCTATCCCTACCCCTAAGCCCCAGACAACTACTAATATGCTTTCTGTTTTTAGAGTTTTGCCTTTTCTGGAAATTTCCTATACATGAAATCATACACACTTTAACCTTTTGCACTTGGCTTCTTTCATTTATCACCCCGTTTTGAGGTTCGGCAGTATTGCATGTCCCGGTGTTTGTTCCTTTTTGTGACAAGGTAGCATTCCATTGTGAGGATGTGCTGCATTTTGTTTTTCCGTTGAGAGGTTGACAGATGTTTGGAGTTTTTGCAGTTTTGCCTTACTATAACTAGTGTTTAACTTCCTTCATGCGGACATATTTCTCCTGGGTAGATATCCAGGCCTGGCATGGCTTGGCCATAGGGTAGGGTAGCTTTCCAAGAAGCTGCTCAGCTGTTTTCCAAAGTAGCTGTAGCATAGTACATTTCTACCAGTGGTGCCTATGGTTCCCAGTTCCTCTGTCTCCTTGTCAGCACTTGGAATTGTCAGGCTTCTTTATTTTAGCCATTTTCATGGGAGTTGAACCGTGCTTTCTCCACGTAGTTGCTTTTATTTCTTGTGAGGATCTGAAAGTTTCTGTGTCCCCTAATGTGCTGTTGTCCTCCATTTTTATAGATCGGAAGGCAGTGGAGCAGTTACTGGAAAATCTAAATGTCTTGCCCAAGATTCCCAAATGAGTCACTGAGCCTAGAGTCCTCACGCATCAGTTGGAAATAGAGCAGCCTGTTTTTGTTCCAACTCCTGGCTCCCTGTGACTCAGACTCCTCTTTGTCCTCATAGTCTTGTTGGGTGTGGCTGTCTTTTGATCTTTGTTGAGTGATCCATTCTTATCCTCTCGGAATTTGGTCTGATGAAATCCAATTGTTTTCTGTGGAGATGGGCTAGTGTCTTCTTGGAAAGGTGCTCCTGTGCCGTACACAGGCCTGTCTGCTTTGGGGGTGGTCCCTGTTGACTGAGCCAGTACCTGTCTGTCGTCCTGTCGAAGGGGGTAGATCCTTGCCTCACCAGAGCTTTGTGGGAGTTAGGTGAGGTGACTTATCTAAGACAGCTGGCATGTACTAAATATTTTAATATGTTTTATGCCACCTCTTCTAGTGCCTGTGAAAGGCTGATTACCCTCTGACGTGGACAGTAACACCAGTCATTGGGTTTTTCTTCCCTGTGATCCTGAGACAGGAAAACACTCTTAAATTTATTTCCTAATTAAAAAACAAAATTCAGCCATGGTTTCTTCCTGTTCTTTGGTCCCCGGCAAATGTAGTAGTAGTACTTTTACAAGTTTCTGTACATGCCCTGTCTTCTGACTTATTCTAGAAGACTCATCCTGCTTCTCAGAGCTACTGTAGCATTTCATCAGCGTCTCTCTTCAGTTTGTCCAGATTGGAAACTCTCAGAAGTGCCCTTCTGGCTGTAAACTGTAGTCTAGCAAAGCTCCATTTTAGACCATTACCTTTCTTACTCTCAGAACGTCATTGCTTTTGCACCTTTAGGCCAAACTGTTTTGATACGAAATTCCTTTGAAGGCTGGTAGGGCTTATACAAATGCCCAGCCATTGAAAGCCACTTAATATGGGACACGTCTCGGTCTCCCTGGTCATTTTGCGGGGCCTGGCCAGTTGAAGCGAAGGTTCCAGTTACCTCTGTCACCTTTCTCTAGACAGGGTCGCAGTGTTACATTTATTTCAGAACAAAAAGTGAATTCTAGTACAGGTGGTTTGTCTGTGAAATGATTATTTTCTCTGAAATGAGTGTTGGTCACGTTGAGTTTCTAAATGTTAAAGGGAACATGAGGGAGCACCTGGGTGACTCAAATCGGTTAAGCATCCTGACTCTTGATTTCAACGCAGGTCCTGATGTCAGGGTTGTGAGGTGGAGGCCCGTGTTCGGCTCTGTACTGAGTGTGGGGCCTGCTTAGGATTCTATCCCGGCCCCTGCTGCCACCCCGTGTTTGCTGTCTCCCTCCCTCTCAAAAATAAATAAATAATAAAGGGAACATGGCTTTTAGATCTATGAAAATCTCTCTTGGTCTGATGCTGCCGCACAGCACATGGGGAGGAGCTAAGAGGTCGGGAACTTCAGAAAATGTAATTGCCACCATCAAGGAGCTTCTAATTTTTTAAAAAATTTTTTATTAACATATAATGTATTATTAGCCTCAGGGATTAGGGAGCTTCTAAAGTACCTGCTGGAGCTGTCAGTCAGGTACCTGGCGCGGAGTGTCCTAGTCGCTGTGGTGTTAAGAAAGCTGCTTGAGGTCCTGAATACTGCAGGGTGCTGGACGGCAAGAGAGGAAGTGAGGGGGAACATGTCTCATGGGAAGTTGAACAACTCGGGTTTCACTTCAGCGCTTTATTTGGGAGGTTGTATGGGACAGAGATGCTGGACTCAGGGGAAGACTTTGCAGCTTCTCAAGGGCCAGCGGTTCACTTACACGTGAGAACATGGAGGCCCCAAGAGCTTTGGGTCCCAGGCTGGAGAGCTGGCCTAAGATCAGACAGAGCCCAGGTCTGCCCCCCCCCCCCCCCCCCCTTTTTTTTTTTTTTTTTTTTTTGGGCTCTTTTCAACTGTTCCTCCCAAAGCAGGGGGTGGAGGCAGAGTAGCCTTGGGTTCCAGGTGAAGAGAAATGGGTCACACGGGTCTTTGTTATGTTGAAAGGCAGGGACACCTGTGAGAGGCCCAGAAAAAAGATTTGGGAGACTTGGGATGACCCTCCACGGTCATCCCTTGTCACCTAGGAACACATGCAGAGTGGGGGCCTTTTCCTAGGAGATGGAGGCTTGGTGGGGCATGGACCGTGTCTGATTTTGAGGGGTCAGTTGTTTCTGAGCACAGAGTAAGACTTTGTGGAGGGGCAGCTAGGGTGTCTGCAAGGGTTGATGTGAACTTTTGCTTTTCATGTTAAATTAGTGAATCCTGCAAGGCACAGATTATTTGAATTTTTGCGATTCTTATCACAGTCCAAGCAACTGCAACATGAAAATGTGGTGGTGGTAGTTTTTCAGTCCAATGTGTGACCAGATAACTAGTCATTTTATTTTGGAATGCGCTGAGGGTACACCCACAAATTCCTTTTCTTCAGTCTTTGCAGGTATCTTTTATGGTTACGTTATTTATTCTGAAATGCAAGGCTGCTTTCCACATTTACATGTATTCCTACCTTGCTGTATTGCACATCTAGAGTCACATTTTTCTTCTGTCTCTCTCAGCTCATAGTTTAGGTCAAATCAAACCACCTCCACTCCCAAATGCAGTATTGATAAAACTAATGCTGAACTTGGATTATGAAAGGTTTAGTTCCCAGAACTTGCTGTACTGTTGGCAGGGCGAAGTGAGTAGGAATATTCTGATTTAGGGAAAAAACTGCTTATATTTTTATCTGTAACACAGCTGGTAAGATACAGAAGGATAGTGCCGGAAATGAGCAGGTGAAAAGGGAATGTAGCTACTGAGTGCGTCAGACTTGCAGACGGGAGGGGGGGGTGTCCTCTCCCGCCCCCCAGCAGAGTGAAAGGGGCAGGAGAGAAGGCCCAGGATGATACTCCTGTGTTGCTCATCTGGCATGCTTTGAGTCTTCTTTAGAGATTAAGTCACTGACTTGGTTAGCAGTAGCGTTACCCAATCTCAAAGCACCACATTATCGTAAGACAAATCTAAATGACGCTGAGCTGCCTTCAACAAAGGATCCTGTGTAGCGCATGCACGTACAACTTGGGTGGATGTGTGCAGACGTACGCACTCACGTTCCATTGGCCTTTGACCTGCAAACCAGGAGGTGAGGGGCGAGACCTGCTGGTGTGACCACTGTCTCCCATCACAGAGCGAAGCTGCGGGCGCTATTTCCAGAGCTGGCGCTGTTTGCCTCTGACTCTGACTCATGCTCCCGGAGAACTGCCCTGTGCATAATGCAAAGTCATTGTCATCATGAGCCATCCTAGGGAGAGGTTCAGTGGAAAAAGTGAAGGTGGAGCAAACCACGCTCTGGAACAGGAGGCGAAAGATACAGGTTTTGTTTGGTTTTGCTGAACTTCACAGTCATGTCTTTGAAAACTGCAGTAATCCTGGTGGGAGTTCGTGATAACAGAAGAGAGGAAATCAGGCTTGTTGCTGCAGGACTCCTCTTATGTTCAGATTCTTAAAGTAGGTGGAGAGGAGAGTAAAATAATCCCGGGATTGTTGTAGATTTTGGATACATATTGGATACATATTCATAATTTCTCAGTTTTTCATTTTTTGTGTTAAACCTATTTTGTGATGATGAACTGTTACAGAGAAGAGAAAGGGATGTATTATAAATATATGTAAACTTCAGGATTCTAATTACTTATCTTCAAAATGATCTTCCAATAATCAGGAGGGTGAGGCACATCATTTACATGAGGGTTAAGAATAAAGAAGTTATCTCTCTGCTAGTCGTGGTGGGACTTTTTCCTGTGAAAAACTATTACCAGCATATCTGGAAATACTTCCTTATTATTTTAAGACCATTCTTTATAGTAAATCTTAATATCAGAAATAATTGAAAGTTGGGGCACTTGGGTGGCTCAGTTAAGCGTCTGACTCTTGGATTCGGTTCAGGTCACGATCTCAGGGTTGTGAGATCGTGCCCGGCATTGGACTCCACATTCGGTGGGAATTCTGCTTGGGATTCTCCCTCTTCCTTTGCCCCTCCCACTCACTCTTTCTCTCTCTCATAAATAAAAAAATCTTTTTTCAGAAAAATAATTGAAAATTAAAATAAAGTAGCTGTTGGAAGAGTAGCTCAGGAGAAAGAGCTCATGTGTTGAGAGCATTTATTTCCCAGGCAGTTTTTTGACTCAGTTTCCTTAGCAAGAAAAATGTTAATCTTTTGTGGATGGACCCTTTTTTTTTTTTTTTTAAAGATTTTATTTATTTATTTGACAGAGATCACAAGTAGGCAGAGAGGCAGGCAGAGAGAGGGGGGAAAGCAGGCTCCCAGCTGAACAGAAAGCCTGATGTGGGGCTCAATCCCAGGATCCTGGGATCATGACCTGAGCCGAAGGCAGAGGCCTTAACCCACTGAGCCACCCAGGTGCCCCAACCCTTTTTTTTCTTTTTCCCAGAGCATGTGTGGTTTCCATTAACTTCTTTTTTGACTGAACTGTGGTGATGGCTGTAGCTGATGCCTGTGGGTCATCTGTGCTCCTAGAATTGAACTGATACTGTGTCATCATATGCCCTCGCCGCTGTTGTCCTTCACAACCTGGAAATCATAGACAGGTAGCTGGAAATCCCATGTTTATCCCTTACTGGTTTTTTCATCTTGGACAAACTAGTTTGTGAAAGCTTCAGTTTCCTCATCTATAAAATAGTTACTATAAAGCATTTAGCAAAGAGCTGCCACTGAATCGTTGCTCACTGACAGTAATTAATGTTATCAGGGATGGGCTTCTCTGTCATCATGGGTGAAAGTCATTTATCATCTGCGGTGTACTAAGAGAACAGAAGGCACCCTGAGAAGCAATAGGATAGATCCAGAAATGTAGCTGCAGAAGAATGGCATGTTTGGAATATCTGCCTGGTGTCTGAGCCAGCTGGAGCGTCCCCAGCGTGAAGACCAGGGAGGCAGCCCAGTTACTTCTGTGACAGGTCTCAGCTATGCCTAGAGGTGCACCTCTCTCCTAAGCTGACCCAGGAATCTGCTCTGTGGGGCCGCTTTACCGCAAGCAAATACTACCTGGGGTTCTGTTGGAAGTTTCCATTAGGCTCCTCCAAGAAAGTTTTAGTTGAAGTCCTTAGTCGTGGTTCTGTTAATTTGGGTTGAGGTCTTAATTAAAGTCATCTCAGTTGGCAGAAGGTCTGGCCAGCCAGAAATACAGTTCTTGCTGGTATCTGAGTGCAGTAGAATTCCAGGAAGTTTTCAGAAATAAGTGTTGAGATATCCCTGTCCCCCAGCAACTATAGAGGTCTGAGTTTACAATAACTATTATTCTTATGTAGAGCTGGCTCCAAATAGTGAGTTTCCCCAGGCGTGGACTTACTAATAGAAACCCACTTAGACCCTGAAGAAATGGGCCCAGTGTTCATCTCAACTATGAGTAATGTATTATGCATGATTTAAAAAGGCTTCTCAGAATGTCCTTGCTTATGTAAATCAAGAATCAATATTTTTTAGAAATAAGTTTTTATAGATAAGCCATCACATTATTTGATAATCAGACATCATTTTCAAGTAGTTAAAAGGGTCATTGGACAAAACCCAGTGGGCTGACTTTGCTCCCTAATTGCTAAGGATTGAAACTCCACATGCCCTCTAAATTATGAACAGGCTTGAATTTTTTATGGGAAAGAAATTATTTTTTTATGTAGGATAATTTTCATGTCAAATGTTGTATTAGCCAGTGAGCTCTATCAGATTATACAGGTTGCTGCTTTTCCTCACCTGATGCCTACTTTTCCTCTGTGAACTTTATTTTAAATAGAGATGAAAGAATGAGCAAGAAAGTAGGTTTGGAACGAGGAGAATGAATTATGAGAATGCACTGCTGGTCCTTCTTATTCGTCCTTGGCATTCCTGGAATATTCTTACCTCTGTTGACAGAGAGCAGCAGTGGCAGGCTTGCTCACGGTAAGGGGCACTGTGGGCCCCCCTGAGAAGGAGCTTGCTGGAACATTCTCCTCGTTTTCTCCCAGGCAGTGCCGTAGCTCTCCATGAGTGGTAAGAGCCACTGGAAGGATTTCATAGGCCCAGGGAGGGTGCCTCTCAGCGGATAGCTGCAACAGTATGCAGGCGTGTGCCTGTGTGACCCCGTGTGAGTGCCTACTGCCCCAAAGATGGTGTGTTTCTCCATTCTGGGCTGGGCGGGGGCCCCGCCATGGCAGCCGGGGCTTGTTGGCCAGTTTGTCTGCCAGGGTGTCTCTTGAGTCAGGGAGAATGCTGGTTCGGAGAATAGTTTTATTGCTTCTGAAAATAGAGGAAATACTCAAGAGTGCTGGGAGAGAGGAGGATAAATATAGCATTTCCGTTTTCCTGCCCATTCTACTGTTTTCCACAGCATTTCATTTTTCGTAAGATGGATTTTTATCTTGCCAACTTCAACAGAAGATAATTGCATACCGTTTCTATCAGATTGGCCCTCTTATCACTTCATGTACTTACTATTACTATTTTTTTCCTCTTCGAAAACTTTTGTACAGGGACATATAAGGTGGTCCTAAGATTCTTGTCTTCTAGACATGGTGCATGTGCTGTGGCTTCTGGTGGGACCTCTTGTGAGTTGATGGCAGGCGCAGTCTTGGCTATGGGTGGTCAGAAAATTCCAGATACTGACTAGCTTGTCCTTGCTCTTACTCCTTGCATGACCCATGTCCTAGAGGGCCGTTCCACGTGTTTGTCATCCTGCCCCTTCCATCAGTGGGCAATGTCTACCCACAACGCCCAGAAACAGTGCCAGAGACCATCCAGTCCGTTGTCCTGTTGGGAAGGGGTCCGTCATGAGTCTGCAAGGCAGAGCTAGCACACTGGCTGGAAGTCCCTGCCCAGATGAGTAAAGTAAGAAGTTTACTTAGTAGGTGCTTGGCAGCAGTTGACTCAGTAGGAGATGGGAGAGGAAGGCTAGATAGGTCATCTCAGGGCATTGTACATGGTGTGCCTGTTTACCAGACTGAGGTTTCTCATCATGTAAAATGATTAAGTTGATACCAATTTTAGCAAATAAAACCTAACTTTGAGTTTGGGGAGGTAAGTGGCTTGTGTTACTGAATACAACCATTTCCCTGGTTTCTCATTGCTTGAATGTTTGGAGTGTCCATTAGCATGCTTAGCCTAGTGCCTGGCCTAGGTTTGCCCATGACAAAGGTCCTATGTTCATAGGGCAGTGGACTCTGCGTTCCCAGGCCCCATCACTGCCCCCGCCGGCAGTGTGCAGTAATAAGTAAGCTACTCGTGGTTACCGGCTAATAGGGCCGTGACCTGGTTTGAACTCCGTAATGAGGAAAGAGCAGATTTATTTGCTCCCCTTGCGCGCCTCCCCCCCCCCATGCTCTTTTATTATCTTTAAGAGGAAATTGAATAGCAAAATTCTGCATTCTCATAATGTTAATGGCATGATGTCATCTTTTTCAGTCTGAAGTCAAGAAAGAGGGACAACCAAAATACAGATTTAACATCTCATAGCTGCCCAGGGCTTTAGCTGGAGGCTCTGTGTATGTGTGTGTTATGTGTGTTTTTAAGTGTGTCTAAGGTATAACTTATAGAGTATAAAACCCAGTGTACAATTCATTGGTTTCTAATAAATTTGCCAAGTTGTGCAGTCATCACCAGAATCTAGTTTTAGAATGTTTCCATCATGCTGGAAAGATCCTTGGTACCCATTAGCAGTGACTCCCTGTTTACCCCACCCTGCAGCTGTGGGCAGCCCATAACCTTCTTTCTCTTTTCATAGATTGACCTTTTCTGGATATTTCATATCAGTGGAGTCATACAATATGTGATGTACTGCATTTGCCTTCTTTCATTTAGCATACCATACCATTTTCAGGGTTCATCCATGTTGTAGCGTGTACCAGTGGTTTGTTCTGTTTAATTCTCGAATAGTGTTCCACTGTAAGGCTGTACCACATTGTGTCTGTCTGTTCACCAGTTGATTGATATTTGGGTTGTTTCCAGTGGGGGGCTGTTGTGGATGACACTGCTATAAAGGCTCACCAGGTTTCTTTGTGGTTGTGTGTTGTTAGTTCCTTTGGGTAGGCACCTGGGAATCTTAACAGTAAACTTATGTGTAACTTAACTAAGAATCTGCTGGATTGTTTTCCAAAAAACTATACTGTGTTACATTCCTACTTGATGCCTGAGGGTTCTAGTTTCTCCACACCCTAACAAGGCTCTATTTAAGGAATAACTTTAATCTTTGACTTTAATTTGATACTCTTATACAGAAAAGAAAGGTAGAAACTGTTTTAGTTTTTCTTACATTTTTTCAAGCATTGTTAATCCTGTTAACCAAAATTGTAGTCGTCAGTACTCTGTCCTCTCTAATCTCTAATTATGTGGGGGTTTTTTCCTAGACTTGATAAAAGTTTGGAGGGTGTGTGTGTGTGTGTGTGCGTGCGCGTGCGCGCGCGCGCATGTGTGATACATTGTTTCAACATTAAGTTAGTTTACTTTGGGAAGGGGTTTTATTTTTTGTGCTTTTCTTTTTGTAACTTTCTCTTTTGTTCATACCAGAGGTTGTAAGTTTATATTTCTAATTATACACAGTCTTAATGTAGAGTTAGATAAATGTATTTAGAACCATGTTTTATGGTACATGAAATAACCAATTGGTAAATTTTCTAATTTATAGAATTAGGTAGCTTTTAAGAGTTCTTTACTAAAAATGCAAGTAGGGGTATTTGCCTGAACCTGGGCTATTTCCAAAGGCCTCACAAAAGTTGTACAGGAAAAATTTATCCCATCATTTGACATGACAGGGATTACTGTGTACCTTTACAAGTGATGGAAGTTGCTTATTCTTTTTGTTTATTCTCAGATTTACAGGTGTGCTTTATTCTGGCAGTGAGCTTATCAAATAAACATTTTTCTAACCAAGTCCTAGTTAGTCATGACCGAGCCTCCTGGGTGAGGCCTGTGACCGCTCTTTAGGTGTCCCAGGACACCTGCTGCAGGCCTGTTGGTCTTTGGAACAATTTGTGCTTATCCAGGGTTGGTTTTAGCAGTGACAGGGTAAAGATGATGTTCTTCCAGGGGCGGGAGCACCTCACCTCCCAAGAGAAAAGGAAGAGGGGTACCCAAGTTCCCAGTGATATAAATGCATGGGAGAGAAACAGCAGCAAAGATGTTCTCTTATGTTCTGATAACTGAGGAGACAGCCACAGCTGAATAAGGTCTGTGGCCCCTGGCCTGGCCTCCATTTCTGTTCCTGCGCTCTGACGTGTGGGCGGAGTTTGGTGTAAAGGAGCAGTTCTCACGGGGCAGAACCACTGTGACTGGGGGCTCTTGGCTTATATCGGGCTGAGCCCAGGAACAGTGTGCCTGCAGTGCATAGCACTTCCCATTGTGGTCGCAGTATGCTGCTGCTTGCAGTCTTCAGGTGCCTGCTCCGGAGTTAGGTGAGAATCATGGGGCCAATGTCAGAGCTTAGCCCTGCCTGACTCTTACATGCATGGTTTTAATATTTCCTGATGTCTCTAGGAATGTGACTGCCAGGTCAATCTGGGAGGATTGTATTTTGCTGAATTTTCCCCTAAATACTTGCCATTTCAGAAAACCTTGTCCTCTGTGGGAATGCTTTTGTGTCTGAGTAACTTACACAGCATGTCTGCACTAATAGCTGTGTGTTTATGGGGATTCTTCAGGCCTCTTATTGCTTCATTATGTCTTCTAGGGTTCACAGGCTTGTAAATACTGAAATTCACATTAATGCATCCGGACCCACTCTCCTTTTAATTCTCCTTTATGTTACAGATGGGGTATTCTATTAAGGTTTCCCTCTCATTATATGTATTACGTTTGTGAGGATATCTAGGAATTTCTTTTTAAGGTAGTTCTGAAAGTGAGGTGTTATTTCTGATACTGTGAAAGCCATGGGCTCCACATTCCAACAGGCTTTCAGTCCATGTTACAGCAGTGTGTGGAAGGGAGTGGCAGAGCTAATGGGAGGTAGTAGCAGCTCTCAGAGGGTGCAAGGATGGGGGTTTGGTGGGGGTGGGGGTGGAACAAATATGCGGATACCTGTGGAGGGCAGGTCACTGAGCTGTGTTCCTTTGCTGTAAGTTGATTATCCTGTGGGCTCTGCAGTACTCCCTAGGACTGCTTGCTGCCTTCATCACTGCAGAATCCTCCCTGTCACCATGTACACCCTCAATGGGGAATGGGGGGCCCTCACGAGCCTAGTCACATATTTCTGAGAAGAGATGTGGTAGGATGAAGAACTGAGCTGTCGGGCCTCATGATGACATAACTGAGTTCCTGAGGGCTGTTGCATAGATGCACACATTAAATCATCGTACCAGTCTCGGTTTTCGTGGCCTTTGCCCTTTTGTCTACGTGTGTTCCTGTTGAGGAGCCGTGCCCCTGATCCCCCCGGAGCGGCCCTTCCAGCCAGTACTTCCTCAGCAGAGCAGTTCCTCGGAGCGCTCACATCTGCATGTCCTCTGTGTGTGCAGCATTCCCCTGTCCTGGGCCCTCAGACACCTGACATCCTGTCATGACTACTGGCCATTTTGGTGCGGTGCCAGTCACTCTTCATCCTTGGGTTTGAGAGACATGGCATTCTGCCAGCTCCTCACGATTTTAGCACTGATTCCAGTTTGCAGATTTTCCAATAGTGCTTATTCTTCTTCCATGTGTTATTGATATTTTGGACATTTCAGTGTTTAAAAGCATCTTCTCCAGCAGCTTATCAGGGACACACCAGGAGGGAAAAAGTGTTAACTCAGCCTTCTCATGGAAGCAAGCTCCTGAGAAAGGTTTCCTTAAGGGGCAGGGAGTTGGAACTAATTTTAACTCCATTTCATTTGTAATAACCAAGTCCACTATTAGTGTAATAACTTGCGTTTCCCCTAAACCTTGCATGGGTCTTTGAGAGTTTCTTGGTCAAATTGGAGTGACACCGCAGGGTGGCAGCCCGCCCCACGGGGCTGATTGGGGGGGCTAAGTGGGGATCCTGGTTTATGTTGCTCAGGTGGTTGAAATCTACACTGAATGCTGAGTTGACTGGCGCAGGGTGCTAAGTTCCTAGTTTCTGCATAGAGTAAGTTTGTTTTCCTGTGCGGTATCTTTCCTGTATTGTTACTTCAGTTCAGTGTGTTTAGCTCCCGTTCTAGTTTCAAACCAACTTGAGCCAAGATAATTAACATTTTTTAAGTGATGTACTTAAAACAACACCTGGGTGGCTTAGTCATACTCTGTTTCAGCTCAGGTAAAGATATCAGGGTCTTGGGATCAAGCCCCACATTAGGCTCTGCATTCAGTGCTGGGTCTGGTGGAGATTATATCCCTCTCCTGCTCCTGCACAGTCCAGCGTGCGCTCTCTCTCTCGCTTGCCAAAATAAATACAATCTTTTTTTTTTTTTTAAGTGATACACTATTTATTAGAGAAAAATTAGAAAATACAGGGAAGTATAAAGAAGAGAATGGAACACTGCCTATGATCCAGTCATCTGGAAAGCTGTAGACTCTTACTATTCTGGTGTTTGTCTTTCAAGTCACTTAGTGAAAAAAAAAAAAAAGCTATTGAATAAGAAGGGGAGTGTGTTTTGTATTTGTGACTTCAAAGGTGGTTCATTCAGGCTACTTTTTATTTTTTCTAATTAGCTGAATTCACTGATTTTGAAACTTAGCCTTTTTGGAAAGACCTGTTTTATACCTTTCATAAAAAGGTACTTGACTGACAGTACTAGAATCCTGGCTTTCCCAGAGACTTGTGTACCTTAACTGAATCCATGTGGAAATGATCTTGTGAGTAAACTTTTACAAATGCAGACTGTGATCTAATGTCATGATCTCACAAATGGATGGCAGGAGCGGGCGCCAGGGCTGTGAGATTACTCCTTTTACCTTTGACTTTCTGCGTGTGACCTTTGGTGTAAAAAGTGGCAACAACCATGCTGTGTCTCCTCCTCTGTCATCGGGAATCCAGGGGCCATGCAGGAGCGGAGGGCATGCTGCCAGCTCACCTTGTGACTTGTGGGTTGAGCTTGCAGTCACAACAAGGGAATCATGGAAGATGAGCCTCTGTTCAGCAGTTAACTGTGGGGGCTATTTCTGTTCTATTTCAAGAGGCTGAAATTGATCCTCCCAGCTTGTTTCTAAGGAATATGCAGTGACACAGCTGGCCTGTCTTTTCTGGCTTCTATTAAAATGCAAATAGTCTTAACTTCAGAGTAGTATAATTGAGTCCTAAAAGGGGTTATAACTGATGCCTCCCTCTTCTTCAGTATTTTTGTGTTTTTGTGCTGCCGGGCTGGCTTTTCTGGCTATCTTGCTGTGTACGTGGGTGAGAACCCCTCCCAGAGAGGCTTCGTCCCGATCTAGTAGAAAGTCTGGCACTTGCCGTGCTCCGTGCATACCTGGGGTGCGCAGGCATACACACACGCATACACACACGCACACACCCGCTGTGGCCCACACAGAGTGAATGTCGTATATAGATTTGTGCGGGTGAATAGCGTGAATTGTTTTGGTAATAATAGATCTCTGCATTTACCGGTACTGACTTAAATACAGTGGAGTCGTCGCATCTGTCTCCTTTTGCTCATCACGCATCTGCTCTCTTTTAGTTTAGAATGCCGTGAATCGTAGGTAGGCTCTCTTTCATCACAAACCTGCAACAGCAGGACCTGCTCTGGTTAGGCATGCTGTACGTGTCCCCTGAATGTCAGCACATGGTGCCATGTGGGTCTTCGTTTTCATGTGAGAAGAAAGTAAGTCCCTCAGAAATTCTTTCTAGCAACTGATACTTGACTGAGACCTCCCCTTCCGTCAAAGGCCAGAAGCACAGCTCGTTGCTCGTGCCCTTCTGACAGCCAGCTGGTGGAGCAGATCATCCGAGCTGCATGCTTGTGAAGACCAAAGGGGGCCACTGGGTTTCCCTCCCGCAAGGAACCAAAGAATTGCTGAAGCTTCCCTGTACATCTTGAATCCTCGTCTCAGCCCAGCTCCCAGAGGGTAGGAGAATGAAAACATGAGTGTCCTAAACTGTTACTGGATCATGTCATTTAGGGTCATTTTTGGAAGTGTATCCCAATTCTGAGAAGCGAACGTTATCCGCTCCTCGTCTTTCAACTTGTCCCAGATATTTGGAGCATTGTCCTGTTTGTGGACCTCATGCCACACTGAAGGGCTCTGATATTCCACAGCCCCCACCCTTTCTTTTGATTCCATGTGTTTCTGCTAAAGATGTCTTCTTCCAGTGCTCGTGGAGGGGGCGGGGCATGAATAAGTTGTTCAGGCCCCCATAGTTTTTTGTACTTTGTGGTTTCTCTTATCCTGTTGTGTTAACCGTAACACGGAAAGGGCCTGATCAGAAGGCACATGTCTGAGGATAATCAGACTAGTGTGTGTTGGCCCAGAAGCCCTCCGGTGTGGTGGTGAGTGGGCCAGAAAACTTTCTACCTCTTATCATGTATGCTTGAGAGAACCTCATTGGTCCTGACCAGCCAGGGCCGGCTGCTTCTGGGAGCATGCCTTTCCTTTTTGGGTCACCTTGTTGGTGCTCTAGGAACACGTGCTGGCCCTCCTGGGGCCCCGGGCTCATCAGAGGGCCTATCCCTTCTGGACAGAGCAAGCTTTTGCCTCCAGGGAAACAAGCAAGTTCTATAGCACTGTTTTTAAAAAGATGCCTCTTGGGTATGTTTTCAGTTAAGTAAGTTCTGCCATTCAAAGATATTTCTGTTGACCCAGAAGCCACAGGGAAAACTCTGGAGATGTTTTTCTCTGTCCTTTGAAAGACAGCGATGTTCACCCTTACTGTTGGTGTCCAGTGGGACTGGTCAGAAGAGCTGATGTCCCGCCAGCATCCGCTCTGCTCTGTTGGCTTCTGAGAGGCCCATGATCCAGTTGCGGCACATTTTGGTAGCACCAGAGGCCGAGCTTTCTAACTAGTAAACACTGGGTGTTACTGAGGAACAGATACACGTTTCCTGAAACAAGCTGGTAAATACATGACTGAATAAAGTCATAGTAGGGTAATCTGTAGTTGTCCTCACTTCTGGGTATGATGAAATAGCCTTTATTCTATGATAAAATAACCTGACCACTAATTTTATAGGTTGTGCTGCCCCGAAGCATTCCCAGGTTCTTTACCAACTGGGGACGTGTGTATGTGCAGTGGGGATAAGGATCTGCCTGATACTGTGCCAAGTGCTAGAACACCCAAGTTCATTTTAGGATGACTGATTTTAGAGGAGCCTGGGTGGCTCAGTCAGGCAGCTGGTCATGATTTGGGGATCATGAGCGCACTTTCTCTCTCCCAAATAAATAAATAAATAAGAGTTTCGAATGGCTATATTTAGAATACCAGTGTAACTTCTGAGGAGATTTCCGTTAGAACGGTGGAGTTGGAGGCACACCTTACATGGTTTGAAGGAAGGTACCTCCAGCTTCAGTCAGCAGAGACCGCTAATAGCCGCACTGCCAAGGTCTGTTAAATATCTGAGGCTGTTCTCTACCACAGGGTCCCGGAGGCCAGAGGTTGGCACATTTGAGGTGTCAGCCTCATGTGTCCTCATTAAACCCCTTTTTTGATACCTTATCCTTCTTGCTGGTGCTGGTCTCTCCCCTACCTGTTGATTCAGGTGCCCTCCCAAGTGCCCAGCCCGTCTCTTCGTTCTCATCTCTCATCCACCGCCTCCACGCCCCACATGGTGACTTCTGTCCTGCAGAATCTGCTTGTCCAGTTTCCCTCTCCTTCCATTCAGCCATGGTCCTCCATCCAGCCTTTCTACCAAAGGTGACGTGTTAAACCAGTGTGTGGGCGTCCCTCCGTCGGTCAGTGATTCTTCATGTTAAGAGAGACTTCACTGAAAAAAAAAAAAAGAGAGACTTAAGGTACGAGTTCATAACTCACAGTTCCCCATCTTCAAAAATGAACTACTAGGTTAATTATATGACACTCTAATTAATAATAAAGTAAGTCTCCTTAACATGCCTCTCCCCCAAAAGATCACATTGGAATATTTGACATTTAGAAATAGGAGCTTTGGGGCACTGGGGTGGCTCAGTGGGTTAAAGCCTCTGCCTTCGGCTCCGGTCATGATCCCAGGGTCCTGGGATCGAGCCCCACATTGGGCTGTCTGCTCAGCAGGGAGCCTGCTTCCTCCTCTCTCTCCCTGCCTGCCTCTCAGCCTACTTGTGATCTCTATCTGACAAATAAATAAATAAAATCTTTAAAAAAAAAAAAAGAAATCACACTGATGTTTTTTGTATTTTGTGCTGTTTAAGAAATGGGAATCAAGAATAAATTACATAATGATTCTGCATATGGATGTAGTAAAAGTCATATTGTATAGCCAAAAGTTAAATGCCCATAATTCTGTGTATCAGGCGTTAAATTTGGCATACTCTACATAGAAAATTGTAATCCTCATTTGCTTAACTGAATAGTGATTATAAGATGTTGTATGTTCTCTGTCCCTGTTTTGCTGCCACCTCTGTTAGTGCAGATCTCCGATTGACAATGAGAGAATTGCTTTCTAACAGACCTGTTGATGACATGTCCCTGCTTTGTCTCCTGAGATTTGGTTCTGAGTCCCAACATTCATGTTGTTTTGCTCTTAGGATACATTCATAAAAACCTGGATTTTCAGTTACATTTGAAACTTAATCATATTTTTATTTCTTGCTCAAAGCCAAGATGTAAGTAGCGATTACTTCAACTTCAGTCTTACCATCCTTTTGAATAATAGCTTAGACTGGTATGTTCATAAAGTGGATCCTTAATAAAGGAAAATACGTCCAGACACCCACTAAATCATTCTTTTTCACCCCCATTTTCTCCTTCCTTGCGATATAAGTCGATTTGATAGAATAGCATCAGGATACGAAAGGACAAAACTGGTAAAATACAAATCGAGTTCTTTGACAGATCACAGAGATGAGAGAATTTGAGACCATGCTCCTTACAAGTTGAGATGATAAATAGGGCAGAAATGGCTAGGGGTGAGGATGAAACAATTTAAAAGTAAAGATGAGCTAGTATTGGAACTCTACTTGGGTATTAATTTTCCCCTTAAACCACACATTGTGGCCTGTGAGGCCTCCTTTTGCTCATCAGTTTTTATGTGGGCTAAAGGAGCTTGTTTGGAAGATGTAAATATCCTCATGTTTTTTTAATGGAGAAAGGTTGGAACAATTATGCTTTCAATTCTGATCAACTGACAGTCCTTGATTTGACATGAGCCACACTGAGAGAAAGCACATACTGTTTCGGTGATGTAATACAGATCTCTAGAAAGAGAAGTTTGACAAGCAGGCCTTGCTGTGATTCTGGCTAATGGTTGGATTGGATTGATTGAAATGTTTCTGGTTTTGTTATGAACCTGGGAGAGAAGTGAGAAGACATCCTATACACCTAGCATTTTATTTAATAATCTGGAAGAAAAACATTTCCATCAGTAATCACACATCGTTTTTTTTCCTGAAACTGGACATTAATTGTTGGCATATTTGAAAAACCTGACCCAGTTATGCATCCTGTGGGAGCTGTCCATAACCAGAGCTAACCGTTTGCCTAACGTTGAGGATGAGTATGAGCATCTTGAAGATCTAAGCAGTAGTAACTCTCTAAGGAATTTCCTTTGTACTGTGCTTTGCTGTTTTTTAAAAATTAACCCCTTTGACACCAGATTCATACAGTATTTTTTAAAAAGAAATTGCTACGTGGCATAGCTTGTCGGGAAAAGTAGGCACTGCCCCTTCATCATTCATTTTCCCAGACTTATCACACGCTTTCTGATGCTTCATCTAGAAAATAAAAAATGAACACGAGTGTTTGCAGATCCCAGGGAGGGAGACGCTCCTGCAACATCGGTCACAGTGAGTTTTCTTGAATACAAAGGATTGTACAAATATTCGTGTCTTAAATCTCCCCAAGTTTTTGCTGTCTAGTAATTGAGACATCTTTAAGAATTCCTACTGTGGGGTGCTTAGGTGGCTCAGTTGGTTAAGCGATTGCCTTCAGCTCAGGTCATGATCTTGGAGTCCTGGGATGGAGTCCCACATCGGGCTCCCAGCTCCATGGGGAGTCCGCTTCTCCCTCTGACCTTCTTAACTCTCATGCTTGCTTGCTCTCTCTCACCAAAGAGTAAATAAAATCTTTAAAAAACAAAACAAAACAAAACTGTCCTTTAAAAAAAAAAAAAAAGAATTCCTGCTGTGTTTAAGGGTTCCTTTATGAGGATGCACCTGTGATTCTGTGGGAGCACATTTCCTTTAAGCCTACCCTTCTCTAAGCTTGAGAGCAGTTGGAATCTTCTGGGATGTTTGATTGCTTTTTGAAGATCTTAACACTGGTTTTCAGAAGGATATTTAATTTAGTTATTTGAAATTGTAATTCATGAAGATGGAATTTACCTGGTAGGCCCTACTTGCTTTTGGTCCTCACCCTTGGTGTGTGTGTGTGGGGGGGGGGGGAGATAAAAAATTAAAAAAATCAATCCCAAGTTTTACATAGATTTGTAAGAGTAGCAACCCATTCAAAAAGTGTGGCTTTTTTATGCCTTTCAGCAGATATCAGAATGGTGAGGGTTTGTTTTTGTTTTTGTTTTTTTTTAAACATGGGGAGAACACTAGTTTGTTTCACATGTCACCAGGTATGACAGAACTGAGATAGAGAGCGAAGCTGTCCCATGAACTCCATGTCTGACCTGGAGACACAGGGCTTGAAGTCAGCTGGGAGGTGGGGATGGGGGTCAGTGGCCCTGAAGGCCCTTTGATCTCCTTCTTCATGCCTGGCCTTAAGCCTGCCTTAGCAGTCAGGGCCCCAAGTGTCATCTCTTGCCAGTTCAACTGTGCGGCGATCAGATGCAGTGGAATTTGGCAGGTCATACGTTCTGAATGTGCCACTTACAGAAAGTAGTAGCATCTTTTCAGCTTCGATTCTAAGCCGGTATGCTGCTCCTCTGTTTGCACACCACAGATGTGTGAGATATTCCCAGCCTAATTGTGGGCATGAAAATTGTAGAGAACCGATAGAGGCATTCACAGTGTTTCACCAACATGACCTCATAACGGTGTTGGTGGTTTCACTATGAATAACTCTTCTATGAAGTTTCAGGAATAATGTATTTTTTCACCCACCTTTTAGCCTTCATTGTGACTTGGGAAAAAAAAGGATTTTCTTTTGTCAATCTCTAACCATTTTATCTTAGGAATTCTTTCTGAAGTCATCCTTTATTTTACCAGAAAGCCGATTAGAGTTCATTGATAGAACTGATAGGCTGTACAAATAACTATGGAAAATATCTTTGTCCTTGGCACCTGGAAGTCATTGGAAGTATTGCTGCATTCAGTTGTAAAGGGTGTGCCGGGTTTCAGTGTTTGAAATTATGATATTAAAAACACAGCATCTTGGGCACCAAAGCTCGATGAATTCAGGTGTTCTACAGAAATTTAACTTGCATTTTTTTCCCCTGTGATACTCACATTTCTTCTCCACCCCTCAGTTTCTGGAGTACATAAGGTGTCATCTTTGTTCTGGGCACAGTTTCTCTAGGAGATTACCGAAGGACTGGGACAGACCATTTTAAGATGGTGAAAGGTTCAGTTTGCTCAACTGAAAAGCCTATAAGCGCTGTTTTTTCTCTTCATCTGTTCTCTGCAAGCCTTCAGACATACTGGGAAAAGGAAATGCTCAGTCCTGAGAACTGTGGTAACATTATAATTGATTAATCTGGGTAGTGTAGCCCATTACCTGGCAGAAGAAGCTCATAAATTCCTAACAGTTATCTGGCTTCACTTGATGATTGATAGGGGTTCTGACTGAGCCCCCACTTACAGAATGTGATCCAGGAGTGTGGTGACATGGTGGGGAGGTGAGCACCTCAGTTGTGTACAAATTACATGGAGTTCTCTAGGTGAAAATTGCTCAGTGTGGAGAATGCTTTTAGTGTGAGAAACCTCCTTCCTTCCTTCCATGCCTCCATCCAGCCATACTTGCTCTGTGTGGAGCAAGTTCTCTGCCACTTAGGCCTGTATCTCTCTCTGGTGTAAAGCTACACATATGTACTACACAGGAGAAGGGACCTAAGTTTCCTAAAGAATTAAGTGAATTTAATCAGGGTGAAGAAAACACTGATTTCTCTTGTTATACCAAACGGGATGGTGTAACGAAACCAAACTCCCTGGAAAACTAGATACCATCAACCTTGAATGACAGGGATAGATAGGAATGAGCCCAGCCTGAGTGTACTTGGGAGAACATGCTGTTTCCAGCAGCTGCAATTTAGCATGCATCAGGCTGTGAATTCTTCTGTGCTTTGGTTTCTAGGCAACTTGCACAGATTTTAATTCTGAATATAAACATATACACACACTTCTTCCTCTCCTCCCCAATCAAAAAAACTCTGAATAAAATGATACAAAGCCTAATGACATAACCCATGTTTGCCACAACTGTTGGTAACTACAGCAAACAAATGCAGGCCACTACCTGGCTGTTTAGAGATTCTGGTGGTTAAATCTAGGAAATGAGGACTTCTTCTGTTGCAAAATGGTTACTATTTGTACAGTACAAACAAATTGTGGGTATTTTGCCACCAAGGTACCCTGCAAGAGAAAGGGTCTCCTCATGAAAATGGTTTCTCTCATTAAGGGAGATTTCTTTTCCTGTATTTTTAATTAGTCTTGCATTAAGATTGTTCGAAGCTCTAGATCTCCTTATTGACAGCAGCAGGTTCTGTTCCTGAAGGGGTCCTGGATGGTTTCTTGAGTACTGGCCTATCTCCCCTTTTCCTGTTGGCAGCTCTCAGGACTCACAGAACCCTGTTTGGTCGAATCAGTGCCTCCACTGCCCCCAGGAGGGAGATGGTAGAAGCAGCCGCAAAGTCAGTGTGGCTTACTGTTGCCCTGGGGGATTTGGAATTGAAGATAACCGTGGGGAGTTTATAGACCAGGTGGTTTTCAAAAGGTTGCCAGTAAATTTGGCAATCGAAGTGATCTTGTTTGACTAGGCACTGTTTAGATTCCTGTCGAGAACTGCTAGGTCTAGGTTTGAAAGCAGGGTTATTGTGGATTCCTTGAGACAGACAGAAGTCAAATAGGACTTCGTGGGACTTCGTCCATTGCCTTTAAATATTTCACAGTGTAGTGGCCAGAAGGTCTGGGCGGGGATCAGCCAGGCTGCTTGATGCGCTTTGGGAGTCTGCACCTTGAGGACTGTGGATCAGTTGGGAAAGGTCCAAATAAAGGTAAAGTTAGAGTTTAAAAAGTAAAGTCTGTGAACCAGTTTTTTTTAAAAAAATGGATTTGTTCTGTTTAGTAGCAGCAGCGTTTGGGACTTTGGGGATGAGCTGGCTGCGGGGTTCTAACCTTTGTGCGTCTAGACAGACAAGTCACTGAGTGCCTCTCCACTTAAAACTCTCCTATAATGAGGAAGCCAGACATCCTGCCATAAGGATTTCTTCCTGAGTTCAGGACACAGCACAAAATAAAGTGACTTAAATTGTACTTGTGGGGTTAAGAATCGTATTTTTGCAAATAACAAATCAATATATTGTGTTCCTAATAGAAACAGTTAATAAATTCGTAGTTTTTTACATGGCTGTGTCTTAAGTGCTAATTATTTGTGGCTTCACTAAAAACTGGGTCACATTTCCAGTAAGTCCTATCCTACAATTACAACACAGCAGTTTTCTTTAAAAATACTTCTCCTAAAGGTTTTTAGGGCAGGCTATACAACAGAAACGACTTAGGAGTTTACTAATTTGTTTACCCCTGCTATGAACATCGTGTTTGTCCACTGTCATTCATTCATTTTTCATGTTACTACCTTTTAAAAATCTTTACATTAGCCACTGGTGTTATTTACCAGCAAGAACAATGATTTGTGGGGCGCCTGGGTGGCTCAGTGGGTGGAAGCCTCTGCCTTCAGCTCAGGTCATGGTCCCAGGGTCCTAGGATCGAGCCCCAGATCGGGCTCTGTGCTCAGCAGAGAGCCTGCTTCCCTCTCTTTCTCTGCCTGCCTCTCTACCTACTTGTGATGTCTGTCTGTTAAATAAATAAATAAATAAATAAATAAAATCTTTAAAAAAAAAAAGAACTATGATTTGTAACAGCAGACTAAGTAAGATTGCTCATATTTTTTTTTCTCAGAGGATGTTAGATTTTTATAGTTATTATATGATTGATACAGTTCCTTTTCCCACAGAACTGAAGCATGTTAAGGATGCTATTTTAATTTAATTCTGTGAATATAATAATAGCAGTATGAGGAAACTCAGGCCTTGTTAGCCCCCTTCGTCCAAAAGCAGCGGCATGTGGAGGAGGATGGTTTCTCCCGAGTCCCAGAGGACAGCCAGAGGGGAGAGGTGCACAGGGTCAGGCAGCTTTGAGGCCACAGCTTCACCAGTGGGCTCTTCTTCCCCAAGCCCTTCCACGGGCTTGTGCCTGCATTGATAGGAATTATTTTTCCTGTGCTTTGTAAAATTTAATGCCCAGACCCTTTTTTCTGTCCCTCTCCCCTTTAGAATTACAGTGCTATCAGGAATGGGTTTCCAAGAACTAGAGATAGGGAGGGCTGTATTTCACCATGTGCAGTTATGCTAATAAAAATGTATGGTCAGGGCACCTTGGTTACTCAGTTAAGCATCTGGCTCTTTGATTTCAGCTTAGGTCATGATCTCAGGGTGCTGGGATCGAGTCCTATGTAGGGCTCTGTATTCAGCGTGGAGTCTGCCTGAGATTCTCTCTCTCTCCCTGCTTACATGTGCGCACAATCTCTTTCTCTAAAATAATTAAAGATAAAATCTTAAAAAAAAAAAAAAGAAAGGGTGGTCGAACACAAAGCCAAGTTTAGTTTTCAGACTTAGACCATTGTACAGAAACATAAGTACTTTTTTCTAAAGGGAAAATGTCACAGCCCTGGGCCCAGGTGTGTTTCCTCTTAGGTTGCTTCCCACTGCCTGAGCCTCCACATTTTCTGTGGCTTCTCCAGAACCTGTCTCCATCCCTGGGATTAAAGAGAAGAGCATAGAGCTCTCTTTCACTTACTTCTGACCAGCTGCTCCAAGAGACATCTACTGGTGAGATGTCTCACATACCATATTCCTGTTCCCTCCTTCGCGCCTGGTGGTGTTTTCATGGAGGTGAGGCCATTCCTGACAGAACCACCTCCACCTCAGTCTTCCTGACTCATTAGGGGCAGGGTCTTACTTTGGTTATGATCCTTGCTCCTTTCAGGCCGGTTCAGCTCCACAGACAGTAATGCCAAAGGAGAGCCAAAAATACAAAAAACACTGATCCACGTGAGGTACACTTGAAAAAAATTGCTTTTTAAAATACAGGACATGACAAAGACTTGCCCTTCCTCCCTCAGTGAAGAGTTTGTCTGGAAAGATACAGTTGGTTAATTGTTTCTCCTTGGAAAATATAATAGTGTGAACTTCGGAAAACATCAAAATCGGGCAGTTTCCTTATAGTCTCTGCACCATGGGGAAAAAAAAAAGCAATGACCCTGATCTCATGGACATGTGGATTGCTCCAACCTCTTACCGTTCCTTTTACCACTTAGACATTTCTTCTGGCTTCCCAACCACAAGGCCCCATGCTCTTCAGGAACTTGGCCAGCTTTAGCACACCCAAGTAAAACATCTGGGGGCAAAGGAAGACCCCTTCAACAGCAGCATTGTGCCCTTTGAACAGTGGAGGAAATGGCCCCAGGAAAGGATTGTTTTGTGCTAGAAAAACAGAAAATATGGGGAACTATTAAAAAATTAGTTTGTGTTTTAAATCAATTATGTAGTCACCTAAAACCTGATAGGGCCCAATTGTAATTGCAGCATTGTGTGTATCCAGAGTCCTCATTTGTGTGTATATGTTGGGCCGGGGCTGGGGAAGCGGGGGAGGAAGGTGATGCTTCAAAAAACTACAATAAACTGGGCTGTGATCTCACCATATGTGTTGAATTGAACACAACTCTTCTGCTTTTAATGAAGACTTTAGCCTTTAGGGGTAAATAAAACATCACTAAACAGGGATGGCCTGAATATTTTTTACTGGCTGTAATAATTAAAGCCATGAAAAAGGTGGTGGGGTTATGTTACTTATTAACTTGAATCGCTCTTAGATTTGATCAAGACGTGGTTGCCTATGGCGTTTTGTTTCATGTTTGTCCTTTGTTTCATTGACATGCTCTGCCTTGGCCTCCGTGGTACCATAAAAGCAGCAAAGCGGTTAGGAACCAGACCCGAAAGGGCTTTTATTTTTATTTTTATTTTTTAATTTTTTAAAAAGATTTTTTATTTGTTTATTTGACAGAGAGGGATCACAAGTAGGCAGAGAGGCAGGCAGAGAGAGAGGAGGAAGCAGGCTCCCTGCTGAGCAGAGGGCCCAATGCGGGACTCGATCCCAGGACCCTGAGATCGTGACCTGAGCCGAAGGCAGAGGCTTAACCCACTGAGCCACCCAGATGCCCCTGAAAGGGCTTTTAGACCTCCTCTCTAGTTTTCTTCTCCACTCAACCTACCAACCCCAGCAAACTTCTCAGATCCTAGACTCGAGCCTGAAATTCTCTGTGAAGCTGTGTGCTTGGGGATGAGGGGAGGGACCTGGAAGAAGATCTCCCCTCTTAAGAGGAAACAGATCAGAGTGTAGGTGTAGCTGAGCGCTTTTAAAGGATGTTTTTATTTTGAGCATCAGTGACATTGATTATAAGGGGAACTTGGAACCCAGATGTATTGGTTTTCTATTGCTGGTGTAACAGATAACCAGGAATTCTGGGACTGAAAACAACACAGATTTATTATCTACAGTATCTGGAGATAAGATGTCCAAAATCAGTCTCTCTGGGCTAACCTCAGGGTGTCAGCAGGCCTCTCTTCCTTTCTGGAGGCTCTGTGGGAGCATCTGCTTCCTCATCTGTTCCAGCTTCCAGAGGCCCCTGCAGTCCTTGGCTCATGGTCCCTACCTCCACCTTCAAAATGGGCAAGGCCAGAGCCGCTCCTTCTCATACTGCTATCTCTCTGGTTCTCTCTTCCCTGCCTGCTTTCTTCACTGCTAAGGACTTTGTGATTACCTCCGGCTAGCTTGGATAATCCAGGATTATTCCATTTCTAAGTCATCTGATTAACAACCTTAATTCTCTTTTGCCAGCTAATCTAAAGTACTCACAGGTTCCAGGGATTAGAATGTGGCCATTATCCTGCTTCCCACAATAGAGAGTGTTGATAGTGTAAAGGTTAGTGAATTGGGAGTTCTTAGGGTTGGCCAATAGACAGATACAGGCTGAGTAGTATTAGAAGTAGGTTTTAGGGGCGCCTGGGTGTCTCAGTCAGTCAGGCATCCAGCTGTTAATTTCGGCTCAGGTCATGATTTCAGGGTCCTGGGGCTCTGAGCTCAGTGGGGAATCTGTTTCAGGATTCTCTCCCTCTGCCCCTACCCCCATGCACGTGTGCTCTTTCTCTTTTTCTCTCAGTAAATAAATCTAAAAAAAAAAAAAAAAGTGGATTTTCATAGCTTCTTACCAAGGTTTCTTACAACTACTACCTGGAAAAATTATGTATGTATGTACATGTACAACAGTAGAAAAGGTCATCTGTATCTTTAGCATAAATGGGTTTCTATTTTACTGTAATATCTAATGTCAACTACTGAATAAATAGAAATTTTAAGTCTGACATACAAATATTTTAATTTTAGTTTGGGGGAGATGGCATTTCTCTATTCAAAAGAATGATCCAATTATAGTTTTATTGGCTTAAGAATAATTGAATTATTTTTTGTCTTGTGAATTTTTTGTTTTAATTTGTTATTAACATCTAACCTCATGGGAAAACATCTAATAAAAATGATACTCTATTTTTGACGCTCTAAACATCCTTTTTGGTACTCACATCTGTAAAATTTTACATAGTTTTTAAGCACTGTGTGCTTTTCTTGTGTCTTAAATGGCTCGACTTTTCTGCGTCCCCTTTCCCCAGCCATCTCTTTTAAGGCTCTGGGTGGTGTGTGCCCATGTCTGCAAAGCCATGGCAAAGTCAGCTGAGATCACAAATGTGTGCAGTTCTCTGGGAGAAAAGCACCATCTGCATTTGCATAAAGCGGATCAGCAGTGGTTAAGCTGTCAACAGCTTCCAAGTAGAAAATGTCCCTAAAGTAGATATGACATTTACCTGTAATAGCTTTCTTTGCCTGTGAAATTAATGGTATGAGGCTTAAAAAAAAAAAAAAAAGTATTATCTTTGAATTTCTCTTTTAAAGTTGATCCTATTTTAACAAATTTTCATCATTTTAGTTGCTAAAATTAGTGCTAATGGGCACAAGATTGAAACTTTGATCTTGCCACAAGACAGGTGACATCAATTCGAAATTGGCTGTGCTCGGTGCTGGGTGGGGAGATTGAAAGAAAAGACAGTGCGGCCTTCTAGGAGCTCAGATACTCGGGGTATGCATAGCAGAACTCCCCTCGTTCTGTTGCATGGCAGCGTGGGACCACCAGCGTGGGGATGGACAAGAAGACAAAACCCAGAAAGCCCAAGGTGTTGCTGGAAGGATTCTTGAAAAAGGTAGCCCCTAGAAAGGGATTAGGAGAGTCGAGGGCATTCCAGGTGAAGGGACTGGTATTAGCAATTCTTATCAGTTTGCAAAAATAAGTTTGAAGGTCTGAGAGGATTGGGACTGGCACAGAGTGCATTGGATGACACACACTGGAGCTTACAGAGCACTCACTGTGTCAGAGAACAGAAAGAAGAAAAGGCCAGAATCAGAGTTGTGCGTTAGCAAAACTGACCTGTCCCGGTGGGCGTGGACAACGTGGGTTGTCCAGGCTCTCGCCACCACGCAGGCCTAAGGAGGCCCTGGGACCCTCATAAAGGGAGGAAGGCGCTGCACATCAGGGAGGGTGGGAGAATGGAGGACTGCTTTGAAGACTGCTTGACACTTGGCGGTTACTTTAGTATTACGTCGGCGCTCCACTCCATGTCGGCACAGTTGGTCTTTGGGGAGCATGCGGGAGGAGGGTGGGCGCTTGTAAAGTCTTGCCCAGGACCAAAGTCGGTTTCTAGCCCGAAAGGGCGCCGACGGTTTCCTGGCATCCTTGAGTTGGATCTCCATCCAATTCTTTGGGCTGGAGAGAATGGAAGTCGCGGTGTTTCTGCCCAAGGTCACTAGGTGAGTAGACCCGGGTTCTAGGTGACTCGCCTGCTGACGGCCCCTCTACTGCCTGCTATTTGTGTTCGGAGGAAAGGGCGCTGTTTTTAAAGAGAGGCAGTCTTAGCCCCCGCACCAGGCAAGACCGTGGCCCCGCGCGGCGTGGCGCGCAGAGTGTGCGTCGGCCCTGTGGACACCTGCGCGGCTGAGGGGCGGGGCAGGGGCGGGGCCAGGACACCGCCTCCTCGGTGGGAGCCCCGGCGTCCCGCCCACCGCCCGCTCCCTCTGCAGGTAGACTCCTGCGCCCGGTGCCCCACTCTCTGACTGCGAGACCTCCGGCACCCTGGCGCGCGAGCGGACCTTTATCTGGGGGTTGGTGGCTGGTGTCGGTTGGGGGTACGGGGCGACGAGGACGAAGCGCGGCCTGTGGGGCCCGAGGGCCCACACGACTTGATTTGGTTGAAACTTTCTTGCGTTAGGTGTACTCCCGCCTTTAGAACCAAGCATTTGGGCACACCTGGAATTCCCTGAATCCCTCTTGTTTTTCGTCTCCCCTTTGAGGACTGCCTGCGCCTTGCTGGTGGACACTGTGCGCGTTGCCCTCCCGGCGAAGGGCTTGTGGGAGTCCTGTGGAGGGATCCTGCGCACTCACCCAGGCTCTCGGCTTTGGAGCCCGAGAGCGTCGTTCTCGTCGTTGGTTGCTGCGCGAGAGCCAGAGCGTGGTCTCCTAAGAGCTTGGTACTTTAATTTTGTTCTCCGCCTCCGCCTTTCATAATCTATTGTCCTTGTGCTTCTAATTAGGTCATTCTTTGCTTTTCAGAGACTAAAGTGCTCCGGGGACAGGTGTCAGTGTAGTTGTACCTGCCTTTAAACTTAGGTGAAGCTGGTTTAGAGCACGGAGCGAGACGTGCAGATAGATTTAGGGCAGCATCGCCCGGCGGGCCCCATGGAATTGATAGTGGCCTTTGGGGATCTGCTTTAGAAAAGCTTTGGAAAGGTGTCGTCGCCCCTGCTTTGGAGAGAGGTGGGGCACATGGTGCCGCGCCAGTGGCTCTGTAGCGCGGGCCAGCGGGAGATTGCGCTCTGCTTTAGAAAAGGGCTTCTTTCAAAAAGCAATAATCTTAACAGTAATTTCGTGTGGGGGGGGGATAGGGCTATTAATTTGACTTCCAAAGGGGGAAATGGTACTTGTAATAGTAGCTTGAGCAACTAGTATTGGAATCAACAAGAAATGAATCTCTGATGCTGAGAACTCGCTCTTACATGGAGATACTTTCAGGACGTTATGTGTTATTTCATCTTAACTCCTGGTGTGTTTACCTTTCAGTTTAAAACAAAATTGCAGGTTTGACCAACAGCTTAATTGTCAGTGAGTTTTTTGCTTTTAAAAATAAATGTTAAAATAAGTTTGTGTCCGCGATGAGGCAGATAGCAGCACGGGTGCTTGGCTGTTAGATGTTAACTTTTACAAGGCATTTTAGTATATTTTAAAACATTTCTTTATTGTCTGATTGTCATTGCAGAATATTTGTTGTTTATTATCTGAAAGAACATAACGTGGATTTTTCATACTGAAACTTTAAGAGTTACACTGAATTTTTGTGTTCTTATACATTTGAAAACATGCATAAAGCTTATTAATGTTCTTAACATTTAAAGGGAGCTGTCCTGTCTTGTACACAAAGAGATTAAATTAGACAAGAAAACTTTAAAGCCATTTAAAGATTTAGTTGAGTTAGTGGGGAATTTTGGAAGAATAGGTTTGGGGGAAGTACTATATTTTCTCTGGAGGAGGTTTCTCCCTGTGTTCTCAATTGCTTACTCTATTTTATGTGTTTATGTCTCAGGCACCTGGTCTTCTTAATTTAAGCATTTAAGAATATCTTCTTCTTTTCAGGGCTTTAACCTTTTAAGAGTTAACATTAACATTTGAAAGTGTTTCCATTTGGTTTTAGTTGTTTCTTACTTTCTCTACTTGTTTTAACTTGAAATTAGGTGATTTTTCTTGTTAAGAGATTGACTTTTTAAGTGGTTACTACAGCGAAACTAAGTTGTGTTCAGAAATTTGTCCTGTTAACATCTGGAAAGGCAAACAGCTGCTAAACAAAAATCACATTTGTAACAAACTAAGATATGAAATTCATTTTTCATAACATGAACAGTTAAGATTTCCTTCATTTGAAAATGGAGAAATTTTCAAGCATATCCTAGTAAGTGCACCGAGTGGGACTGAACACTATACTACTGAAATTTTGAAAAACTTAAAATCTGTGTTTGTGGAAAAATATACTGAAAGGGGAGGAGACATATAAGACATGTAGCCTGTTTTGTGCAACATTTATGTAATGGTTGTTTTTATTATTTTGTTCATCGCCTTTTTTTTTTTTACTCTTTCACATAAACTTTTGAGTGTTGAGTAATTCTTCTAAAATGGATGCAGATTGCTTTAAAGATCAAGCCAGTACTGGACAATAAAATAAGAAAGGACTTTTTGTTTTTGATGCTTTATTTTTCTAACACATATTTTATGGTTATAATTTTACTCACCCTGAAAATTCCAGTGCACATTTAAAATTAGAACAAAGAGTTTCATACCCAAAAGAGCTGTGAGTGGATTATTACAATTTTCTAGGGGAAACAGACCTGATCACATCCCTTCCTGAGGATTCCTTGGGTTTGGGACCATATTTATCTTCCTGGTTTTATTGTGAAGTGTATCTGTCTTCAAGAAATGCCTTATTCCTGAGACGTAAATTTCCCCAAATCTTTGAAATAGCTATTCTGGCTGGTGGTGGTTGCAATTTGATTTTGTTGAACTCTATTCTGGTGACTTTTATTGACTGGGATTGCTGGAAGAGTCTTGGAAAAAAGACTGGCCTCTTTTGTGCTATTGAAATATTCTGGTTGTTTCTGTGAAGATGCAAGTCGTTAGACATTAAAGCTGTTCTTGCACCCAGGAAACATGAGTGTTCACATGTGGTGTTTTCCTTCTTGGACTGGCAGGTAACCATTCAGCTGATGTTAGTGTGAACAATTAGCAACCTCCACCCATACTAGTTAAGAATTGCGCAGATTGGTTACTATAAAGATGCCCCGGGTAGTGTGTTTCCCTTTTATTCACATAGTCTATAAACTGTAAGAAAACAGTCCTCCCACATCTCTGTTCATCTCGTATCTTTCCGCCAAGTGATCCAGGAATATTCGTTCTGCAGGAGGGACCAAACTTAAAAAGTTAAAAAAAAATTTTTTTTTTTGAAACAGTGGTTTTCTTTTTTCTTTGTTACATGTAGCTGGTGTGTGCTGTTGTTTTTCCACAGAAATGCTGATATCCTTTGTGAAAGGGCATGTATACCAGAGGTTAAACTTTTTTTTTTTTTTTAAGTACAACGTGCAGTGAGAGAAAGTCTTCACATTCTATAAATTAGAGGAAAAATTGCTACAGCTGTGATTGCCTTTGTTCTCAAAGCCACTTGAATTGCAGGCTGTGTTGGGACTGGTTCCTACATTGTTTAACTGCTGAGACTAAGACTTCTAATTAGAGTAATTACCGGGTGGGAGCTGACTGGCGGGGCGGGGTGGGGGCCAGGGGTGTGGCGGGGCCGGGGCGCCGCGCGCTGGGAACGCGGCTGCCTCTGGCCGCGCGGGGCGGGGCGGGGCGCGGCGCGGCGCGGCGGCCTCTCTGGGGATTGGCCGGGGAGGAGGAGGCGGCGCGCGGGGCGGCCGCGGGAGATATCAGCCGGCGCCGCGCCTGGGCCGGGCGGACTCCAGGCTCCGGCCCGCGCCCCGATGGGAACCTCAGTAAGTAAGACGTTTTCCCCTCCGGGTAGACGGCTCCAGCCGCCTCACGCAGCCCTCCGCGTCTGACAGCTGCGGGGGCCCGGGGCCGTCAGCCTGGTGTTCGTTAGGGGAATTAGAGTGGTTTCTTCTCTGTCTACCGAATCCCCTTCTCGTTTTCTTCCTTTGAACCTCAGTATTTGCACCAAATGAGCTTTAGCGGGAGGGAAAGCCAAGTTTGGTTCACTGTTACTCGTTCTGCTTCATAATCCTGCCCTTCCTTATTTGCTCATAGCTAACAGCCCATTCTGTGGAGTTCGTGTTCCTACTGCCGTGGTGATGCCCTTTGATGTGAATGGGGCTCTCCTTGCCTTCGGAAATACTATAGGGTGCTTCTGACGGGCTGTTGCCTTTATTTCCACGCTTTTGTAGTTGTTGTCAAGAGTTTAATTTGCAGAGTGTGTTCGAGGGCCTGGGCGTCGATGTTGTAATTTTGGTCCTGTTGTATGGACCAAGCCTTCAAGGAAAAAAGACCAGGTAAACAAGTGGTTCTGATGGCGCACAAGAAAGCTCGTTTAAAGGACAAACCCAGCAGGAAAGAACAACAAAAATTACTGCTTCTAGCTGGAGCCGCCTTTAGAAATGTTGCACAGAGTAACTTTAGAGAACTCTCTAGGGAACTGCTCTCCTAAGGGTGTGTGCTGAAGTAGAGGGGTTCTGGTCGTTGGTCATAATTCCTACCTAACAAGAACGTTCTTGGATGGAAATGTAGACTTACTGCCCGACAGCTAACCCAGACAAAGCAAAAAAAAAAAAAAAAAAAAAAAAAATCTGCATTTTAAACTTTGACTCTAAAGAGAAGTTTGTTTGGCTTACCCGGGATGGAGTAGCCTCTTCATTTTTTGTCTCAACTATTACAAGGTTTCCAGATGAGTCAAAACTCTACATTGTGAAATCAGTGATGTGGTTCTCAACCTGTGAGATTGCCTTCAGTCATTTTAAAATCTGGGTATCCTTTTTTCATTTTGGGGGGAATCCATGATCACTGGTTTTTCGAGTTTATTTATTTTAAATAAATCAAGCTTCACTTTGGTATAGAATGTATAGATTATAATAGGTATGCTTTAACTTTGATATATTTTAAAAGCAAAATAGCAAAAAGTTTGTTAAAAGGTGGAAAATGCCATTTTTAAAAGTACTTTTTAGTTTTAATTAAAAAATTTAAAGATCTCTATAATGGAAACTATGTTTCATTACCCCCCCCCTTTTTTTTTGGTAAAGATAAATTTCAAGTTTACACAGATAATTCGGGATGCTAAGGGGAAGGAAAGTTTGCTTTTTCCAGTGGACTATTCTCCATTAAAATTGAATAAACAGAAAACTTAGAAACATCTTAAAATTTCCTGTAACTTTCAGAAGTTCTGTGCTGTTAATTTTTTACATAAGCACATTATACCTACAAAAAGGAAGATATAAACATTAATTGCTAAAACTTAACTACAATTTTTGTGAAATTTCTTTAGGAATCTGTTAGGAATAACATGCACATCCTTGAGATTTTAGATTGCTCCTAGAAAGCACATCATGGGTTTAGTCATGTTTGTGCTTATACCTCTTAGAAAAGTATTAGTAGATCTCTGACCTACCAGGATTTTAGATCCATAGTTAGCAGTTTTAGGATTTTAGATGCATAAATTTTTAGATCCGTAGTTAGTAACCTGTGTTTGCATCTTTGAAGACTTACTTCTGTTGGATTGACTTTCAAGTACTTGAATTCAGATGAGAAAATATTTACATGGCAGCAAACAAGGCCGCATTTCAGATTTCCTGTTCCTGTATTAGCTTCAGGCTGCTACAGGCCGTGAGTCCCAGCTGGAGCTCACAGTAGACATAAGATTTTAATATATGAACTCTTCTAGCAATAATGTGGACATTTCACTCCCAAAGAATATTTTTATAAAACTTACCATTTTAGTTTACTTGTTTAGCTGGGAATAGAGTCTGTCACGATGGGAAGTACATTAATTTGTGAATTATTCAACCATTTGTACATAGCACGCAACTTGGGAGTAAGCATATCTGGCTTCAAACATGTCTGTGTGGTTTTATTCCATTTTCGTTCACCTGTTTTGCCTTTTCACATGATGTGAATCCACAAGGCAGCCACTTCTCTTCATACAGAATGCTGGCCCAGTAGGAACTTCCATTCCCTTCAGGTGAGCTGGTGTTGAGGTAAAGGAGAGAGAAGTTGAAAATGGAGCAAACTTTTTTTGAAAGTACGTGAAACTTGTTCCCTTTCTTTCTCCTGAAGTTCTTAAATCCACATCTTTTTCAATAATCCGAATTACTTTAAGTGTCAGAGTGACCCTTCCCAAGTTAATCCTTTGCTTTGTTCCTCATGAAACTTTCCAGAGTTAATCCTGGTTATAAATTGTCTCGAATTCTGGACTCGAATCCAGAAGTGTACAGAATTTGAGCGAAATGTGACTTGTGCTTTATATATATTCAGTTCTGTGAAATAATTCTCAGCCATTGGACAGTCAGTGGAACCACATTCTCGACGTGTATTTATTAAGTAAACACAACTTTATTGTTTTATTGGCAACAGTCACTCATGCAGCTTGACTCCTCACCCTTGTCTGCCCTACCCCCACCCTGCCTCCTTAGTTGTGGTTGACTATACATGTATTTAGGGGCATTTCTCCTTGTCAGCATTATGATAGAAACCACAACACATTTTAGACATGTGGCTAAAGTCATGCTTGGTTTGGATTTGGTAGAAAATATAGAAAGAATATTAGAAAGAATATTAGAAAAAAAAAGTCTAACCCAAAGATGTTCTTGTTGTTTTGACTATGCCCCTGTGAAGAAGAAAGGGTGGGAGCCAGGAGTGATGAAATGTTAGCATTCTAAGCCAGAGTAGACACCCAAGAATGAAATTTGTTTATAAATTATGTTTTGCATTTAAAAAACATATTGAGTATGTGTGTCCATCTGTGCCTGAGTCCGTGTCCATGCCGAGGCCAGTGATTGACTTGCTTTCTCCTTCCTTCTGTTTCTGGTCTTTTTCTCACCTTACAGTTTTTTCAGTACCATTGTCTTAAAATGCTTTTGTGGCTTACTTTCTTTTTAGCAGGTAATTTCGATAATTTGAAAAATTTAATCTTGAATACCAAGTTTTAACAAGGAGACTCTAGAAACCAAAGGGCAAGTCTCTCTTAGAGGTACTATGAAGTTTTTGCACTTAAAGCCAGATGGGTTGTTACAGCTCCTGGTACAACCTGACTTAAAATTTTATTAGTTCTTTAAAGACATCACGGAGTCATCATTTCGTTAAATACAGTTGATTACAATTGCAGAGGCATTTCAGTTATTTTACCATTAGCTTTTAAAATAAGAACTCTCTACCACATCTGTTATTAGACAGAATGCTTATAAAACTTTTTAAATTGATGTATTTGAATGTGTATAGTTTTTGGATTTGTTTTAGTTTAGAAGTGAGAATCCCTTCTGGCTTGAATTTTCATTTGTAGCTATAAGTTTTCTTGTAATAGATTTAAATTGGCAAATCGTTGATTGCCAACTGTTCTTGCAGTCATTCTTACTGTATTACAACGCCTGCTGTATTGGACATTAGTTCCTTTGTTTGAATTTGATAAACATGTGAATGTCAGACCAGGGGTAGATGGCACAAGAAGTGGGCACTGTTGGGTTACAGTCTATAAGGAGTTACCTTAAACTTTTTCCAGAAGTTACAATGTAGTTTTGTTTGAACTCTATTCTTTGTTTCCACTTGAGAGGATCCTGTTTTTGTCCATAAGATACTGAAGAGTGTATTTTCAACAAGAGCTTCGTTTTTGTGTTTTTTCCCATTCACTAGTTGTTTAGAGGGAAAGTATATTTTTAGACTAAATGTTCCTAAGGGTTATATATTTGTGTTTATGAACACCTTTTGTGTATGTTCTGTAGCTCACTCTTTACCAGAGACATAAGGCTACATGAAATATATTCACCCAGATATTACAGAGGGGAATCTAAACTTGTTACAGTTATTGACTCAAGTGTTTAATTTGTAATAATCCGGCACAGACTGTGATTTTGATATTTGGGGGGTAATATAGGAAGTTAGAGAAAGAAAGGAAAATTCTGAATTTTAATGAAGTACAGTTTACTGGGTGTTTTTTTATCCCCTCTTGGAAAAAACTGAAAATATTTGATAGTTCATTTATATTGTAAGTGACAACATAAAAATCCGAGGATGCAGCTGTTTGATGCAATGCTTTATATATAGGATTTATAGCAGTGTTTGAGTGTTGTATGCACAGAACTAATGTCTTCTATCTGATGGTGTTAGCATCTTTATGGAGAAGCATGGAAATCTGAACTTCGGAGGCCTGTGTTATTTTCAGGTATTGTTGTTCTAAGACTAGAGAGATGCTGACAGGTTTCTTGTGACACTGGTGCTAGAGACTCTGCCCGTACTAACAAGATCTCTTCACAGAAGCCCGCCCAGTTGCCAGGTGCTAGCTCAGCACTTCGTTAGAGCACGTGCTTTAATCATTTACACATTTCAGTGCTTAAATTAGATTGCAGTATTGAATTTCTTCATAAAGTAGATCTTCTCTTTATTAAGTAAATTATTGGGAAATGTTTTTGACATGATTTAAGAAAAATAGTTTACAGCTGAAGGCAGGAAAAAAGGAAAAGACCAGGCAGGTCATGCGCTCTACTATTGAGCCCTGGGTTGGTTGCGGTACTTCCAAAAGTGACACCACAGAGATTAAAACCAACACCGTCATTAGCAGAGAGGATTCTGATATAACTGACCGGCGCATCAATCATTCTCATGTTTTCACATTATATAAGGGTCACAATTTCATCTGCTAACTTAATTTCCCCAACTTTTGTAAAAGTATTAACCAAACTATATGCTGACACAAAGCCCATTATTTAAAGTGCATAAAATACAACCCTCTTGTCAGCTTTTATGGCCATGTGTACATTAATGGTTTATATCGTGATACATTTTGGAACATAAATCTTTGTGAACATCTCACGTTGGAAATTCCCAGAGTATTACCAGGGTACTTAGGATCTTCGTGTCTGTTTTGCTTACCCAGCAACCTGCCAGAACAATAGCCAAAGGGGCCAAAGGGGCACAATTCCTGATCTGAATTTTATGCTTCTCAAGAAAATCATTACTCATGAAGGAAAAAAAACCTATAAATTCCTAAGTGATCAGTCCATTCACTCTGCCATGACAACAGTGGCATGCTCAAAGTCAGGCTTGTTTAAGACTTTCTAAAGAATTTGGCATGCTTACAGGTATCAGAGAGTACTTCTAACTTTTCTTGATTTGCAGGTTTTTTTCTAACAGGAATCTTAGAATTAATAATATTGTCTATATTTCAGTGCTTAAATTAGATTGCAGTATTGAATTTCTTCATAAAGTAGATCTCTTTATTAAGTAAATTATTGGGAAATGTTTTTGACATGATTTAAAAAAATAGTATTGTCTATAATTCTGATGTATTAATAGACAATGTTAATTATTGTATTATAGACAACATTGTCTATAATTCTGATGTATTTATTTTGAATAAGAGTATATGTCTTAAAAAAACAAACAAACAAACAAAAACAAAGAGTATATGTCTTATGAGCTGGAATTCCTAACTTATAACTAGTAATATTTTCTAACTCAAAATTACAGTTGCATACTAGTTTATGGCCCCCTAAGGTCCAGCATGTGTATATGTTTATTGTGAAAACTGTCAACTGGTTTTATATGTCAGATTGTAGCCATGGTATGGAACCACAAAATGGAATACTATGCAGCTATTAAAAAGAATGAGGGGGAGCTATTTCTGTAGTATGGTAAGATGGCAAGAAATGTGTGCAAGGGGAGTTTACTATATATTTTTTTTATTGTATTTAAAGACAACCATGTAGTTTTTTTTTTTTAAATTTATTTATTTGACAGATCACAAGTGGGCAGAGAGGCAGGCAGAGACAGAGAGAGGGGGAAGCAGGCTCCCTTCAGTGGGACACCTATATTTTTGTTTCCCAAAATGTTTTGCAGTTTTTTCCTCCTGTGAAATGAATTATATGAATATTTGCTTCTGCTTGAATTTTCCTACTAAAATTTGACTACAGACATAGTCCTTAAAGATGTTTGAAAAATCACAAAGGACTATGCTCGCTAAGTATGTCTGTTGATTGCTTTCTGTATTTTGAAGGAAATTATTTTCACTCTTAATTATTTTATTTGGTGACTTTCATTTGTTGGTAAATGGAGTTTGTGTCCCCAAAATATAAAAGACCTGGGACTTCTTTTCTTAAACTTGGCAGTTCTTTAAAGTGAATTAAGTTTTTGTGTTAGCATGTAGGGATTGATTGTTCTTTTGTAAGTTTTGCTTTTAGTTTGTTTTCAGTAGCAACTCAAACCAATTACTTTTTTCTCTATACAAATTACTGAGTTTAAACCAAGAATATTTTAGTTATATCATGATACCTTAGTTGACAACAGCTCTTAGGCATACACTTGTCTGTGTACATATTAAGTAATTTAATTTTTGCACTTAAAAACATTTATCATTAGGAAAATGACAGATGATGGAAGTTCATATTCTGACATCAACGTGAAGAACATAGTCCTGGTGTTTGGGGTCTGGAAGGTCTGCTTCACCAGGGCTCTGGGGTTGTAAGGAAGGAGAATTCCTATGTTTTGAGGAATATTTTAAATTCTATTGTAATTATATCCCATTTTCAAAAGTCATGATACAAAAATTTATATAACTTAGAGGTTTTTACTTATTTTGTTTTATTTTGGGTCAGAGCACCATCTGAAAAATTATCTGTTAAGGCTTGATGTTGTGTCCTGTAGTCCGTTCCTGTTGCCCATAAGGAGAAGAGTACACGAAGGGGTACTGTCTGTTCTCGCACTGTGGCCTGGGGGGCACCTGAGGCTGTATGGTGTGGTGTGTGTTTTCTGGGAAGAGCAGAAAGGAATTTATTCGACTTTAGGGAAATTTTCTAGAAAAGACTTTTTATATCTATGGGATTACCTTTTTAATCCAAAGGGCACAGAACTGCTGTCTCTCTTGTGCCTCTGCACCCGAAAGCCTGTGACTTTGAAAGGTCAGCTGCTTCAGTTCTGGTTTGGACCCCGCTCCTGTTGAATTTCAGCCAGCAAGTCTCCAGCATACAGGAGAATTTGAGATTTTTCTCCCTCCCCCATTTCTTCTGTTTTTGTTCAGTGTAAACAGTTCCTGCCGTAGTAACATAGACAAATATAGCAGAGAATGCTTTTCTGGAAGAAGAATGCTCCCTAAGCATTTTTTAACCATTTTTGGGAAGAATTGATCTTTCTGTGTATTTCAGACAGACTGAAGGAGGGAGGCTGTTGCTGTAAATTGAAGTGACATCATATGTATTGCCCTCATTGATCCGCTTTTAGTCTCCAGCCAGGATAAAAGGAAATGGCAGCAGGGAGGAAGCAGGCTTCATTTAGGCACCAATCCAGAGTGATAATGGGGTAATAATAGAACTCACGCCACCCTCAGTCGGTGGCTGCCTCAGTCCCAGGCTCATTCCCCGTCTGGGAGCCTCTCGGAGACTTCCTCTGTGTGCGGCTGCCATGGGCAGCCTGGGCCCCGAGGGGAGGCGCCCTCCTCCTGAAGTGCTGCAGGCAGCGGTGGCGTTGCTTCGAGTTGGTTCCTGCCTTTGGAAGGTCAGTGGTGGGACGTGTTGGTGACATTTTCTGATCCAGGCGCGAGCTGGCCTGTACTGCGTCCTGCTAATGGCAGACATGGTGGAGGGGCTCAAGTTGCGTGGGTGGTCCTCTGGGAGCCAGGAGTGAGTGATGCCCCTCTGACAGCGGTGAGGGGCTTCTGGAAGAGTCAGGGCTTGTTTGCTTTGTGCTGCTTGTAGACTAGGAGGGTGGGTTTGGAAAATTCATATTTTCTTTCCAAGAGCCTGTGTGAAAACTCTTTAAAAAACCGTTCAGTTGTGTGGCTTCCCTCAGCTCTTCAGTGGACTGGGAAAAATACCAGGTAGACTTCTTTCTTCTTTGTACGTTTCTGGGTAATTCATGACTCCAGAATCCTCCCTCTTCAAAGCAAGAGTGCAGACTTCTAAATCCTGAACAAATAGCATTTGTATTGACTGACCCCCTTTAGCATTTTACGTTTTTTATTTAAGTAAGTTTTACAGTGCCTTGAAGTTCTCTTTCACGCACACAGTACACACATGGCTTTGGCACCCCGCTGTCTTATTTTGTCTAAGTTTCTGAGGCAGATGAATTCATAAAATGCCATGTGGTTTCCCTATGGAAAATAATCACCACATCATGAAGTCCTTGTCTGTGCAAAGGAAGGGACCTTCTATTCCTGTCACTGTGAGACTGCGGCGCAAGCACATCAGACCCTCAGGAAGAAAGGCATGTTCTCGTATACTGTTCGGAGGAGCTGCTTTCTCAGGAGATAACATTCTGAGACGCGCACTTTATTTTTTTTAATCACCCCATAGTGTGACGGAAGCTCTCAGTACTGCTGCATTAAAGTACAGTTGGCCTAGAAGTCATGTGAAATTTAATTTGATTCCTACGTGGGTGGGGGTGGACTGACCCACGCATTTCCCGTCGCCGTGGTGCCAGCTGCTGGCGCGGGGGTGGGGGGTGCCCAGGACCGCATTTTGAGCACGTTCGCTGATGTCCGCTCACTCCCTGCTGCTGTGCGAACGCTTTGGTGTATTACATAGTACTTTTTCATTGTAGGGTGGCTTTACAGGGAGTAAATGTTTATTTTATGAAGAGAAATGTACTGTATTAAAGGGAGCTGCTTACCACATTTTTGCTTTCATATCTTCTTTTTTCGGGGTCTGTAAAAAAAATACGTAATGTTTACTTATTTGTGAATGAAAGATACTGAATCAGTTTTATTGTCTGTGTACTAAAATAGCCTTTGATCGCTGATTTTCTCTACTTTCCTCATTGTTTTGAAACTGCATTTTTCCTGGTAAATTGGAAGAGTCGCAGTTGGAAGCCAGATGGCTACAGGTTGTTTACTAAGAGAGAAGCATTTCTGCAAGCCTGCTCTGAAGCATAGGACTAGCAGAACTCCCGGCATTCCTTCCAGAGAAAGGGTCTCAGGCCTCTGTGTGGGTCCTTGTTGCCTTCTGCCTGCCCTGAACAGGCGGCACAGGCCGACCCTCCAGCAGCGCTGCCGGGGTCGGGGGCTCTCTGGCGGGGCGTGCGGCCTGCTGTCTGCCTCTCCTCTTAGAGTAAATGAAACGTGTTCAAGAGCCCTAAGGGTTTGACCCCCTGCCATCCATCTCCGCTGTCCCTCTTCAGGCAGGTGGCTTGGCTTTAAATATTTTTCCATCATGGAAAATTTGAGGAGGACAAAGGTCTTCAGTGATCCTTTGGTTTTGTTTCTCTGTGAGGATGTGTGACCTTTCTGCTCAGAAGAAAACTTTAGGATATAAAAGTATGAATCCAGACATCTTGATTGGTTCACAAGCTAGTAATTCTTTGGTTTTAAGCTGGAGTTGTGTTTGTTGGTTAAACCCATTTGGGGTAAGTTAAGGACCAGGTGAATCAGCTGGGCTTCTTCCCTCCTTCGGTCTCTCTAGTTTAAAGCAAGTCCTAAACTTGAGTTGTAACAATAGGCTTCTTTGTAAGTGCATACATGTAATAGGGAGATGCTTTCCTTCCTGCTCCTTCCCTATAACTCCGCAGGTTGGCAGGGCCGGTTCCTGCTGGGTTTAGTAGGGCCTGCGCCACCAGCTGATGGGGGCTCTGTGCTCTGTCGGGTGGGCCCTTACCCAGAGGCCAGCTTCCTGCATCTAGAGTGGCCTCGATGTCAAGCTCTTACTCCTGGGGCTGGCTAGCTCCAGAAGTGCTGGGCAGCAGTTTTGAGAGTGCCCGTCAGGGCGTCACAGTGTAGGGCTGGATGGGCCTCTGACTCCTCTGGGCAGCCCCTGCAGAGGCAGAAGCCAGGCCACCACCTGCTGGGGGCAACTGGGACACACTTTATAAAGGGCCCTGGTGAGGTGTGAGAGACCGTGATGGGGGAGAAAGGCTGGCTCTGTGAAGAGGGCTCAAGTGCAGGAGGACAGTTGGGGAGTGACCTGAGGGGTGTATTAAGGCTGGGGCTGAAGGATGAGCCTCCACCAGAAAAAGGCCCGTCTTGGAATGTAAGAAAGATCTGGAGAGGGAGGCCGCAGGATGCTGTGGGTGGGAAGGAGGGCTGAGGGAGCATGGGCTGCAGGCAGGGCCTGAGGAGATTGCTCGTGGTGTGGATGGTGAGGAGGTTCCCTAGGGGCTCCCTAGAGCCCTGGATTTGGGCTGTTTTATAAAACAGCAAATTTTTGAAAATATGAAAGCCTCATGTGTCGGAAACTATAAAAAATGAAAAACTGGCATTTTTGTTACTGGTTGTTACATAGTAATTTGATATCTTCAAACATTTTAAAGGCACATGACTTACATTGGAAAGAAAATGAAGTGTTAGCTGTTCTTTGAGTCCTCCTGGGTCAGTGCTGGTTGTAACCCTCTAGTTCTGCTGAAGACACCTTGTTTCAGCCCTGTTAACCTGAGAGAGGATCCACAGCATTGAGTCTAAGGGGAATGAAGTGATGTTATAAAATAAAAAATGCCCAGGAACCAAGTGATGTACATCCATGTTTTTCTCTAGGAAAGCAGTTTTATTAGCACTTAGAAGGGCACTGTGAGAAAGCACAAGAAATGCTTTCACTGTGAAGGTGCCTGGGGAATATGGTGCATGCTCTCTACTCCGCTTTCCTCCGTGCGTGTTGGGCAGTGTCTGTGTGTGTGTGTTTGGAAATGGGGGTGGGGCAGAGTCCACACTTGGGGGCCTAAAGGTAGAGAAGGTAGCAAGAGAAGCCAGTGATTCTCAAGTTTTCTTTTGAAGTGACAACGTGGGGATTAAAGTCCAGGTGGTGGTGTGAATGTTCTGTTGATGGAGGATTGACTTCTGGACCTATAAAATCGAGTTAGCGGATGGGGCCTATCTGGTCATAAGCAGGGAGGGAGAAAAAGCTAAATGTAGATAATAATGGAATTCAAAGTCATAATTTTAAAACCCTGACTTCAGAATAAATATTTTTCAGTTTCTACAGTTCCCACAAAATGTATCTTAAATTTGTTTTTTCCTCCACCAAATAAACATTTAAGCTTATTTGAGCACTGCCCAGTGGTCGGGGCTGATCCAGTTCAGTAGTGAATAGACATTTTAAGTTCTTGGATTTCACAAATACTGTTGGCACATAAATCTTCATTGTTTTTTATGTCCTATGAAAACGTCTTCCTCTCTTTGCCTTTAAGTGATAAACACCATTTTTTGACTGTATGAAAACTCAGGAGTAAGAAGAGTGATCTTGTGCATTGTGTGTGTGAAGATTATACATACACACATGTATAAAATCACCTGTACAATCATTTTAAATTTTTTAATGGAATAGTAAACTTTAAATTTTTATAATGAAGGGATTGTGAGAACTGGTTCTTGTTTCATCATGTGCTGTTTATTTCTTGCTGTACATTTGCAAGGCTTAGGTGGTACAGGAAATCTGAAAACTGTTTCTTCTTCTCTATGTATTCGCTTAAGATCAGATGGCTTCTTGAATCTTTATCTGCGTGAAATGATATTTTCTGGCATTTACATGCCATAAAGAAAGAACTCTAATGAACCATGATAATGTTTTATTAAGTTCAGTACAGTTTTTATCATTTCACAGCACATATGTATATTCAGTCATCATGTTGCACACCTTAAAAAAAACACATTGTACAACCTAAAAATAAAAAGATAAACATTGGATCTTTTGATCTGCTTTAAATATAGAACTGACATGAAAAGCCATGGAGAATGGGGCTTAATCAGGCCCCAGAGTGCAGTGTCTTTGGGGATATGGTGTAAGCTCTGAGATTTTACCAAGGTCAAGTCTCTAGTCTTTTCACAGACTTTTTGCTTTTGCCCTCAGCTCCTCCCAGACCAGCTCATCTTGCTTCTGGAGCATCTCTTGGAGCAAAAGACTCTGACCGCCCGAACTCTGCACAGCCTCGAGAAGACGTACCACCTCCCCCAACAGGATGCAGAGGTAACCAGGATGGCCCTTGGGGTGTAGACGGTGGCCCCCGCTGTTGGTGACCAGTGAGGGTCCCATTGCCTTCCGGGCCGTTGAAACTGCTGTTTCCCCTTAGCGGTGTCTGTGCTGTGTGCTGCTGAGTGCGGAGCAGGTACTTACTTCAGTGAGCAGAGTGTGAACCGCTCCCTGGTTGTGCTCACTCTGGGCGGGGGCCTCTGATCCTGGCTGTCACTAGGCTCTCTTGAGGTCCTGAGATTTTTCCCGTTTACTCCTTAAATCATAAAGTCAGACATAAGTCTCTTAAAGGAACGAGCAGACAGGGTGGAGTGTTTTTGAATTACAGACTCAGGCGGGTCGTTCTGTGCATGGTCACGCCATCTTGCTGCACATTAAGGAAACTCGGCTCAGACGTGCCAGAACTTCCTGGTTGCATTCAGTTAGGACAGGAAAGGAGCCATTTGTAAAGGAAATGAGAACTAAATCTAACAGCCATGGTTTGAAAAGCAAAACTGGATGCTTGTGGGAAAGCAATATGATGTGGTTCGTAGTATCTTTTAGCTTATTGTGAAGAATGTGGTGTGAATCCCAAGATGAATTCCAGGAGTTTTTATATACATAAAATAGTAAATATTTATTGTATTAAGTCATCTGAAGTAAAAAATAAGCACATGGTCACAGCATGAAAAACTCTTTTATGTAAAACTCCTAAAATTGCAAGCAAGTTTGGTTTGTGTTCGGTTGAAGTGACTGAACATTTGAGACCCATCCAGGGCCCAGTGGAAGCCTGTTGGGGACACGTGGCTCTTGAGTGTGTGATCCGTGGCTGTTGTGAGATATGCCATGAGTGTAAAAGGCATCATGGATATTGAAGACCTGGTGTACAAAACAAATTATTTCATAATTTCTACTTATGGATTACAATTTTGAAATATTTCGTGTATATTGGGTTAACCATGAAAACTTACACAGCCACTAAAATGGAGTAAATCAGGAAAAGCTCACTGTGACATTGTTAAATTAAAAGGTAAGATGGACCTTGTTACCCATTTTAAAGCCCCATAAATTCAGGAGTTAATGGAAAAACTTCAGAGAAGACACATGTGGCTTTTTACCCACCTGAGCTTAGATCAAACAGTTTACTGTTGCTCTTTATTTCAACTCTTATATTTTTGTTTATGGGAGTTTCCAAATGCCAGCCTGTTATTTTTAATTAGTGTGTAAAAGACATTTTATTTATAGGCATGAGGTTATGTTTTAATCAGAGCTGAATTCTTCTGAAATGCCAGGCCCCCGTGACCGGTAGCGGACAGGCGAGGGCAGGCAGATCAGAGCAGGCGCCGGCACCTGTCACTCTGTGCCTGGAAGCTGCGAGGCTCAAGACCCTGTTTTACCGCCTTGTTGTTCCTTTTAAATAAAACTCTTCTAAAGAATACACAGCACTCCGAGCTGTGGGCTGACTTGGCCTGCTTTATCTGGAGTTTGATGACCCCTGCTCTGGGGCCTGCTGGGTTGAAGTCGGGGGTGGACTGGGGGCCAGATTGAAGAGAGCCTTGAGGCTGTGGCATGCAGTTGGGATTTTTTTCTAACAGTGAGCTTCCGCCCGGCCCCCTTCCTAGGTTCTCTGAGGTCCTGGCATGGAGTTAGTTACACTGACAGCTCGTCTCACTGTGAAGTTTCCTTGAAATGTCACTCAGAACCAGAAAAGCAACAAGATTTTGGCCAAGCAGGCTGTTTTCTAGAAACTTTATTAGTTAAGTGTGATTTCTTGTGACGTTGATTAGTAGGAATTTAGTTGAATAACCATCTGCCTTTATTTTAAGTGACAGTACATTGCATGGGTGAAAGAATTATTATTTGATGGGAAGGTCTTGAGGATTCTGACTTTATTCTCGGTGCTTTTCCTTGACCTCGATAAGTAAGGATCGTCCCTTTCAGTCATTATCAGAGCTTTGAAATATGTCGTAAATAAGCAGTCTTTGGAAAGCTGGCTGAATTTACTGGAGTGTGGCAGGCTGTGTCTGGAGCACGCCTGTGGGAAAGGGCTCTGGAGTGACTTTCCTGGCAAAGAGCAGTGTGAGTTACGGCCCTGCTGCTCTTTGTTCAGGGTGCTGGGACTTGGGACCAAGACTTCAGCCTCAGAGACAACAGGGCTCTCCAGCACAGAGCAGGGAGTGGTCGTTTCCCTGTGTCTCCAAGGTGTACGGAAAGGCTGTCCTTACTGTCCTGGAATGGGCCACCGCGTTGCCACAGCTCACTGAAGCGGAGTCTCCACCTGCTCGGTGGGCTGCGGCGCTCCTGTGCTTGCAGAGCAGCACATTTTCGATGCGTCCCACCCGAGTATGCTCAGCTGTGTGAGGGGCCTGTCCTGCCGTGAATCAGAGCCGTCTGTCCGGCGGCTGCTTCACCTTCTGTGCTCTCACCCTCTGGGCCCTTCCCTCCTCCCTTCTCTGGGTGGGCAGGCTTGTGCAGCCCCACTGGGAGTTTTATTTTTAATGCTTCTCTAGGTAGCTCAGTGTCTGGATCAGCTCTTGCTTCAGGGCTGCAGCTGTGTTCCCAGCGCGTCAGGCCTGCCGGTCAGGATTTCGGCACGTGGCACCCAGGCTGGGGTTGTTCACGGGGTGCTGCATGTCACTTGGGTGGGTGTCAGCCTTCTGCACGCCAGTCCAGGTTATGGGCCCCCTGGCTTCCTCGTGCCTGTGTGTCACCCATGGCGTGGGAGGGATGCCACGTGCTCCCAGGCTTACGGGAAGAGTGCTAGAAGACAAATGTTACCAGAAGCTGGGCAGAGTCACACGTGTCCTCATAGGTCATTTTGTGCCTTGCCTGCCCCTTCTCGTTGCCACCACCTGAAACGTGGGGCGGTGGTGGGGGGATATTTGCCTTTCTTAGCCTGGAGAGTAACCCTAAGTACGGGAGTCCCCCATCGTTTACATCCTGAGCTACGAAACTACTAACCATATGTGGGGCTGCTTTTAACCAGGATGGAAAATGAGCTGAGGGGAACCTCAGTTCACAGAAATACATTGTCTACAGTTTTGAGCATATTGTCTCAACTAAAGAGCCATGAAAGTTAAAAAATAGAAGTTTAACTGATTCTTGGAACAAAGGCTATTTTCTAAGATCCCTTGTAAATGATGACTTTCCTGCCCTCTTTAGCAGGTCTCTTGAACTGTAGCAGAAGCTGCTGTGGTGGGGGAGGTAAGGATTCACGCAGCTTGGCTCTGGGACCTTTTTCCCCAAGAGGTCCCCAAGTGACCTTGAAGTTAATTTCTTTCTATGGACTGCAGATAAGCACTTCAAAATTAGGGGCGCACCTTAGGTGAGTTTTCAGAAATTCAGAATCCGTAGCTCAGCATCTTACTTGTCTTAGATGGGAACAGAAGACATTGGTCCGGAGGGTCTCCAAGGTGTCCTCCCTGCTCTGGTGCTTCAGAGCCGGAAAATTAATTCTCTGGGAGAGGCGGTTACCAGCATCAGCTCCTCCCCTCATTGCGTTCAGGGAAGTACTGAGGGCTGAAAGGGTTGGATTGGGTTGGAGTGGGACAGCTGGGCACCGGCCCTCTAGTCTCCCGTCAGGGGACACGCCTTCATGGCCGGTCACGGGGAGGGAAGGGATGGCGCCCGCTCCTGATCTTGGGAGCTCCTCATCCGTGCCTTGCTCTCTTCCCCGGCTGAGCACCTGGTCCCGGCCAAGGCACTGCTTTGGTAAGGAGCTCCACTCTAGTCCCAGACCCCTGAATGGCTGGTGACCACAGCCAAGTCGACCCCTTTCTGGTCCCATTTTCCTGTCTGCACAGCCTTTGCCTGGACAGGACTGCAGACTTCTGGCTTTTATGGTCACAGCCAAGTGGCAAAGAGAGTTTCAAAAACCAGTTTTACTCTTAGACTTACTGTCATTTCCTACTTCCTATTTCATTTTATTTAACAACGTGCATTGTGATGCAATAAATTGATTTTATGACGGACCAAATGGGTCTCAGCCTGTGGTTTGAAAAATGCCAGGCGGGGTGACATCGGGGTTCTCCTCACCTCTTCCCCTAGTTCCTCCCTGGGAACCATGGAGCCTCTGTCTCCTCATGATTAAAATGGAGCCCTAAACCCCTTCTTCATGGGACTGTTAACAACACGATACTAGAAAATGCGAGCATTCATGGCTTTCGTGTCATTTCTGTTCACGTCAAATTCACAGTCTTTCATTTGTTGTGAAATGGTCAGATTTTGGTATTTATCTGAAACAACCTTTATAGGGGAGAGAAAAGCATAAGCTAGCTGTTAGGAGCCCCTAACCATCAGATGACAGCGTTCTTGATTGGGGGATAGGGTGCAGGGGAGAACTTGCTGTTAATCGCGGTTTCCTAACCTTGGCACTTCCAACATTTTGGACCAGGTAATTCTCTGCTGTGGGGTGCCCTGGGCCTTGTAGGAAGGTTAGCATTGCTGGCCTTTACCCATGAGGCGCTAGCAGCAGCGCCACCCACCCCCGATTTGGCAATCAAAAGTGTCTCCAGACATAACCAAATGTCTCCTGGGGGCAGAGTCACCCCCATTTAAGAACCCCAGCTCAACAGCACTGGCTGATTCACAAAAGGCAATTTTTTCCTTTTATCTAATAAAGTGCTTGACAGTTGGTTACAACACAGCATGGAGGAGCTAGAAATGTAGTTAACGTTTAAAGGCCATCCTGAGTCTGCTGTACTTCTGAGGCTCCAAAGAATGTAACCTTGGGAGAGGTGAAAACAAAATCTCTCACCAGGAAGAAAAAGAAGGAACTTAGAACTAACACAGCAGTAGCAAGCAAATCTGAGGAAGCAGATTAGCAGAGAGGGACAAACCTGTTTTACCACTAGAACACAGAAGAAGCCATGCCAGCATCTGACTACTCCGCTGCGAGAAGGGCACGTTCAAGGTTGATTGCAAATGGAAAAACATCGAACAGACCTTTCCTCCTCTTCCTGCTGAAGAGCCCTTGAAAACCCGATAAATGGCCCCTCCCATGGTGGGCTTCACATATGTGGGGAGGGCGTGTATTTGGGTACGTGGGAACTAGGAGAAGTCATTGTTTGCTGGAACAGAAAACACCGCAGTGTGTCTTTGAAGTCCGGAGGGGATGATTCCAGGAGTGTGGTGGTCTGACAACTCTGGTGCTGATTTCTGATTTCGTTTGGGTCCAAAGCATAGTTTTTGTGAATTGAGAGAATTTCATGTTTCACAGATCTTGGCATGTTAAAAAGGCAGAGAATAAAAGCTTAGTCCGGGGGCACCTGGGTGGCTCAGTGGGTTGAGCCTCTGCCTTCAGCTCTTGTTGTGGTCTCAGGGTCCTGGGATCGAGCCCCACATTGGGTTCTCGGCTCCGCCGGGAGCCTGCTCCCCCCCATCCCTCTGCCTGCCTCTCTGTCTGCTTGTGATCTCTCTCTCTCTCTCTCTCTCTGTTGGGTGAATGGATAAAATCTTTAAAAAAAGGTTCGTCTGTTGCTGCATCTCTGAATTCTAAAGCTGACCCATTGCTCTGATTGTGCCTGTTCCTTTGAATGCTAACCTTCCATTCAAGGTCACTGTCATCTTCCGAAGTGTTCCGCTCCCCCTTCCCCTTCCCTCCTCTGGTTGCTTTTCCATAGCATGCCAGCTACAAAAGAAATAAGGCACATCTATTTTGTTTTCCTCACAGAACAGTTTAGAGGAGAGGTTAGTTGTTGTCTCTTCAGGCTCTGTTGCCACTTCAGGATGCTCATTTGGTTACATTTAAAGTGCTGCGTCCTGAACCCCGTGCCTCCTCCTGCTCAGTCAGCCCCCACGCATTGTACCAGCAGAGCGATGCCTCGTCTGGCCGTTGTGGGGCCCGTGAGCCTGCTGCTGTGGGAGGGTGGCCCCGGGCAGGAGAGCCTCTTCCTCCCTCCTCTCAGAGGCTGCGCACACACCCCAGGACCTCCCCACATCCTTAACCATTGTCTGGAGGTGCCCTCCTGGCCTAGAGCCCCATGAGGCAGTTTTGGGATTAAGCATTAAAAAAAAAAAAAAAAAAGACGACGACCATCGTGGAGAGTCAGAATGGTGTGTGGCAATTAGCGAGGTGGTTTTTCAGGGTGAGTTATGAGGTGGGAGTTTCCCAAAACACCAGCCATATCCAGCACGGGGCAGTTTGTCACAGTTTCTTTGCAGGGACGAGGGGTCCTACTTGGTGATTTGGTGACATGGTTAAGCTCAGGTTGCAAGTCAAGAGGTTAAAGGCTGTTGAACCCCAACTTTTGGATGTGACCTATAGAGTGAATTAATACCCAGTTTTTTTTTAAAAAAGCCAAGACCGTGCTTTGGAGCCAGTGGAGGGGGCGGCGGCGGTGGTGGTGCTCAGCCATCTCTTTGACGGGGTATTGTAATTCCTTTTCTAGAGTTTTGAAAGCTTGGGCTGGATTGAAAAAAGAGATTGGGGTAATTTTCTTCAGTTGCTTTAGACATACCTGTCTTTTGAAACCTTGTGCCTTTAATGATGTGGGGAAAAAACAGAGCTCTTACATAATTCTTTAGTTTTATTTGTGTATTTTTCCTTTGTTGTATTTGGTTTCTGAAACCGTTTTTAGAACATTTCCTTCCAAGTCATGAAGATATCTCTAGGTCTTTCTTGGAGTTTTCTTTCTTTGTTACTGTTAGGTGCCCCTAGGTTTTTTCTATGGAAATCTTATAACAAATTGTCCCCTACTATATTATGGTAAAGGAATTTTTTCAGAACTTATCCAAAATGAGTTAAAAAAACTTTTATATTTTAGATTAATATTCCTTTCTTGTTCCTGAACCCAGGGATTTGTATTCCATTTACCTTGAATCATTCTAGCATTCTGGGGCTGTTCAAATGTGTGTTAAGTGATGAAGATAAAAAAATGAGCCATTAATGGCATAATCTGCTCAGTGTTCCTTAGATGGACGATTTAAATAAACACTTAAAATCAGTCGATGGTATTTATAATTTATCTGTAAATAGAAAAAAAAGGAAAAGAACATTTATGTTGGTGCTTCTGGGTTCTTTATTCTTCCATCAGTAGATTAGGTATTTCATACTCTATTTCTGTGCTGAAATCTGCAGTAGAAAAGCACACTGTTGTCTACGAACACTGGCATCTTTTTCACACAACTGAAGGGAGCCATATTCACATGTAAAGTGTCCCGTAAATACCCTGAAATGGAGGGGGCACTTGTGCCAGAACTCTCCGTCTTTCCAGATTGCTTTTCTCCCCTGGACATGTCTCCTGCTCCCTAGTTTCCCGTCACACCAGGATTTGAGGGTTGGGGGTCTAGCCTTCGAGCTGTGGAAGCCACGTACCACACATGGGATGCAGGTTCTGCCTGAGTTGTGTGGGGGGCCCCTCCCCGGGGCAGCTGCTGTGGGGCGGGGGGCAGTGCTCTGTGGCTCCCACACTGTGTTGTGGCCACGCACGCCCTTTCGTGTGAGTGTTTGTGCTGGTCCCTGAGAGCAAAGGGAAAATTGGATTTAAATTGTTTAAAAAATTAAAAGCTCCCACTTACATCCAAATTGTGGCATTTTGTGTGTGGGTCAGTGTGTGAAATTTAAGGACCAGCTACACTTTGTGGGGTGGCAGGAACATTGATTTTTTAAAAGCTACTTGGTCTGCACGCTGTTGCACTTGCACCTTGAACGACATGGAGCTGTGTTCCGTAGCCCGAGTGGTCTTGCCAGTCTGTGGGTGGGAGCAAATAGCTTTGCTGTCAGGTCACCAGGTAGTTTCCTCCAGAACAGACTGTAGAGCAGTGCCCTTTGCTGAAACAGCCTTCCCAAGCTTGACTCCTGGGTGGTTTTTAATAACAGCTTTGAGAAATAATTCAGAGGCCACTGGAGTCACTGTTTCAAGTGTACAGTTCAGTGGTTTAGTGTCCTCGCAGAGTCGTGTGACCATCACCACAAATGATTGTGGAACATCCTCCTCCTCCTTCAGAGAAACCCCAGTGGCCTGTGGCTGTCCTTGCTGTTGTCCCTGCCCGCAACCCCGGTCCTGGGAACACACTCATCTGTCTGTCTGTCTAGATTTGCCTGTTCTGGACATTCATACAAACAGGATATGTGACCTTTTGTGACCGGCTTCTTTTTACTTCGCGTCCTGTTTTCCGGAATCCTCTGTGTCTTAGCATGTATCAGCACTTCATTCCTTTTGTATTGCCAGATAGTTCGATCGGATGCATTATAGCTGTTATCCATCCATCAGCTGAGGGACAAGGGACGGTTTGCACATCTTGGCTGCTGTGAATAGTGGTTTTGTAGGGAGGGTATTGAAAGAAATAGCCATTAAAAAGAAGGGAAGGGAGGGTGAAATGTTCGCAGCATGTGTGCTATGGCTAGAAATTGGGCTCAGAAGGCCTCCTCGTTCCGGAGCTGGTGTCTTCCTTCTGCGCTGCGGTCGTGCAGCTCCTTCTCAGTCTTCTGCTCCCCCCACCCCGCCGTTCCCTGGGGCACCCTGTTACGTTCTCTCACGGCGTTTCTCACAAAGGTATTGCTGGTTTCCTGGATTTTGCTTAGACCTTCTGTTGACTACAAGTTTCAAGAAGACAGGAGTTGTCTGTTTTATTCACTACTTTATCCTCAGCATCTGATACTTACCTGTTGGAGAATGACCCTTCCTGAGTCTCCAGGTCTTCTGGAACAGCAGCTAGCACCTGACGTGACTAAGTGATTGGAGTAGGAAACACCTCCAGGAGGGAACGGTCCTTTCTGATGGAGTCAGGGAGGCCCTCCAGCCTCGAGTCTGCCTCTGAGGAGAGGTAAGAGAAGGCACCGGTGTTCCTTCTGAGCTTATCGGAGGAGGTTACCCATGGTCCCGCTTTCTGCCAACTTTAGTAAAAGTCTTCTTTTCAGTACCGGCTGTGTGTCACATGGTAACGAGAGGAATCAAGAAGGTGGAATGTGTTTCTTCCTAATCACAGACTTCTGCGTTAGAATGGACTGCCATCCAGTGCTCAGTTTTGTTGGGAAAGGAAGGCAAATTGTGCCATATTTCAAGGCGGACCCATCATGGGCTCCTGAGTTCTGCTTTTTGAAGCCACTTGCACTGAATAGCATGAAATAGGTCCACAGGAGAAGGAAGGAAGGTTAGAACTTGCCCTTGTGAATTATGTCAGGCTGCCTCTGCTAGTCCTTGACGTCTGTCATCCCATTTATCCTTCCGGGGGCTCTGGGTGGACATGCCAAGTGTGAGGCGGTCCTGAAGGATCCGGGGTTTGCCTGTTGCTGCAGCTCTGGTTACATCTGGTTGTAACCGGTTACAACCAGTTGTCCGTCCCCGGCTGACTCAGGCCTGGGTAGTAAGAGCCCTGAGAGACCAGACAGCCTGATGCCGCATTTGTTGTCCTTACCCTCCCCACCCGGCTTTGTGACAGCCAATGCGGGAACTTCTCGTTACTTCTTGTTTCAAAAAAGTGCATGAAGGTGGCAGCTGAAGGGAGCAGGGAATATGGGAGCAAAGAGAAGTGCTGGAGTCACGGCACAGATGTGGCATGTCTTGAGGGGACAGCCACACAGCTGAGGGGTCTGTCCTCTCTCTGGTGAGTCACACCAGACCATCACACAGGCCGCGGAAGGCAGCACTGGCTTGGAGAAGCGGTCTGTCCTGGAGCCACACTCCGCGAAGGCCTTCTTGCTGCCAGGCTGCTGAGCCGGCTTCCCTCGCCAGCAGGAAAGCCGCTTTAGAGCAAAGTTAAATCTAATTTCAGACACAAATTGAAAAAGCAGGTTCATTTATTGCAGTGTTAGACTTAGTAATTCCCACAAGCCGTGAGCCTTGGTCTTTCTGTTTACAGATATAAAATGGAACTCTCAGTGAGGTTTAATGGGCTTCCCAGATCATGTTCCCTAGATAGATTTTTTTCCCCTTTAACAGTAAATTTTGAAATCAAAAGGACTGAAAAGAAAGGGGAGTACTTCCTGTCATAAATAGGAATGGGTGACATTCTTCAAAGCATTTTACAGCTTCCAACTGTGCCTTATAATTTCCAAGTAGCTGGAAAGCATTCTGAGTCTTTAAAAGGGCTACATTCGATCAGGAACATTTATCAAACATTTGTCAAGCCAGGCATCGAGACGGGGCCTCGAGATGACCTGAAGGTGCCCGGCCCCTCTGCTCTCCCCAGGCTTATGTTTCAGGGTAGGTACGTACATGGGCAGACAAGGGAACACGTACATGGGCAGACAAGGGAACACGGCCTGTCCACGAGCACTGGGGACGGAGCAGATCTCAGACACAAGCTGAAGAGAGTGGCCATTGGGCGTGGAGTGCTGCTGGGCTCGGCCAAAAGGGTGAGGTCAAGGATGTGCACCGAGAAGATCCTGGGCCCAGCGCCAGTGTTGCTGAGTGAGGCAGGGCTGTGGCAGTGCCATCTCATGTCACAGCCTCCTTGTTAAAAAGCCAAAGGCAATTAACACACTTTGGGACTTTTGGGGGACACACAGACTTTAATGGAGCTGTGGTAAGTTAACAGAAGGGCATCCCCATCACTGTTTTTGATCAAAGGTTTGCGGGCTACGCTACACTAGTAAGCCCAACAGCGGCAGGCATCGAAAAGGAAAAACACAAAATAATATATCCATGTTGAACGCTGCTGTGAAGATCATCAACGTTTGAAGATAAAACAAGGGAAGCAGTTCCCTCCAGAGCCACAGGTGCTTTTTCAGGCTTGGACAATGATGTGCACCAAACCAAACCCTGGCTCCAGAACGACAGTTACAGAAGCAGCGTGGCTGATTTCCTCTCTCTGACCTGCGCTCGTGTGTGTGGTGGGGGCGGCTCGTGGTGAGGAGAACCAAGCCTGGGGGCATTAACTGAGTTACCAGAACTAATTTTTTTTTTTTTAAGATTTTATTGATTTATATGACAGAGACACAGTGAGAGAGGGAACACAAGCAAGGGGAGTAGGAGAGAGAGAGAAGCAGAGCAGGGAGCCTGATGCAGGGTGATCCCAGGACTCTGGGGTCACGACTTAAGCCAAAGCTGAGCCACCCAGGTGCCCCCAGAACTGAACTCTTGTTTTTACGTCTGCAGCAGTGTCTGCTCAGCCTTTGTGAATCCATTTATTCTTCAGGCACAACAGTTCTGAGTCACTGGTTTTCAAACTTCAGCTCTGAGGAACCCAGGGCCCTACAAGTTTATGGTTTATTTTAGAGGTGTTTCCTCCCTGACGTGGAGGTTTTTAAACTGCTTGAAGAACCACTAACATTATTTTCTCTAATTTGTCTTTAGAATGTTTCAGAGTTGACTTTTACTGAAAGTTAGAAGAATGATGTTCAAGAAAAGTTTGAAAACCACTTTGGAAAACTAGTCTGTTAGTTAACAAGCAGACTTACAGGGAGCATTCCCATAAAGAATGTGTTATTTCTTTGAAATAGCTTCATGGAAAACATAAAAATTAAGGGAAAAAAGAAGAAACTTGAGGTAAAAGCTATAAAACAGCCTTAAGAATTGTGAGGTGTGACTAAGTATGGGATCTGGGTGTGTGGTGATTCAGAGGGAAACTCCAACAATGTGGGGAGACTAGGAGTGAGCTGGTGTAGGGGGTCACTCTTCCCAAAGACTGCGTTTCCTTGATGTCAGGTCACCTGTCCATGCATGATGCCTTATATACGCATTTGTGCTGGGCCCACTGGCTCGAGGGTCACTCTGTTTCTGAAGGAATTTAACCCACAGTGAGAAAAGGACTCAGAGGCCCCACATTTAGGAATGTACTAGATTTCCCAGCAGGACCAGGATGGAGGCCAGCTCACGAGCCGGCTCACGAGGACCTCCCAGCTCTGTGTACTGTGACCTCATGCAGGTAGCTTTGGGGCTTGAATGTTTACCAGCACCCCTTCACCTCGCCTCACTTGGGGACCTGGGGTGCAGACTTCCACCATACTAAGCAGGGGTCAGCAAAGTATAGCCAGGCCAGCCCCGCCCACCCAGATAAATAAACTTTTATCTGAAGATAGCTGTGCCCACCTACTTATAGACGTCTAGGCCGCTTTGGCAGTACAGTGGCAGATGGGCAGCAAAAAGCCAGAAACACTGTCTGGCCCTTGACTGAGAAAATTTCCCAACTCTTGTTCCAGAGTTTGGTAGGAAACTGGTTCTGGATACATGAAAATTCTCAGGTTGAAAAGACATTGGGGTGGGGAGTGGACTTATTCTTCAGCAGTCTCTCTCCTGTTTCCAGGAGAGAACAACTAAATAAGGGGGAGCCCCGGCATGTCCTGATGAAGGTTAGGGTCGTATCACACAGAGGCCCCGTTGGGTCATGGGACTTGTCCTCTTGAATCTGAGACATGGATTGGGAATACAAATGACCCCTATGAGGCAGGTCCCAGTTTTTGAGCACCACGGCAGGTGAGGGGAGCGGACCAGAGGTAGTTCAGCTCAGCTGAGCCTTTGGGTAGTAAGGACTTCCTTGAAGTGGCAGAAACACCATGGGGCTGGGGCTGAAGGCATGGCTGAGCTGAGTGTTCTGTCTCCACAGGTGGTTTGGGAAATTCCCAGTGCCTGGCCCCTGGCCCCCAGGCCTCTCCGCCCCTCTCTGGGGGCACCCTTGCTGCTCCTCCCACAGGGAATCTCAGACTCCTGAAACCAGTCGCTGGGCAGGCAGAGCCGGGGCCCAGAGGCCTGGGGACCTCATGCCCCTCACCCCCTCTCCACCCGAGAGCCCAGCCCTGTCTGCACCTTCCCTCGCAGGCCACTCTGCCTCACACAGCTTCCAGGCCACCCTCTGGACCAGCAACCATCTGACAGGCACCTTGCTCTCATTTCACCAGTTAACAGCACTTCCTTGAGATGATATTCCGAAGGTTCTATAAACTCAGTAAATAACAGAACTTGTGAAGTGAAAAAGCCAGAAATATGCCACTTCTGCTAAGATGACAAGTGCTCACTATATGGGACTCTTCGCTGCGCTCGCCATGGGCAAACCTCAGTCCGTCTCCACAGCAGCCACAGGAGCGGCGCTCTTCTTCCCCACCGTGGGACGCAGGGCCGTGCTGCTGGGGCTGAGTGGCAGACCTCCGGCCTGGGGCCTCGGGCCCTGTGGCTCAAGGCATGGTGGGTCATGAAATCAATTGAGTAGACCATTAACCAGCATAAAGAAAAAGAAAATAGCAGAGTGAGGGCAAGGATTCTGCGTGTGTGCGTGTGTATCCACAGGTGTACGTGTCAGAGGCAGGATCCCTTTTGGATACCCAGACCCTGCCGTGTGCGCACTGGCAGAGCAGCAGGAGGGAGGAGGGTGCGGACCTGGGACCAGGCTCTCTGTCACTTGAGGCAGCGCTGCCTCTCTTCACTTCTGAAATATGCCCCTTTTCTCATCCTCTTTGGGTTCTGGTTCTTCTGCTCCCCTCTCTTCCTCCCTCCCCAGTGCTGCCTCACCCCTTCTCTGTCTGGCTGACCACACTGATGGGCTTTGGAACTAGGCTGTTGGCTGCCTGGGCCCTTCTCAATGATTCCCGGCATGAAGCTGGAGTGAGGTGAATTTGAGTCCTAGTTCAGAAGGTCATTCCGTGTTTTCAACTCTTGACAGAACTGAACTACAATAAAACATGGATCTTTTAGTGTGATTTGATCCATGTTGGCCTGTGTGAGCGCCTACAACACTGAAACTCAGGAGTGGGACCCAGGAGCCACAGAGGCTGTGGAGGCATGCGAGGCGCAGGCGCCGTTGGGGCCGTGCACTGTGCTCGGTGAGCTCACTGAGGAAGTTACAGGGCAACCACTACCCCATTATTTAATTAATTAAATAGAAAATGAGGAAGAGCGGACATACAGGATGGACCACTTTCTCCTCAGAGGCCTGCCCCAAATTCTCTGGCCCTGGCCCCCCAGCACAGAGAGCCTCACTCTCTCTAGTTCCAGTGGGGGAAGGAGTGTGAGACACCTGTGTGACGGCCTCTGTCAAAGATTATTCAGGTTTTTCGGGGATCTGGAGAGGGAATATTCTGTCAGTACCCACTTTGGAAATCTTGCTGGGAAAAATTGAGACAAATGTCATTTTGCTGCCAGTTTTTTGGGAAGATGACCCCCCCCCCCCATTATGTGTGGTGACAAGTGGCCATGTGGATTGGGTCCTGGAGTTTAGGAGCTAAAAAAATGAGGGTTTTCTTTGTGAAAAAAGTAGGAAGAGAGGTAAAAGCCCTGTGTGTGAGCAAGAAATATCTGTCAGTCCCTCAGCCTCACGCAGCATCTCTGTGATGTCTTTTAAACATCCTGTCACTGAAATATTGAAATGCACTGAGCTCTTCTGTAAAGAAAAGACTCATTGTTTTTTTTGCTCTTCTAGGGGAGGGGATGCCGGACTGTGCTTCCTGGATGCCATGTTGGCTTTCGGGGGTCAGAAGACTAGATCTCTTATTAATTGTGACAGTAAACTATTTTTAACGTAAGAGAAGTGAAAGTGCTGGCTTCTTGTTGGTGTCAAAGAGCCTTTCGCTTGGGCCTCCTGGACCTTCGCCCACTTGTGGTGGGACCACCCTGCCTCCTGCTTGCCTGGAGGCCTTATTCTGCCACAAAATAGGTCCCCATTTAGGCTTTGTTATTCCTGTCCATGTGCATCAGGGAGAGGCGAGCACCCATGTGCATGGGCGGAAAGGGATGCTCTTTCCCGAGGGCTCTGGGTGGGGCGCAGAGCAGCAGTCTGTCCCGCAGGGTGGTTTTCCCCGGGGTCCTTCTCCTGGCCTTGCCGAGCTGGCCCCCATTTTCCGCAAGTTCACAGGGTGCTGCAGTGAGGACTGTGGCTGGGAGAAAACCGCGAAAGGGTGTCACACTAGTAGGACTTGGTTGGGTGCTTTCCGGGGCTCGGGAGTGTGGGGGTCTGTGGTTCTGGTTGGTGTAGTGTGACGAGTTGGCCTCTCAGAGCTCTGATCACTTGTCTTTTCTGTGAGAATATTTTAGGGCTGCCCTTTCCCTTTTATGGTCTGTTCACTTCTGTTGTCTGTGTAGGAAAGAACATCTTGTGGGAGATGGAAAGATTGCCAAGACCCATCCAGTCCAGACTCTTCCCGTTTGTTGTGATGCTCGGAGGCTATTCGCTCATTTCCATGCGCCTCTGAAATTCCTTCGTGGATGTAAAGATCATTGGCATCCTGGCATCTTGTCCTTGGATGTTCAAAGGGCTTGCTGCCCACAAGCAAAGGGCAGCCCCACCAGAACCGTAGAGTTAACACCCAGTCTTGGGGTATACTGTACCCCAAGGAAAGGGTTCTTCCCCAAAGACTTGTTTCTTCATTTCTACATGTTTTTTGTATATCTGTTTATAGTAGATTAAAGGAGAGATCCGGCCAGCAGTGGGTAATGATGTAATTTACAGGGGCCCAGCCGAAATGTTGAAATTGCTTATATTATCCCATTGCCACAGATGGATTACTAGGAGGGTCTTCCTCCTTCAAAGGCAGTAAAAACAAAGAGGGAAGGAAGGAAGCTTTTTTGGTGCTTGTCATCACTTCCGTGGAGGGCTGATGTTGAGGAATAGAAAGTGGTGGACTGTTTGCTGTGTGTAATTGGGAGGACTTGGGGCAGTAGACCTGGGCCTGCAACTGGATTCTGAAAACCAAATTCGGGTAGGCTTTCCACCTGAAGAATGTGCCAGAAGTGCCAGGAGATGCTGGGGCTCTACCTCTACCAGCACTCTACCAGGCCACTAATGCTAGGACCAGACTCCCATAATGTCTGGAGGGGGCTGGGTTTCCTGGCAAATTCATTCTGGGAAACCTTGCATCAGGTGGATCTGGACTGAATGGCCCCCATAGTGAGCTGGGCTGTTCGTGGCAGGCTGTGTAGACGTGTGGCACTCTGCGGGCATGCCTTGGAGGAATACTGCTTGCAGCAGGTGCCCTGCTCTTTCCTGGCCCCAGGTGCCCACCCTACGGGCCGCAGGGGCGTGCTGTGTGTCTCCTCAGCAATGTGGACGACCATGGCTTCCTGCTTTCCTTGTGTTTATGGTCATGATCAGCAGCGTCGAACTGAATTGGTCCTCACTGGAAATTAAGCTGGCTGTGGTTTTGAAGAGAACATCTGTTGACTGCGTGTTGCAGGCAGAGCTGGGCTGGCTGGGCTGGGTGCTCCACTGCCTGGTTGTATCTTGTCTGGTTACATCTTGGTGTCTTGCAAAATTGTGTTTAAAAACCTCAGCTCATCTAACTGAACCATGTCACTTCTTCCCCTAAAGTTGACGGCAGGCCAGGAGAAACATGGTTCCTTTCTTTGTACATGAAATTAAACTAAAAATTTACAACATGTCAGCAACATTAATACAGTTGAGAGAGTAACTTTTGCTACTACAGATTCTATCATTAAGACAGGCTGAGGAAACCCCCAGTTTGTTGCTTACTGAACTTTCTCTCCTTCCTTAAGGTTCGCCATCGATGGTGTGAACTCATTGTTAAGCACAAATATACAAAAGCCTACAAAGATGTGGAGAGGTTCCTCCAGGAGGATCAGGTAAGTTTCCTTTTTCAGCAGATGGGAATTCCTTTAATGCTGTCCCAATTGCTCGCTGCACTCACTCACACAGGACCCAAGTTGGGAACTTTTCTTGCATAACAAATATTTAAACATTTTCCAAAGATCTTTAAGGACTAGGTAGGAGCTTCTCTAACACATTTTGGAGCTGATTTTCCCCTCTCTCGGTGTCCCTTTAAATCATGAATCACACCCTTAGAAGCCACATTGGTTTGACGTGGCTGTGGGCCACTGTCCTTACCACATGACGCACATGCAGACCTCACAGCATCACCAGGTCTCGAGCCAGGCCGCGGCTTAGCTGTCCCCCTGTGTGTCTGTGTCTGCAGAATGGGGCTAATCAGGGGGAGCCCCAAACACCCAGGACAGTCTGGTGTGTACCTGCGCCAGCCATGCCCTGCCAGGCCCATTTCCAGTGTCCTTCCTGCAAGAACTTTCCTCACTATTTGCAGGGGAAGGTGGTCACCTTCCTGGGAGCCCGCAGGAAGCACTAAGGTGCACGAATATGTTTGGGGGTGCCTCCCTTGCCCCCTCTGCACCAGCGTGGCTGTGGGTGGTGGTGTGTGCGCCACGGATTCTGTCAGCTTTTGGAAGGCAGCCTGCAGCTCGTTGCTGTTAGCGTGACCATTGTGTGGCACCGAGCGAGCTTTGCGCCGGGCACTGTGGACTGACAGAATGGAGCCATGCTTCGGTGGCGGTGGAGCAAACAAAGGGACTTTTGAGAGGGTCCAAGTATGGAGGGGCAGCCAGTAGGGAAGGGCTCGTTCTTCCCACAAAGAAAAATACATGACTTTGTAGCAGAAGAAATGTCACATTTGCACAGTTGGAGCAGAGGTGTTTAGAAACACAAACAGGGACAAAATGTAAGAAGCAACTTAAGGTTTCTTCTGAAACTGAAACTAACTGCTTTTTAAGAGCCAACACCTTTGCCAAATAAGGATTACCAAACTCAGCTTTTTCAGGGAAGAATTTTTGAGCCCCGGCCTACCACGTTTTTATCTTGCGATGAAAACTTCATCTTCTTTTAATTTGCTCCAGCAGAATGTAATCCATGGCATTACTGCTTGGAACAAGCGAAGAGGCAGAACCAAAGGGCTCTTGTGGTCTTCCAGGATATAACTGGCCCTTTTCCAAGCTGCAGGAGAAGTGCAGGGGTAGTGTTTGCTGCCTGGGCAGGGGCGGCTGAGGGGCTCGGACGGGCTGGGCTGAAGGAGCAGGCACTTTTTCCTGGGCGGTGGGACGGTTCTCCCTCACATGGCGCATGTTTTGTGCTGGTGTTTGTTCCCCAGCTGCGGCTCAGGACGCCCTGGGAGGAAGTCTTGTGACCGTGTGACAGGTGCACGGTGCCTCGGGGGCTGCTTGCAGCCATGGGGATTTCTGTGGTGGGCATTGTGGGGACCTACCTGCCTGTCCTCATGTTTCCTACACAGTCCTCCATGGAGAAACGGTTAGGTCACTGAGGTTCTGTTGATGGAGCGGATAGCTAAGGATTCTGGGGGGATCAGTGTGAACAAGAAAGAAGGGATGGAAAACTGTAGGTTGCAGAAGTACAGCTGATCAGCTGTCTTGTCTTTTGAGGGTCTTTGTAATTTCCAGGTGGGCAGGTGGGTGCACAAGCAGCACGGACCGCGTACGTGTGGACATGACCTTTCTCTCCCTTCCTCGCTGCGCCTCTGCGCCCTGCAGGCCATGGGCGTGTACCTCTATGGGGAGCTGATGCTGGGCGAGGACGCCAGGCAGCAGCAGGTCGCCCGCCGGTGCTTCGAGCTGACCAAGGAGCAGATGGACAGATCTTCAGCCGAGGTGGTGGCCGAGATGTTACTCTGAAGAGGTGATTCTCTCCTTTCCCTTCCTCCGACGCTCAGCTCTAACCAGAGATTCCGCGTCAGAGCCACGAGGTGATAAGGAGACGCGGAGCCACGGTCCTCTGCTCTTGCTTCATGGCCAGTGGCCTGGGAGTGCAGGCGGCCCAGGTGCCTGCGGGCAGCACGAGGCCCGGTCTGGCCGGAGGGGGCCTGGAAGCAGAGGCTGCCACCCTGGCCGAGTAGCTCTCCTGCACGCGGTTTTGGCCAGTGGAGTTTTGTTCCTTATAGGGACAAAAACACAGGCGAGCACTTGGAGTAGGTGTAGGTGGTGGGCTGGGGAGGCTGGTGGAAGGACTAATCCAGCCATCCAGGTGAGCATGTTCCCGTGTTACCCTGAACGCTCAGCTCAGTGCAGATGTCTGTGTCCGGCCCCCCATCTGCAGAACTTGAGGGGCCTCCCGCCACAGTGCACCTCTGGACGGCTCTGTGCCCGGCTTATGTCTGCCCTTGTACCGGAGCGGAATTTCTCTGGTCTGCACGGGAGTGGGAGTCCTGAATTCTTCAAACTGCTTCTGATTAATAGTGCTTGGAATTGACCTGTTAGATTTACATCCTAGAAGTTCATTTTTAACTAGGTTTCTGCATTTTAAAAGTCATCCCAGTGGTCTGGGAAGCTCTTAGGTAGAACTGTGGGGTTGGAGCACAAGCCGATAATGGCTGCCATGGCTTTGGCTGTCTTCTCAGTTGTTCTTCAAGATTTTATGTGATATAATAGGGCCGAATTTTACATCTTTTTTTAACTTCTCATCAAATCTCAAGTATTTTTGATGTTTATACAGCTTCTCTACATGTAGAATTCTTAATGGTTATTTAATATTTTATGTAGATATTCTAAACCTGTTGTCAGATTTTCAGTGTGCTTCTGATGTTTTGCTGTTAACAAAACCATTTCTAACATGTTGAAGTATCTTATTTGAAAGAACTCTTGGTACTAAGAAGAAAAAGGGGTTCTGAAAAGTATGATCCTGTTCTTCCAGAAGAGTCCAGGAACCATGTTTGCCGCCAGGAAAAGGAAATAGTTGGGAGTATTTTCTACGATTGTACGTCTTGTAGTGAAACAGCGGTGTGCAGCCCCCCTCCCCCCGCCCATCCCCGTGATGGCAGCACATCCTAGGCCGAGCTGTGCCAGCAGAAAATACTGCCTTTCTTGCCACCACCCTTGTGTAGCTGTAGTATAAATCCTATTTCTCTTAGATTTTTATTTCGTGGAGAGTTTGGGTTTCTTGAAGACTGCATACAGTGGGCTGGTTCCCCCGCCATCCCCTTGCTGCTGCTTGTGGGGAGCCATTGTGAGTTTTCAGGGTAGCCCTGGTCACAAGTCTGCTCCCTTCTGTCCCTGCCCCTTGTGGATGAATGCAGGGCCACATGCACGCCCCTTCTCCGTAGCCCCTTCTGTGACTGTGGCACCTTCCAGCAGGAGACTCCCCAGCCCCACTCGCTGAGAACCCAGGCCCCTAGGTGGAAGTGGCGAAGCACACAGGGGCAGCTGTTGGTTGCATTTTTCATTTCATTTTCCAAAGCTGCATGGGTGTGTGTGTGGTTGCTTCTGAGTCCTTTTGCTGTCGGCTAAGCCTCTAGGACACCAGGTAAAACGCCCAGCAAGCCACAGTCAAGGCCACGCGGTAGCTAGAGGGTGGACGGCGGCGCCCGGCATTGGCGGAAGGCGGCGCGTGCAGTGTGGGCCGTGAGCAGGCACAGTGCTGCTCCGAGTGCTCTGGCTGCTTGGGTTCCTGGCATGCTGATTTGTGACTTAAGATTAAAATCACATTGCCAGGGATTACCACGCAACCATGACCTTGGCTGCTCCTCCAGAAGCCATAGTTCTCTCTCTGCAGTTCGGAGAACAGATGCATCTTGTAGCTCTTCTCCGGAAACAGAAGAAGCAACAGCCGTGGAAGATGCTCGGCAGCCTGTTCCTTATGCCCAGCCGACGACCTCTCTGCCGAGGTGCAGAGCTTAGCTGATTGGTGAACAGTGACTGGTTTCCGCCTTGTTCACAGTGGCTAAGTTCTGCACCTGAAGAGAAGGTGAGATGGGGACAGTTAAGTCGGAGCTGCTGGGGCAGAGGCCGCCCTGAGTGGCCCGCTTGGTGCCAGGCACGATTCTGGAGGATGCGAGACCCGCTCAGCTCTGAGGATGCACTTTCTCCTGTCGTGAATGCACGAATATACCAGAAGTCTGTGGAAATAAGTCAACTAGTTAGACATCTGCCTGAAAAGTCAAATGTGTTGAAAGCTGCAAAAATTCTTCTTCTATAAAAACTAAAGCCAAATGCATCACCAAAAAACCAAGTTAAAACTATGTCAGCAATTGGTTGCATGTGAGTAGGGCCGGTGCTTTCCAAGGCGGCCCCTGGTTTCAGTTTCCCCGAGCACGGTAACCTCTGTTTTGTGTCCGCAGCCCCCCGCAAGACGGCGCCGCGCCCCCAGCTGGGGCACTGCTTCCCGGGCTGCCGATTGGACCCGCCCTCCGGTGCCTACTGAGCTGATATCAGTTCTCATTTTACACACTGGCTCAGTTCAGCAGGAACAGGAGTCGAGCCCTCGAGCAAAAAGCCTTCCTGTTTGTAAGTGCCCAGAGGCTCCGGAGCTGGAACCGCGCTCACACGAAGACCTCACGTCGGTGGCGGCGGCGCCCGTCTGTATGTGGCCCTGGGGTGCGGATGCTGGTGGAGTCCTAGCACTGTGTGGACTCGGGGGATGAGCTTCCACTCCTAGAGGCAGAATGCAGTTAGCGCTGCGCCGGACGCGGGCCGGGCCACCTCTTTGTGGCGCAGAGTTCAGGCTGTGGAAGCAGGTGGAGTGAAGGGGCCTGAGCTGTGTGGTGGAATGAAGGCTGGGGTACGGCCGCTGGCACCCCACTGGTGGGGTCGTGAGGTGCAGCCGGTCTCGTCTCTCCTCCCCCAGGGTCCTCTCCAGAGCGGAGAGCAGAGGCACGCAGAGGTACAGGTTTACAAGAATTCCTTCGTTGTTACCAGGCAGTAAATTTTATTGGTGTTTCCTTTGCAGGAAAGATCACAGTGAGATTCTTTTTCATGCATCTACGCCTAGCCCTAGTGGAACCAGGATCGCGTTGACCCTGGACATCAAAGAGAGGGTAATGGGGCTGCTAAAGCCGTCAGCCAGCAGCATCCACGCCCTGGTGCTTCTCTTTCCGGAGGCTGCTCTCCCTGGAGCTCACGGGCCACATGGTGCCTTTTTGTCCCTTGCCCTGAACTTGCCACCTCAAGATACTGAATCTGCATTGGCTCTCTTCCATGAGGTGAAGGCACTTCTTTCACCCAGATGCTGAAAGCTGTCAGAGATACATTGGGAAAGCTGCTGGTCGTTTTACATTGATCCCCTCAGCACATGGCTGACCTGGAGATTTCCAGCATTCTCGGAGGTCACAGTTTCTGTATCCTGGGACCAATGATGATAATTCTCTAGATCTGTTGAGATTCTTCCAAAATGTTAATACTCTTGATGTAAAAGGGCAGGGTAAGAATCCAGGATATACTCAAAATAAAATGTAATGGATTATTCTTTTTGTATTCCTGTGTGCTTCTGAATTTAATGTTTTTTAAAATGAGAAATGGTGTCACCCAAGGGGTATTCTTTGCAAGCTGGTCTCGTCCCCCTCCTACCCACTCACCTCATCACTGTCCTGGGGGGTTGCTGTCCCGGGGCGGCTGTGGGAGACCCTGCTGCTGGCACCTTTCCCGCGTGTGCCTGGAAACCAAGCTGTGGCGCCACTGTGCAGCCACCAGGCTGCGTGCTCGCCACGGTCCCGAGATGGTGGCCCCAAGCCCAGCTCCCCGGCCGTGTACGGGACCCCGCTGTGCATCTGGCCTGTGGGAGGAAGCGTGGCTTTAACACATTTCTTCATCAGAAGCTCTTGGTCTTCAGAATTCTTTAAATGGTTACTGTTATTCTATAATGTTTCCTGGGGGGATGTTCTTTGATGGCCTCATGTGCTCTGCATATGAGGATATGTGCTTTGTGTACCACAGTGGCACAAGAATCATTTTGATTTTTGAATTTGAATATAAGAACGCTGCTTCCTCTGCAGACATGGAATAAATGGTCTGCGTGAGCATGTCTGGCCCTGCCAAGTGGGGCAGGAAGGGACCGGGGGGCACAGGCCGCACCTGCCCATGTGCACACAGCTGCTCGGTATGTCCATGTGGCTGTGAGCAACCAGTTGGCCCAGGAGTTAGGTGACGCTTGTTTTTCTAGAAACCACTGAGGCAGGGCTGAGCCACCCACCCCATGCATGGGATTTTACACAGAGACCACTAATTCCCTTGCTCCTGTGATCCCAAGTCAAGGAGTTACCACCGGTAGGTGGTGGCCCATCCCGGATGGGGCGGCATGGGGGGGGCGGTGGGTGTCACCTGAACGAATGCCCCTGTCACTACCTTGGCTGAGTCCTAGGTGGTGTCTGTCTGCTTGGCCTGTGGGCACCGGGGTCCTTGCCTGTGCCTGGGGTTTCCCCCACAGGAACGGGGTTGGGGAGAGCGGATGCTCCGAGTTTCCTCAGAATCCTTAGCGGGTTTTCCTAGCTCAGCCCTCAGCCGCTCCTCCAAGGGCTGCACCTGAGCCTGGCCCACATGGCGGGATCCCTGGTGTGCGCCCAGCAGCGAGCAGACAGACAGCTCGGCCTAGCGTGCTGTTTTCCCCACGTGCCATCTGATTGCAGAAAAGCAGCTTTACGCTGGTAGCCGTGGCGGACCACCCGGGGCGTGTCAGAGGATTGGAGTTAGAAAGCCCACTGCCCTCCCGGGTTGCTTTTCTCCACAGGAGCACAGAGCAGCTTCTACGAATGGCCTTGGAGCGGACGGGAGAATATACAGGGGGCCCAGGAGCCCTGGGGACAGAAGATGGGCTACTGTGGAGACCAGGGTCGGGGTGTGCCGGCGAAGGAGGGAGGCTGCATGGCCCAGGTTCCCATGGCAGGACCGCCCCCTCCCCTAAGATCCCCCAGACAGGTTTAACTAGACAGATCCCCAAGGTCCCCTCTTAAGTGACAGGATGTGAATGTGGGTCCACATGGCTCAGGATGTCCCTCCCTGTGACAGCTCCTCATGGTCTGGATTGTTCACTCTTAAGCTCTCCAGGGACAGCTTACCTGTCACCCTGCGGGCTGAGGTTAGGCCTGCACTCCTAATCCGATTCACTGTAAGGACGGGCCTGGGTGAGGCCAGGGTCAGGTAACACCTGCTTTGGGAAAGAGGCATCTGGAGTAGGGCACAATTACATCACCATGGAGACAGCACAAAGACCTGTCTGCCTGGCAGTCTTGTACCTTTCTGGGTGGCAAAGGTCCTGATCTCCACTCCCCTAGAATGCCTTTCTGGCCTTAGCAGTTCAACAACCCCTGCTGTTGTCCTTACGTTAAGCAGAAATGGAGGGCTGAGTTGCCCCCCAGAAGCAGTGTGAGAAATTGAGAATAAACCTGCTTCCCAAAATGACAGTGTGCCCCCCACAGAGGGCCCGGGACAGGAGGGGCCGCTGGTCACCATAGGTCCCTTGGCTCAGCGAGAGCACTCCCTTGGGTGGTGCGTCAGTCTGACCCTGAACCACACTCAGCCTTTCCTGGTTGTCCGGAACCAAGCACTTCACAGGGGTGGTTTGGGGCCCCCCCGCTAGCACTAATCCTTTAGCAGGCTAGTTCCTTGTGAGGTACCTGTGGCTCGCTGAGACCTTCCTAGAACATGGGGGCCACTGAGCAAGCCTGCTACCCCCCAGCCAGGCCACCTAGCACAGAACTGGTAGGGTGTTAACAGGTTTATTAAAAAAAAAAAACAAGCAGCAGCAGCCTTGCTTACCTGCCAGTCAGCTGTCCCCAGAGCCAAGGACTCCAGAATGGAAGCGCTCCTCCACCCCTTAGGGAGCAGACCCTGTGTCTCTGAAGAGCAAGTCATGCTGGGGACAGGAGCACATCTGCTGGGTCAATCCATGGTTGGACATCGGAGGGGCCAGGCCTCCGATGTCCCAGGGGTGCTCCCCACTGTACTGCCCGGTTGGGCTGAGGGGCTGAGCTTCAGAAAGGGGGTGGTGAAGGGACATCCCCAGGATCCCTTGCTGCCCATTCGGCTCCCCCCACCTGGCCTCTGGGCTTTGGGCAGTGGCCGGGGCAGAAGCAGTGCCAGGTGCCCAGGCCGAGGGGAGAGAAATACAAGGGAAGAGGTTTCAGTTCTCCCTCTTGGCCTCTAGTTTAGGATGACAGGGTTTCAAAGCACTTATTTTTACTAGAATTTCAAATCAAAACATTGAGATAATAGTCTCCATCCTAAATGAGGTACAGACATGGCACAGTAGCAGGCAGAGCCCAGTGCCCCCAAGTATAGAAACCAGAAATAGTAAACTGTGTCCCTAATCTTCAACCATCCTTTAAAAATGAAGAATAGAGCTCCAAAAGAAAGGTCTCAGACAGATGTTTCCAGAGCATGCTGTCTTCCTCCCCTGACCTGCCTGGTTCAGCGTGGACACTTGGTAAATTTTAGCCCGAACACAGGGCGTCCAACATGATCAGAACTGTGTTCTGGGCCAACACTTCATAGTTCTGTAACTGAGTGGCTGCGTGGGAAAATGAGGGGCATAAGAGGGGCTCTGCCCACCCCTTCAGCAGGGCCAACCCGCACTGGGGAGGGAGCAGCCCGTCCCCACACGGCACCATGCCCCGCTGCCTCTGCTGGTGGCCTGGAGCAGCAGGGTCCATCCCACTGCATTCCTGAGCAGTCAGGGAGAGGCTGCCGCAGGTGCCAAGGGCGGGTGACAGCGTGCAGCTGCTTTGGCATTGGATGGTCCCTTGGAGTGTCCTCTCCCCATGGCACCTGGGGCTGAACTGCCTCTGCAGAGAGTGGGGTGGGGACCCTCTGTGCAGGACCCAGCTGTGGCAAAGCCTCCATACCGACCAGAGCCTTGACTTCCTGGAGTCTCTTCAGCTGGAGGTCAGGGCTGGGTGGGTAGAGACGGCCTATGTGGCTGAAGCTGCAGGGAGGTGGGGGCTTACAGCGCGGTCTGGACCTCCCAGGACAGTGCTGGGGAGGGGGGGATGGGGGGGGCTCAGTGGGGAGGGCATGAACTCTTAGCCCCCCAGGCCATGGTCTTGAGGACAATGACCTCGGCCTTCCCATCTGGGCCCTGGGGGTTTACAAGGTGGAAAGGAGGAGAGACGGACTGGGGCTATTCACGGGCAGGGTTTTATAGATCTTTTCCCACCCTGTGGTGCTGTCTGGGAGATTGATTGGCCAAATAAGGCATTTCTGTTCCAGTCCAGAGGGTGTGAAAAGAGGGAGGCGGCCATCGGCCCAGCCTGGGGGCGGAAGGAAACCGGGAGTTCCCAGGACCAGGACCGGCCAGGAGCCTTCTGCTGGGACGGTGGGTGGGCATCGGGCACCCTGGAGTCGGAGCAGGACAGAGGCAAACAGGGCCCTCAGGAGAAGACAGCCAGAGCAGCCCGCTCTTGGGAGCCGGGCCTGGAAAGGGTCGGTGACAGCACCAAAAACGTGTGTGTAGTGTGCGTGTGTGCATATGTGTGTGAGAAATGCAAAGCAGAATGCAGAAATGCAGATAAAGTCCTCTCTGATCACATATTTCCATCGATTTCAGACAGTGCACAGAAAACTGACCTGGCTCCTGAAGCGTGTTGGAGAGAACAGGAGTTCAGGCCTCTGGCTTCTCAGCCCCAAGGACTGGGATGGGACAGGCTGAACTTCGGGGATCTCCCCAGCCTCTCCTGGCTGCTCTGCCACTTCCACTGTCACAGCCGAGGGGAGGTGGGTGCAGGGCTCCCTGCCCTGGCGGCTCCTCTGGGCTTGGTCTGGAAGCAGAAATGCAGGGTGCACGCCACGCTGTTTCCCTAAGTCTTCTTGGCGCTCCTTCTGCTGGCCTTTGGCGATGGGTCCATCACTGTGAGGCCCGGCCCAATGGCATGGGTGGTGCCGAACTGCCCAGAATCTCATGTTCCAGAAAGTTCTTTGCGGCTCTTAAGAGTCTTCCCTTGTTGCACTAGGCCTGGCAGAACAGGCCATGGAGGCAGAAGTGACTGTCCTGGCTGCTCCTCAGTGTTTATTTTTCCATATAAATTTTGGAATCGGATTATCTGGTTCTCTTATTAGGATCCGCTTGAGCCTAATTTATATCTCTGTAATAGTGTTTCTATAAGGACATCTTTCCAGAAATAATGAACCACCAGCTAGAGCAATGGTTCTTCATTGGAGAGTGGGCGGGGAGGTTCCCTGAGACATTCTGGAGAAAGTCTGGTCTCACCTGGCTGGTAGGTAGTGGGGAGAGGCCAGGGATGCTGCTCCCCGCCCCCACAGCACGCAGGACACCCGCCACAGGCTTACCTGCTCCACACTGTTCTAGCGCCGCACAGAGAAACAGCCTCACGTGCCCACACGCTGTCTGCCAAGGGCTCTCCTCTTCCTTCCCCTGCGGAGAGGTCGGACTGTTTCACGGGCTCAACCATCTCTACTGCTCTACAAGGGCTCTGAAAACCTCTATCAGGTTCATCCCAGACCCAAGCTTGAGGTCTTGGAAGGACTCCCCACACTCCCCTCGGGGCTGCCCCCCAGGGGCACAGGCCACACTGCTGCTGGGCCATGGCCCCCGGGGGTGCTGGCGGTCTTCGGAAGCTTTCCCTTCACAGTGACTTCACTAGACACTGAGGTGATGCTGAGCCAACTCCGAGTCCCCCGGGCTGCGTTCCAGTGCACAAGGCCACCCCCACGCTGCAATGGAGAGGGGGCAGCAGGAGTGCACAGAGACATTGTTGCCAGTGGCAGTTAAATTCTCTCTACAAATTTGGTAAAAACAGATATCACGAGCACGGTGCTGGGGCCTCTCCCGGGGCCTGTGAAAGGCCAGGGAGTGGAAGGCCCTGAAGCTCACGGCTCATCAGTGTCCCGATAAATCTGCCCATGGTCTTAGCAGCCCCATTCTGCTGCAGCTGGGTCTGCCAATGACCTAAGAGCAGGTCTGGTGCAGGCTGGTGGGAGAGACAGAACCTGATGTCCTTTTTCTTCTTGTAGGCTCATCAGGCACGTCTCCACTCGGCAGCTTTCTTGAACTTGCAGAGAAAAGCCCAAACTGAACTGGAGCCAACCCCTTTGTTGAGCAGCTGAATAGCCACCTCTCCGGGTTTTCCGTGTCTGAGACCATTAGGTGTCTTCCTTGTGAAGCCACTCGTCAGTGGCTTCCCCTGCATTTTCACCAGATCCCATTTGTAGCTCGAACCCTACTTCTTTGAACTTCAAAAAACGGAAAGACCCCAAATGTCCAGACTTTCCCCCAGTCCAAGGCAACTGGACGAGGAGGTGGCATTTACTAGCTCCTTCTCAGCCTGCTCCAGAGTTTCTCTGCCCTGACTCCTGTGGCCGCTGGGTGCGGACTTGCTCAGGAGTGGAGGGAGCGCAAGGCTCCTGGCTTCCTGGGCTGTCGAGGGGAGGGAGGGCTTCCAACCTGTCCACTGTGCGCTCCCCTCCATCTGCACTTTGGGAGACTCCTTCCTCCTCAGCGAAGTGAATGCAACGATGCACAAGCCCTTCTGAAGAGGTCGGCTCATGCCCCGCTGAAGACCAAGGCCTGCCAGCGAGGCCGCACAGCTGTCCCTCCGGTCTGGGGCACAGTCCCGCTTCCCTGTGTTTCCCCCTGTGAAGCATTTCTCTCCTTGTTAGTGACTTTATCAAGGGGGGAAGGGCAAGGGGAGAAAGTAAAATCAGTAAACAAACTAGTACCTGCTGTCCCCTTGATAAAAGCCCTGACAGTCGGTGGGGGGTCACTCCAGACACAAGAACCACCAGGCTGCCAGGAGCTCACCAGGGCGAAGACTAAAGCCCCATTAGATCAGATAGTCTGGTAGGGCTGGCTCAAATGTCCAAGGCTTAGGAGAACTTAGAGGCTTTGTAAAGGAACTAGAGATACTAGAAAAAGGCTGAGATAAGGTCAGGACAGGAAGGAACCTTCCAGAAACGCAGCTTGAACAGTCTGAGGTGGGTAAGTCTTGCTGATATTGTTTGCTATGAAATAAGGCATGAGTGAATTCCCACCATAGGAGCTGGATTCCTGACAGGCACTCACGGTAGGGATTCTCCAGGCTCCCACACAACGGCCCCTTCTTCATGCCCACAGAGGTTGCTCACAGCTTCCATGACAAATAACACAGATGTCCTCAACTCCAAATGAAGCCTATAACTCATTTTTCAACTACTGCACATGTTGATGAAACCTTTTTATATGAAAGTAATAATGGTGGTAGTTACATCTATTTTACCAGAACACTGCTTTAATTGCAACATTTCTCAAAAGGCAGGCTCAGGTCAAAAATTCTTGAATTTTCCAGAACTTTAGATGGATCCATATACCAAAACAGTAATACCCCTAAAACCACAACCTCTAATCCAAAAAATGTTACTCCTGCCTCAAACAGGAGTCCAGACTAAGGGTGATTCAGAGATTACTAACACATAAATGAAGGTGGACAGAAAGTTCTGACTGACTCAATGACCAGAATGCACACAGAAAAGCACATAATCAATGCATATCAAGAAAAAACCTGAAAGGGGAAACATTTTTTAATTAATGTGAAGTAATATTGGGGTTACCAATTCTTTATCAGAAATTTCTAATTCCCAGGGCACTGGGTGGCTCAGTTGGTTAAGCATCTGATTTAGGTCATGATCGTAGGTTCCTGGGATAAGGCACCTCATCAGGCTCCCTGCTCAACAGGGAGTCTGCTTCTCCCTCTCGCTCTCTGTTCCTGCCCCCCCGACTCATGATCTCTTTCTCAAATAAAATCTTAAAAAAAATTTTTTTTTTGAATTCCCACTTTGGTTAACTAAACAACTGAGATACATAATTGCTTCTAATGTTTCCAAAACATGTCCTATACTCTCCCGTCAACCGTTCTTGAGGTCATACGAGCTCCTTTGGTGGCAGCATTTAGCGAACAGAAAGCAAAGAGAGGTAGCACTGGAACCGGCTTTACCCCGTTGAAAAGTACTGTCCTCCACAGCAGCGCTGGCTTGCGTGCCCACCAATGAGCAGTGGTCCCGTTCGCTACGACTTTGCTATCAGTCTCAAGTGGACTCTGTTTTCCCTTCTAAGGTCCCCGAGAGGCTGCTCGATGAAGAATTTCTCAGGGAAGCAAGACAGTGTGGCTTTATCTCAAATCCCTGCAGGTCAAAAGAAACACCAATAACAGTAACATGATTTCTGAAGAAGAGACCTGTGCAAAAGCACGAAGTTACTTTCTAAACTGATCGGTGGTTCATGCATTTCTTGGTCCAAAAACTTTGAACCACTCAAGTCACAGTTGCATATCTTGGTTTGATATGAGGGAAAACAGAAGTAAAAATCTGTTCTCCGATGCAAGCCTTTTCTTTAGGGATTCTCTGACAGCTGGGCTGAACAGGCAGGGAATGCTCAAGGCACAGTCCAGTCATGAACAATAAACTGGACTGAGTTTGGGCTAAAGGACCTGTCTTCTCACTTCATAAAATATGGACCAGCAGATCATGCCAAGCTGTCTAGGGCTCATTCTCACTACTCATTCCATGAAGAGACAGTCTCCTTACCTCACGAGGCCGCAGGGAGCCCGGTGCCTACACGGCAGTGCCAGCTGGGCACAGCTCTGAGAGGAGTTCTCTGGCCAGCTTTCTCGGCCTTGTGGCTTCCATGCGGAGATGATCCCATCTGTACAAGGTCTGGTCAAGAAAGCCAGTCATCTCGTGGGTTAACTCATCAGTCGGAGCCAGCTGCAATGAGGACAGAGGAGAAAGAAAACTCACACACTAACCAGGCAGATTCACCTCTTAGTCCAGTGAATCAACCATACCCATCCTTCCCCGAAAAGCAGCTGCATTCCTTTTAGCTTCGAAGGGCTCTTGTTTTGTTTGCAAGGTGATTAGGGAGCAAGTCTGTTCTCAGAGGGTGGCCATCCAGTGGGCAGTGTCATTTCCTGGGACCACCCTCTTCGGATGGCAAGACTGAGCCTCACAAGGGCTACAGAAAGGCACCGCATCTCCCGGAATGCCGTCACAAGCCGCGCCGTTACCCGCCGTGGGGAGTGACGGCAAGTGACCGCCCGCACACAGCTCACACTAACACGAGAGCTGTCCGCCGTGGGGAGTGACGGCGAGTGACCGCCCGCACACAGCTCACACTAACACGAGAGCTGTCCGCCGTGGGGAGTGACGGCGAGTGACCGCCCGCACACAGCTCACACTAACACGAGAGCTGTCCGCCGTGGGGAGTGACGGCGAGTGACCGCCCGCACACAGCTCACACTAACACGAGAGCTGTCCGCCGTGGGGAGTGACGGCGAGTGACCGCCCGCACACAGCTCACACTAACACGAGAGCTGTCC
>NC_081565.1:64255960-64471846 GCF_022355385.1 Mustela nigripes | reverse complement strand
CCGCCGTGGGGAGTGACGGCGAGTGACCGCCCGCACACAGCTCACACCTACACGAGAGCTACCCGCCGTGGGGAGTGAAGGCGAGTGACCGCCCGCACACAGCTCACACTAACACGAGAGCTGGAAACCGCTGGAAGGAAAATGCCACCTGTTTCCACACGAACAGCAAACAGCGTTATAAATGGCATTCTTGGGCTAGCAACCTGGGCCCACTTGTTTTTTAATAGCCATCTAAGGTTTTAACACCTGATTCTCAAGGGAAGCAGGAAATGCAGGAATTGTTAGCTCTGCTAAATATAGCCTCAAGGCATTCTTAGTTGTTGGTGCCTAAGTATTTTCCTAAGAATTTCAGCTCAGCAAAAAGGGAAGGGTGAGAATCTCACAACTGAATTGTGTGAATAATTTCCTGTGATTTTTTTTTTTTTTTAGACACAAGCACATGAAGAAGCCCTGATTCTGGAACTGATCTATATACTCACTTTGTGTGGGACACTTTATACAGACCCTTCAGTCAAATGGCAGCTGAAGGTCAGCTTCCCACCCATGTCCACACGGGGCCTCTGATAGGGTGACCGCCTGCCCTGGGGCACTCGGACAATCCCACCGCCCCGAACCCCTTCAGCCCAGGGCCGCTGCTGTCGTGGACCAGGCACCGAGGCAGTCACTCTGGCAGCAGAGGATGCTGGGGGCACAGCGTGACAGCATGACTCTTCAACTCCAGTTGACAGGGGCTCTGCCAGGGTGTAGGGGGCAGGCCACTGGCCAAGGGGGGCTTCACTGTGACTCTTGGTGTCCATATTAACCACTGTGTGGGTTTTTTGTTGTTGTTGTTGTTGTTACTGTGTTATTTTAGTCACCATACATCATTAGTTTTTGATGCAGTGTTCCAAGATTCATTGTTCACATACCACACCCAGTGCTCCAGGCGGTCTGTGCCTCCTTAACACCCACCACCACGCTCACCCCTCCCCCTACCCCTCAAACCCTCACTTTGTTTCTCAGAGTGCACAGTCTCGCATGGTTTTCACTCAGAATCACAGATGCTGTGGATGACCTCTATCAGATACAGTCTGTCTTTGCGGAGAAACCGCATGAGCCTCCCTGGAACACTTTAAGAGTCAACCTACTTCCTAGGCCCTAAGTGTGGGGAGAGTGCCAGTGACCCCAGGGGCTCCCCTGGGCTGTAGCCATAACAGCTGACTGTGGAGGCCACCTGCCCTGACCTTTTGTCCCCAACCTTGTGTCACCTTCACGAGCCAGGTATGGTCTCTAGTTCTGCATGCCCGCCTCCCTGCAGCCCAGGCAGGCAGCCTGCACTGTGGGCTGACGTGCATCTGTCTAGAGATGAAATTCATTTGAGTTCAACAACTATAGATCTGAACTCTCTACTTCAGATGTGAGCTAACTTTTACCTGGAACTTCTGTGGTCCAGCAACAAAGATGGCAGCAGAAGGAGAGAGAAACATGAACTCAGGACAGGATGGGAGGCAGGAGAGAGTGAGCCTCAAGGGCAGGAGGAATCCCAACACCACCTGAGCTGCTTCTGCCTCGTCCTCGTCAAAGGGGCACAGAGGAAGTGAGCAGGGCAAGAAACCTAGTAGCCAGGGGAGCAGAACACCAGGCATGATGGGGCAGGGCTTCCACGGAAGAAGTTCAGTGGAAATTCTCAGAAGCCCAAGGTGGGAAGAAGCGGATTACTGGGGCCTATGCAGGAGCCCAGGAAAGTAGTGTGTAGGGAGGAGGCTGGGGTGTGGGAGGCCACAGCTTTTAGACAGGGCTCAGACACACAGCCCCTGCTTTGCACAGCCTAGAGTGTGCACAGCTCCCCAGAGTTGATGCAGGGATAAGAAGGGTAAGACCAGGAGCTCAGGAGCTGTTCTGCTCGGGCCTGAGTTCACATCAAAGCTGGGTCACGGATGGGATCCTGAGGGCTCCTGGAAGAGAAAGGCCATTTCACCACAGCCAACACCTCGACCATTTGCCACTACCTGCTCCCAGGCCAAGCAGACCTAGCCCAGGACTCCTTCCAGGGTGCTTTCAGAGAGAGGAAGTGATGCGATGGGGGATGAGGAGAAACCGTGAGAGGCTGGCACCGTGCAGAGGACTCCTTCCATCTGTCCTTCTGTAGCTGCATCAGCCAGGATGCCTTCAACCTGTTAAGAGCCACTGCAGGAATCCTTCCAGTTAGGAAGTCTGGTATGTTACTAAAAATAGTTTCAAAACACCCACAAGGACAGTGTCCAGGAGGTTCTCTAGATCATGATGGATGGGCTCCCAGGTGCCCAGACGGCTAGCACCTACTAAAAAGCCAATGTGTAAAGAGAACTACTGTGTTTTCCCTTCAATGAATTTTTTTTGCAGCCGAGCAGAGTTATGATATTTTATGAAGACTCACTGGAGTTTTCCAACTTCACTCAGCCTCTGGTGTAGGTCAGCAGCATTAATGTATGTCTAGGACTGGACTGTTTTGTGGGAATGGGCTGCCAAGGAGAGGCAGCAAACATAAATTTGTGATAATACTCTATCTCCTTATTCACAGCATCTTCTCTACGGGGTGACTTACGGATGATCCAATCTGAATATGGACTGTTTCCCCAGAATGGGTGGATATGTGATTGGGGTAAACGGATGGGTATTCTCTGGGCCACTTTCTTCTTTTTACAGGCCTGCCATCATCTCCATGGTTTGTGAAGCAGGGCAAACCCCAACATGGGCCTGCTTCTCCATTCCCAAGGTAACAGGATAGAAGCAGAACAGGAACTCCCTGAGGAGAAGGAGAGCACAGGCTCCGGGAGGAAGAGCTTGAGTCCCAGCTGCCAGGCTTGAGAAAGCACCCTCTGGGCAGCAGCTCCATCCACAGGAGGGCATGGTCTGGAGGTCAGAGATCAGGTAACCAAAGTACCACCAGTGTTTTCATGATTCACAAGTGCCTGCTGTTGACTTACCATGTTGAGAAATAATTGCAATATCTTATTAGTTTCAGGCTTATATCGTAGTGATTTGATATTTTTATATGTTATGAAATGATCCCTGTGATGTCTAGTTATCAGGTTGTCATACAAAGTTATTACAATAATACTGGCTATATTCCACATGTTATACCTTATGTCCTCATGGACTTATTTTTGTTCATTTGTTTTGTTTTTTAGATTCCATATGTAAGCAAAGTTGTATACTTGTTTTCCTCTGCATGACTTCTTTCACTTAGCATATACCCTCTTAGTCCATCCATGTTGTCTGCAAATGGCAAGATCTCATTCTTTTCTACAGCTGCATAATATTCCATTACATTCCATTACATATACCACCTCTCCTTTATTCATTCATCTATTGATGGACACTTAGGTTTCTTCCATATCTCGGCTATCGTAAATGAAGCTGCAATAAACAAGGAAGCATATATCTTTTCAAATTAGTGTTTCCATTTTCTTTAGGTAAATACCCAGTAGTGGAATTACTGGAATGTATAGTAATTCTATTTAAAAATTTTTTGAGGACCCTTCATACTATTTTCCACAGTACTTGCACCAATTTACATTCCCTCCAACACGGGAGTTCCTTCTTCCACATCCTTGCCAACACTTGTTTTTCTTGTTTTTGATTCTAGCCATTCAGACAGGTGTGAGGTGATACCTCATTGTGATATGGATTTGCATTTCCCTGATGATCAGTGATACTGAACATCTTTTCTTCATGTCTGTTGGCCATCTGTATATCTTCTTTGGAAAAATGTCTATTCAGGTCTTCTACCTATTCTTCTTCTTCTACCTTCTACCTATTTTAGGTGTTTGCAATCTTTAGATAAGCTATCTAGCTGATCTCCTGCTAGCTGAAGTAGTCTCAGCCTGCTACTTCTCTGCCATCTTGACTCCTCCCCCCCACCTTCTACCTATTTTAAATGAATTATATTTGTACTTTTGGTGTAGAATTGTGTTTTTAAAAAGAGATTTATTTATTTGACAGAAATAGAGACATACTGAAAGAGAGGAAACACAAGCAGGGCTACTGTGAGAGGGAGAAGCAAGCTTCCTGCTGAGCAGGGAGCCAGATGCAGGGCTTGATCCCAAGACCCTGGGATCATGACCCAAGCCAAAGGCAGACCCTTAACAACTGAGCCACCCAGGTGCCCCTTGGTGTAGAGTTGTGTAAGTTCTTTATATATTTTGGATCTTAACCCTTTATCAGATGCTATTTGCAAATATCCTCTATTCAGTAGATTATTTTTTCATTTTGTTGATGGTTTCTTTTGCTATGAAAGCTTTTTATTTTGGTGTGATTCCAATAGTTTATTTTTGCTTTTGTTTCCCTTGTCTGAGGAGACACATCTAGGAAAATGTTGCTAAGGTCAATGTCAAAGGGATTACTTCCTACGTTTTCTTGTAGGATTTTTATGGTTTCAGGTCTCACATTTAGGTCTTTGATCCATTTTGAGTTTATTTTGGGTTTATACGGTGTGACACAGTGGTGCAGTTTCATTCTTTGGCATGTAGCTGTTCAGTTTTTCCCAGCACCATTTATTGAAGAGACTGTCTTTTCCCCATTGTAGATTCTTGCCTTCACTGTCATAAATTAGCCATATAAGCATGGATTTACTTCTGGGCCCTCTATTCTGTTCCATTCATCTGTGTGTCTGCTTTTGTGCCAATACCATAATGTTTTCATTATTATAGATTTGTAGTATATCTTGAAATCTGGGACTCTAATACCTCCAGCTTTATTCTTTCTTAGGATTGCTCTGGCTACTCAAGGGTCTTTTGCGGTTCCATACAAACTTTCAGTTTATTTGTTGTAGTTCTATGAAAAATATTATTGGTATATTTTGATAGGGATAGCACTGAATCTAGAGATTGCTTTGGATAACATGGATATTAATTCTCCTAATGAACATGGTGTATCTTCCTTTTGTGTCATATTCAACTTCTTTCATCAATGTTTTGTAGTTTTCAGAGTATAGTCTGTCCCCTCCTTGGTTAGTTTATTCCTAGGTATTTGATTTTTTGGAGCTACTGTAAATGGAATTGTCTTCCTAATTTCTTTCTGCTACTTTCTTCTTAGTGTACAGAAAGCAATATTAATTTTGTATCCAGCAACTTTACTGAATTCATTTATTCTAATAGGTTTTCTGGTGGAGTCTATGGTTTTCTATGTGTAGCATCATGTCATGTGCAAATACTGAGAGTTTAATTCTTCTTACCAGTGTGGATGCCTTTTATCTTTTTTTTTTTTTTCTTGTCTGTGGACAGGGCTTCCAGTACTGTGTTGAATAAAAGTGGCAAGAGTAGATGTCCTTGTTTTGCTCCCAATCTTAGAGGAAATCTCTCAGTTTTTCTCCATTGAGTATGATGTTAGCTGTGGGTCTGTCATATACAGTCTTTACTGAGATACCTTCCATTTACACTTAACTGTTGAGAGTTTTTATCATAAAGGGGTGTTTAATTTTGTCAGATGCTTTTTCTGCAAATATTAATATGATCATATAATTATTATCCTTTGTCAATGTGATGTGTCATTAAGATTGATTTGCAAATACTGAACTATCAACCCCAGAATAAATCCCATTTGGTCATAGCAAATCATACTTTAAATGTATTGTTGAATTTAGTTTGCTAATATTTTGTTAAGCATTTTGCATCTATGTTCATTAGGAATAGTAGCCTGTTATTTTTTTGTTTTGTCTTATATTTTGCAGTGCTTTTGGTTTTGGAATGAGGGTAATATGCTGGCATCACAGAATATATTTGGAAGCTTTCCTTCTTCTTCTTCTACGTTTTTGGAATGGTTTGAGGAAAACAGGTACTAACTTTTCTTTAAATGTTTGGAAGAATTCACCACTGAATCTGTCTGGTTGTAGACTTTTGTTTTTTGGGGATTTTTGATAACTGATTCAATTTCATTACTAGTAATTGTTCAGATTTTCTATTTCTTCCTGATTCATTTTAGGAAGACTGTATGTTTCTAGGAATTTATCCATTTTTTCTGGGTTGTCCAATTTGATCTCATGTAATTTTTCATAATAGTCTCATAATCCTTTGTATTTCTGTGGTTTTGGTTATTTCTCCTCTTTCATTTCTGATTTTATTTGGGTCTTCTCACTTTTTTTCTGCTTAAAGGTTTATCAATTTCATCTAACTTTTCAAAGAACTAGCTCTTATTTTCACTGATCCTTTTGGTTTTCTTTTTTCTTTCTTTTCTTCTTCTTTTTTTTGGTATCAGTTTCATTTATTTCTGCTCTGAACTTTAATATTTCCTTCCTTATACTAACTTTGGGCTTTGTTCATTTTCTCCACTTCCTTTAGGTGTAAGGTTAGATTGTTTGAGATTTTTCTTGTTTCTTATGGTAGGCCTGTATTGCTATAAACTTCCCTCTTAGAACTGCTTTCACTGCATCCCAAAGATTTTGAACCATTGTTTTCATTTTGTCTCTATGTGTCTTTCTGATAGCCTCTTTGATTTCTTCATTGACCCACTGGTTCTTTTTTTTTTGACCCACTGGTTCTTTAGTACCATGTTGTTTAGCCTCCATGTGTTTGTTTTTTCTTTTTTCTTTTTTTCTTGTGATTAAGTTATAGTTTCATACCATAGTGTTTCAGAAAGATACATGTGTGATTTCAATCTTTTTAAATTTATTGAGATCTGTTTCATGGCCTAACATGTGGTCTATCCCGGAGAATGTTCTGTGTACATCTGAAAAGAATGTGCATTCTGGTGTTCTGGGGTGTAACGTTCTGGGGCTGCTCAAAGACACTGTTTCCTTATTGATTTCCTGCCTGGATGATCTAGTCAATGCTACAGGTGGGGTGTGAAAATCTCATACTGTTATTGTGTTACTGGCCATTTCCCCCTTGAACATCTGTTCTTTTTGCTTTACGTATTTAAATGCTTCGATGTTGGGTGCATAGATATTTATAGTTGTTATATCCTCTTGGTAGATCAATGCCTTCTCATTACATAATGCTCTTGTCTTTTGTTACAGACTTTGTTTTGAAGTCTGTCTTCTCTGATATAAGTATTGCTACTCTGCCTTTTTCTCTCTTTTTTGTCTCCATTTACATGGAGTATCTTTTTCCATCCATTCACTTTCAGTCTGTATGTCTCTTTAGGTCTGAAGCAGAATGTCTTGTAGGCAATATATACATATATATATGGACAGTACATACACACACATATGTATATATACATAAATACATATGTATTTATTGCCATTTTGTTCATTGTTTTCTGGTTGTTTTTGTAGTTCTCTCTTTTTTCAAAGATTTTATTTATTTGAGAGAGACAGAGGATGAGCAGAGAGAGGAAGAAGCAGACTCCCTGCCAAGCAGGGAGCCCAGTGCAGGACTCAATCCCAAGAACCCTGAGATCATGACCTGAGCCAAAGGCAGACGCCCAACCGACTGAGCCACCCAGGTACCTGGAGTTCTTCTCCTTTGTCTCCTGTTCTTTTTCCTTATGATTGATGGCTTTCTTTAGTGTTATGCTTGGCTTTTTTTCTCTTTATTTTTTTGTATCTATTAAAAGTTTTTGGTTAGTGACCACCATGCGGTTCATATGTAACATCCTAATTATATAGCCGTCTATATTAAGTTGATAGTCACTTAAGTTTGGACAAATTCCAAAAGAACTTCATTTTTACCTTCCCACCCAGTGTTACATATACTACTACTTTTTGCTACTTTTGTCACTTAACCTTCATACTAGCTTGGTAAGTGATTGTTTTACTATCTATATGTGTTTCCTTTTACTCATGAAATTTTTTTCGTTTTTATAATTTTTTTTACTTCCAATTATGGTCTTTTCCACTAAGAGAATTTCATTTAACATTTTTTGTAAAACTGATTTCATTAAGATGAACTCCTTTGAATTTTGTTTATCTGGAAAACTACCTTTCAATTTTGGATGATAATCTTGCCAAGAGAGTATTCTTGCTTGTATTTTTTTTTTTTCCTGTTCATTCCTTTAGGTCCCTCATTTGTTATTAATTGCTTCTCTCTTTCTGCTTTTAAAATTTTCTCTTTATCTTTAATCTCTGACATGTTACTTATTACACATCATGGTGTACTAAGTTCATCTTGTTTGAAACTCTCTGTGCTTCTTGAACCCGGATGTCTATTTCTTTCCCCAGACTAGTGTAATTTTCAGCTATTATTTCTTCAGGTAAGTTTTCCGACCCTTTCTCTTTTCTCCTCTGGGACTCCTACAAAGCAAATGTTTGTTCACTTAATGTTGTCCAAGACACCCCTCCCCTTAACCTCATTTTTAAAAACTCTTTTCTCTGCTCAGCTTGGATGTTTTTCCATTACCCTTTCAGATCATTGATCCATTCTTCTGCATCCTTTAATCTACTGTTGATTCCCTATCATGTACTTTTCATTTCAGTTATTGTATTCTTCAACTCTTTTTTTTTTTTTTTTAAGATTTTATTTATTTGTCAGAGAGAGAGCGAGAGCGAGCACAGGCAGAGTGGAAGGCAGAGTCAGAGGAAGAAGCGGGCTCTCCGCGGAGCAAGGAGCCCGATGTGGGACTCGATCCCAGGACACCGGGATCACGGCCCGAGCCGAAGGCAGCTGCTCAACCAACTGAGCCACCCAGGCATCCCTATTCTTCAACTCTTGATCGATTCTTTTTTATATTCTATCTCTTTGTTAAAGTTCTCAGTAAGTTCAGCTACTCCTCATTCTGAGGAGTATCGTTATGGATCATTACTTTGAACTCTTTAGCAGGTAGACTGGTTATCTCCATTTCATTCAGTTTTTTTCCCTGAGGTTTTGTGCTTGTTCTTCTGTTTGGAGCATATTCCTCTGTGTCTTCATTTTTCCTGACTTTCTGTGTTTGTTTCTATATATTCAGTGGTACAGTTACTTCTCCTAAACTTGAAAGAATGGTCATTTTCCATGTAGAATGTCTGCGCCTGGTGACTCTGACTGGATGTCTGAGTCTGTGTCTGGTGCAGGCAGGGGGTCCCAGGATGCTCTGTGCAAGGGGCCTATGACGGGACAGCAGAGGCCAAGGTGGGGAAGGGCTGGGTGGGCCCAGGGTGCTCTGCACTGAGGATATCTCAGCAAGTCACGTGGAGCCGAAGTGGTGCTAGACTGCATTTTTGTCACTTTGATGAGATGGCTGGAGCTAGAGTGAATGCTGACCAAGGCTTGGGCTATATAGGCTAGAGGCCCAGGCTCACAGAGGTGATAGGCTGACTGGGCACCTGAACCCTGCTCCCATCCATGCTATCAAGGTAGGGGGCAATGTAAACCATGGTGCTTGCCAAGGCCTTTGATCCGGAGAGAGTCCTCCCCTGCCCAGTGACTGTCAAGGTTCTAGGGATGGATCCTTTATATTTTAGTTGCTCTTTTAAATCACATTTTTATGTTTCCCAAGGTGTCTGGGGCTGTGTGGGCTAGAGGCATGGGGTTTGCTGGCTTTGGTGCCCAGACCTGCCTCATGTCTGTACTATGAAGGTGAAAGGAGAACATAAATCATGGTGCTCAGCAGTCCCTCTGACCCAGAGAATTCCAGCAGCTCCTTTACTATTTAGCAGGGCTCTAGGATTGATTCCTTTATATTTTAGTTGGCTTTTTAAACTATGGCTTTTTTTTTTTTCTGTGCCCCAGGGCAGACAAATCTACTCATGGTCCCTCAGTACTATCCCTCTCCAATGTAGTTCCAGTGTGTGTGGGGTGGGGGCAGGGGGCAGAGGGTTTCCCTTCGTTACTGTGTCTCCATCTTTCTTGCTATTCTCTATGTGGTCTATCTTCTGCTGTGCAGAAGATGTTCAGTCAGCCCTCAGTTCTTCAGAAGGAATTGTTCTATAAATAGGTATAGATTTGGTGTGTCCATGGAAATAGGTGAGTTCACCATCTTCCTAAATAGCCATCTTGGACCAGAATTTACAACTTAATTATTTTATAACTGGAAGCTTTTTCCTCTTAACTGCCTTCACCTGTTTCACCTCCCCTACCCCCCCCCCCCCAAAACCACCACTCTGGTAACTATCAATTTGTTTACCATATCTATGAGTCTGTTTCCATTTTATTTTGCTTTTTCATTTGTTTTATTTTTAAGTTTTTTTTTTTTAAAGATTTTATTTATTTATTTGACAGAGAGAGATCACAAGCAGGCAGAGAGGCAGGCAGAGAGAGAGGAGGAAGCAGGCTCCCCGCTGAGCAAAGAGCCCGATGCAGGGCTTGATCCCAGGACCCCGAGATCACGACCCGAGCTGAAGGCAGCGGCTTAACCCACTGAGCCACCCAGGCGCCCGTTGTATTTAAGTTTTAATTTTATTTTTTTAAATAGTCAAGGACATTTTAATTTTATCTATCTATCTACTTTAAGTAAGCTCTATGCGGGGCTTAAACTCATGACCCCAAGATCAACAGTTGCATGCTCTGCCAGCTGAGCCAACCAGGTGCCCCCATTTTGTTTTTTAGATTCCACATATAAGTGAAATCATATGGTGTTTATATTTCTTCTTTACTTATTATTTTTAAAAAAATCTTCTCTTTATTTTACTTAGCACAATACCCTCAAGGTCTATCTATGTTGCAAATGGCAAGATTTCATTTTTTTTAAATTCTTTATGGCTGAGTAATATTCCAAATACATACCACATCCTTTTTATCCTTACGTTGCTTCCATATCTTAGCTATTAAAAATAATGCTACATTGAACACAGGGCTGCATATTATCTTTCTGAATTCATGTTTTCATTTTCTTCAGATAAATACCCAGAAGTAGATTTGCTGGATTATATAGTAGTTGCATTTTTAACTTTTTAAGGGACTTCCACATTGTTTTGTATAGTGGCTGCACCAATTTACAATCCTGCTGTAGTGTATAAGGTTCTCTTTTCTCCACAGTCCTGTCAACACACCTTGTGTCTTTTTGATAATAGCCCATCTGACAGGTGTGAGGTGATTTCTCATTGTGGTTTTGATTTGTGGTTCCCTAATGGCTAGTGATGATGAGCATCTTTTCAAACATCTCTTGGCCATCTACATTTCTTTGGAAAAAATGTCTAAGTCCTCCGTTCATTTTTTAATCAGGTTTCCCCCCTTATGGTGTGTAAGTTCTTTTTATATTTAGATATTAACCCCTGATCAGATGTATGATTTTCAAAAATGTCCTCCCATTTAGTAGGCTATGTTTCATTTTGTTGATGGTTTCCCCCACGGTGCAAAAGCTTTTTAGTTTGAGGTAGTACCATTTATTTTATTTTAGCTTTTGTTGCCCTTGCCTGAGGAGACAACTTCAAAAAAAAAATATTGATGTTGAAGATGAAGCGCTTACTGCCTATGTTTTTTCTTCTAGGAGTTTTATGATTTCAGGTCTTATATTCAAGTCTTTAATCCATTTTGAATTTACTTTATATGCGGTGTAAGATAGTGGTACTGTTTTCCCAGCACCATTTATTGTCTTTTTTCCATTGTATATTCTTGTCTCCATTCCTGTATATTAACCATATATGTATGGATTTATTTCTGGATTCTCAATTCCATTCATCTCTGTGTCTATTTTTTGCCAATACCATACTGTTTTGATTATGATAGCTCTGTAGTATAGTTTGAAATCAGGGCACATGTCACCTCCACCTTTGTTCTTTCTCAAGACTGTTTTGGCTATTTGAGATCTTTTTTAACCACAAATACACAAACATAAAAAATTTAGGTTTCTTTGTTCTAATTCTGTGAAAGATGCCATTGGTATTTTAGTAGGGATTGCAATGAATCTGCAGATTGCTTTGGGTAATAATTTTAAGAATGTTAATTCTTCCAAACAATCACCATAGAATATCTTTCCACTTATTTGTGTCATCTTCAATTTCTTCCATCAGTGTTTTATAATTTTCAGAGTACAGGTCTTTCATCTCTTTGGTTAAATTTATTCCCATAGGGTGCCTGGGTGGCTCAGTCCATTAAGCGTCTGCTTTGGCTCAGGTCATGATCCCAGGGTCCTGGGATCAAATCCTGCATTGGGCTCCCTGCTCAGCAGGAGTCTGCTTCCTCCTTTCCCTCTACCCCTCCCCGCTGCTCATATGCATACTTTCTCTCTCAAATAAATAAAATCTTTTTAAAAAGCAAATTTATTCTTACATATTTTATTCTTTCCAATGCAATTATAAGTGGGGATGTTTTCTAAATTTCACCTTTTGATGCTTCATGATAGAAACATAACCCATTTCTGTATGGTAATTTGTGTCCTCTGACTTTACTGCATTTATTTATTAGTTCTAATAGTTTTTTGGTGGAGTCTGCAAATGGTGACAGTTTTATTTCTTCCTTACTAATAGAGATGCCTTTTTCTCCCACCTTGCCTGATTGCTATGGCTAGGACCTCCAGTGATATGTTGAATAAAAGTGATGAGAGTAGCATCCTTGTCTTTTTTCCTTATCTTAGAAAAAAAGCTTGCATCCTTTTTTCACCATTCAGGATAATGTTAGCTGTGGATTTGTCATATATGGCCCCTAATATGTTGAGGTACATTCCTTCTATATTCACTCTTTGAGAGTTTTTATCATAAATGGATATTAGCTTTGTCAGATACTTTTTCTGCAGCTGTTGAAATGATCATATGATTTTTTTTTAATTTTTTATTTTTTATAAACATATATTTTTATCCCCAGGGGTACAGGTCTGTGAATCACCAGGTTTACACACTTCACAGCACTCACCAAAGCACATACCCTCCCCAATGTCCATAATGCCACCCCCTTCTCCCAAACCCCCTCCCCCCAGCAACCCTCAGTTTGTTTTGTGAGATTAAGAGTCACTTATGGTTTGTCTCCCTCCCAATCCCATCTTGTTTCATTGATTCTTCTCCTACCCACTTAAGCCGCCATGTTGCATCACCACTTCCTCATATCAGGGAGATCATAGGATAGTTGTCTTTCTCTGCTTGACTTATTTCGCTAAGCATGATATGCTCTAGTTCCATCCATGTTGTTGCAAATGGCAAGATTTCATTTCTTTTGATGGCTGTATAGTATTCCATTGTGTATATATACCATATCTTCTTGATCCATTCATCTGTTGATGGACATCTAGGTTCTTTCCATAGTTTGGCTATTGTGGACATTGCTGCTGTAAACATTCGGGTGCACGTGCCCCTTTGGATCACTACGTTTGTATCTTTTAGGGTAAATACCCAATAGTGCAATTGCTGGGTCATAGGGCAGTTCTATTTTCAACATTTTGAGGAACCTCCATGCTGTTTTCCAGAGTGGCTGCACCAGCTTGCATTCCCACCAACAGTGTAGGAGGGTTCCCCTTTCTCCGCATCCACGCCAGCATCTGTCATTTCCTGACTTGTTGATTTTAGCCATTCTGACTGGTGTGAGGTGATATCTCATTGTGGTTTTGATTTGTATTTCCCTGATGCCGAGTGATATGGAGCACTTTTTCATGTGTCTGTTGGCCATCTGGATGTCTTCTTTGCAGAAATGTCTGTTCATGTCTTCTGCCCATTTCTTGATTGGGTTATTTGTTCTTTGGGTGTTGAGTTTGCTAAGTTCTTTATAGATTCTGGACACTAGTCCTTTATCTGATATGCCGTTTGCAGATATCTTCTCCCATTCTGTCAGTTGTCTTTTGATTTTGTTAACTGTTTCCTTTGCTGTGCAAAAGCTTTGGATCTTGATGAAATCCCAGTAGTTCATTTTTGCCCTTGCTTCCCTTGCCTTTGGCGTTGTTCCTAGGAAGATGTTGCTGTGGCTGAGGTCGAAGAGGTTGCTGGATTTTGATGGATTCCTTTCACACATTGAGGTCCTTCATCCATTGTGAGTCTATTTTTGTGTGTGGTGTAAGGAAATGGTCCAATTTCATTTTTCTGCATGTGGCTGTCCAATTTTCCCAGCACCATTTATTGAAGAGGCTGTCTTTTTTCCATTGGATATTCTTTCCTGCTTTGTCGAAGATTAGTTGACTGTAGAGTTGAGGGTCTATTTCTGGGCTCTCTATTCTGTTCCATTGATCTATGTGTCTGTTTTTGTGCCAGTACCATGCTGTCTTGATGATGACAGCTTTGTAATAGAGCTTGAAGTCCGGAATTGTGATGCCACCAACCTTGGCTTTCTTTTTCAATATCCCTTTGGCTATTCGAGGTCTTTTCTGGTTCCATATAAATTTTAGAATTATTTGTTCCATTTCTTTGAAAAAGATGGATGGTACTTTGATAGGAATTGCATTAAATGTGTAGATTGCTTTAGGTAGCATAGACATTTTCACAATATTTATTCTTCCAATCCAGGAGCATGGAACATTTTTACATTTCTTTGTGTCTTCCTCAATTTCTTTCATGAGTACTTTATAGTTTTCTGAGTATAGATTCTGTGCCTCTTTGGTTAGGTTTATTCCTAGGTATCTTATGGTTTTGGGTGCAATTGTAAATGGGATTGACTCCTTAATTTCTCTTTCTTCTGTCTTGCTGTTGGTGTAGAGAAATGCAACTGATTTCTGTGCATTGATTTTATATCCTGACACTTTACTGAATTCCTGTATAAGTTCTAGCAGTTTTGGAGTGGAGTCTTTTGGGTTTTCCACATATAGTATCATATCATCTGCGAAGAGTGATAATTTAGCTTTAAAATTATTGATACAATTTCATTACTTGTAATGAGTCTACTCAGATTTTCTACTTTGTATTCAGTCTTGGATGGTTACTTGTTTCTCAGAATTTATCTGTTTCTTCTAGGTTTTCCAATTTGTTGCTCTATAATTGTTTGTAGTAATCTCTTATGAGCCTCTGTATTTCTGTGGTGTCAACTGTAATTTTTTTCATTTCTGATTTTATTGATTTCAGCCCTCTTTTTCTTAATCAGTCTGGCTGAAGGTTTTTCAGTTTTATCTTTTTAAAGAACCACACTTTAGTTTCATTGATCTTTTCTTATGTGTTTGAGTGTGTGTGTGTGTGTGTGTGTGTGGTGCCTCTTTCATTTATTTATGCTCTGATCTTCATTAGTCCCTTACTTCTACTAACTTTAGGATCTGTTCTTCTCTTTGCAGTTCCTTTAGAAATAAAGGTAAAAGTTAGGTTGTGTATTTGGGGTTTCCTGTTTCTTGAGGGGAGCCTGTATTGCTGTGAACTTCTCTTTCAACTGTTTTTGCTGTATTAATTTTGGAAAGTTGATTCCATTTTCATTTGTCTCATGGTATTTCATTAGTTTCAGGTGACAAAAATACCTCCAACACTTTCATGATTCAAAAATGCCTGTGGCTGACTTTTTGAAATAACTTTTAATATTAGACCAGTTTTAGATTTATAGTTTACTGAAAAGATAATACAGAGAGATCGTGTATCTTCCACAACCAGTTTTCCCATTGTTAACATCTTAATTTTATAGTACATTTGTCACAATTAATAAACCGATATAGATATACTTTTAGTAACTAAAGGCCAAGCTTCATTTTGATCTCCTCAATTTTCCCCTGATGTCCCTTTTTGGTCCCAGGATCACATCCAAGATACATTATATTTAATTTTCAAGTCTCCTTATGCTCCTCTTGGCTGCAACAGTTTCTCACACTTTCCTTTTTTTGATGGTCTAGACAGTTTTGAGGAGTTCTGGGTAGGTATTTTGTTGAATGCCCCTCAACTGGGACTTGTCAATTACTTTTCTCAGTATTAGACTGGGGCTACAGGTTTTGGGGAGGAAGACCACAGAAGTGCCATTTTCATCACATTATCCTAAAGGTAGCTATAATCAAAATGACTTATCACTATTCTCGTTGACCGTGATCACTTGGCTGAGGCAGTGGCTGAAAAGCAACTATTATACTTATACCTGGCCAGAGAGAAAACGTTAGTTGGTACTGAGGTCTATGGACACGCGGGACATTTTTTAGCTTTCAGCTATGAAGTTCATCCACCCTAAACAGACTTGAAATTAAGTGAGGTATGCACTGTATAAAAGTATACAATAGATTTTGTGCTGGGGTGGGTGCTGAGGAGAAGGCACCCAGCATGAGTAACAGGTGAATCCTTTTCTGCTCTTGGCAGTGCCCAGGCTCCTGAGAGGACTTCTGTCTGAACATGAGAGGCAGGACTGACAGGCTGGCTGCTGCAGCCTGCCTGCTCCATGCTGACTGTTCTACTAGGACTGAAGAGAACCTCCCCAGTGCTGGCTTCTGAGATTCTTGGCAGTCCCACTTATCACTGGGACTCCCCTCATATTCACATTCAAACAGAACCTGCCTGGGGAAGGGAGCAAGAGGGGGCTGTCTGGGTGCTGGGAACATTCCTTTCTTGAGTTGGTTGCTGGCTGCATAGTTATTTTTGGTTTATGAACATTAATCAAGCTATTCATGTTCTGTATGTATATTACAAGTTAATAAAAAATAGAAACAAAAGCAAATAAAAATTCTAAGAGCCAGCAAGTGGGTGCTTTTTAAACTTGCTCTTTTAACCATTTTTAAATGGAGAACTCACTGGCAGGAAGTAAATTCATAATACTGTACAACCATTACTATTATCCATTTCTAAAACTTTGCCTTTATCCCAAACAAACTCTCCATCCCTCTCCCCTGCCCAGCTCTTGGTAACCTCTATTCTACTTTTTGTCTCTAAAAATTTGCTATTTTAGGTACCTCATATAAATCAATTATACAGTATGTAACCTTTTGTGTCTTGGTTATTTCAGCATAATGTCCTCAAGGTTCATCCATGTGGTACCATGTATCAGAACTTCATTCATTTGTAGGGCTTAAAAATATCCCACTGTATATACCGACCACACTTTATTAATTTATTAATAAATTAATAAATTTATTGATTGACACTTGGGTTGTTCGCACCTTTGGCTGTTGCGCGTAATGCCATTATGAACATGGGTGGCTAAGTTTCTGTTTAATTCTACAAATTCTTTCACAAAGAAATAGAATTGCCAGATCATATGGTAACTCTGGTTAATTTTTTCAGGAACCATCAAACTCTTCCACAGTAGCTGTACAATTTTAATATTCCCAACTGGAAATATGAGACTTAACAATTTCTTTCTTTCTTTTTTTTTTTTTTTTTTGAGAGTTCCAATTTCTCTACATCCTCACCAACACTTGTTCTTTTCCACTTTGTTTTGTCTATAATAGCCATCCTGGTGGGTGTGCATCATTTTGGGTTTTGTGGGTTTTGATCTGCACTTCCCTAATGGCAAATAATGTTGGGCATTTTTTTCATGTGTTTAATGGCCATCAGTCTATCTTTGGAGAAAAGTCAATTTTGATCTGTTGCCCACCTTGGATTTAGATTTTTGCTATTGTTGATTTGTAAGAATTTCCAATATACTGTGGATACTAAACCCTTTCAGATATTTGATTCCCAAATGTTTTCTTCCCATTCCATGAGTTTGTCTTACTAATATCTTTTGATGAACAAAAGGTTTTCATTGTGATGAAGTTCAATTGACTTATTTGTTGTCATTGCCTGTGCCTTTGGTGACATTATCCAAGAAGTCACTACCTAATCCAATGCCATGAATGATACTCACTTCTGACTTGGACCATTCTTTATCCCTCACATCTTCTGGGTTTCAGGAAGGAATTCATTGTAAATAGCAAATATACATTTTTTTTTAAATTAACAAACAAAACTCTTTGGATTGTTACAGTGAACACACCTCACTGAAGAATTACTCCTCTTCATGAGGGGAATGGAGTCATGCAATGTAACTAAAAGAAGAAGTACATGGGGACACATAAGACCTAGCTTTGGCTATGGGCCCTGGTAGCAAGCTGTGACCTAGAAGTCCCCTTCTTTCTCTGAGCCTCCATTTTCTCTTCCATGTCATGAAGGTGTTGCAAGGGGATAGGCTCTGGGGTCCCAACTGTCCTGCCCATCCATGTTTGGAAAGCACCCTGGTACACACCCTTGTCAAAGGCCAGACCCTTGGCCTCTTCACTAGAGACAATCCACCCCTTTCTTGGAATGTGAGTGAGACAGCGTGCTATAGAAGGGGAGACTTACAAGGGTGAGGACTTCCCGGGCAATCACATGGGCTCTAGGAATCCAGAGCAGGAAGTTCAGGAGGAGGCGCCTGATGAGCTGTTGACACAAAGGTGGTCTGGGGTCTCTGTCTCGGCTCTCTGCAGCTGCTGCCTGAAGATCCTTGGCTGAGAGACTAGGACTTCCAAGCAGCTTTTTGAGGCGGATGAGCACTGCCTTTACCTCTGCCTGGGAAGTATAAGGTGAGAGATTAAGGAAGAGTCAAGACAGGCGCGGTTCTAGGATTTACTTGGGACTTTGAAGCAAGCCTCCAGAAAGAAGAGAGGACTGGTGCCCGAGGGAAGGCAAACAGAGGCGACTCATGTCTGAGCTTACACACTGCTCCACACAAACCCAAATGAGCGTAATGGAAATTTCTTGACTTTTCTTTCGTCTTGCTCACTAAGCAGCCAAGGCACCATGCCAGGATTTTTTTTTTTTTTTTAAAGAAAGGAAATGGAGAAAAATCCTCAGCAGAATGCAGTCAGATTTTTATATTGTGGGGAAAAGAACAAAAAGCTCCTTGAAGACTCGCTCACTATCACAGCCACAAATCAATTAAAGCCCCATGCAACTGGACCTCCACTGAGCCAATGTTCCGATAAGAATGAGGTTTGCCTTTTGCCTTTTGCTATCTTTGAGGGAAGGAAACACACACACACCCCACATTTGTTTTGCTTTAGACACTAGGACAGTCTGTTCATACATGTTAAAAGCCCAAGCAGAGGTCACAAGTCTGTGGAATGCACATAATAATGGTGATTGTTGTAGGTCTGTGGGTTGTTTTTGCATAAAAAATTCTTATTTCATGCTGAGACTTCTGCTTGCTATAATGGTACATCAAGTTGTGACTTGGAAACAAAGAAAAAACTGAAAAGCCATAGATCCAAAATGCCACATGGTACTCATGAACAGCTATGTTCCGTCACTTTCGGAAGAATACTTGGGCCTATTCTGAGAATTCCCATGACCAATTTTATGGATTTTGTGTCCCCCCCACCCCGGAAGTTAGGGCCTCATTCAATGAAGTCTGTCATAAACTCCAGTACACTAGGAGTGCTGTGTGAGCTATTCTGACCACAGTCCAAGACCGTGAGAAACTGTACCATGGGGCTCTTCCACGGAGAATGGCTGCATTCCAGAAGGAGAGGGCTACTCTCTCACCACCTGCTTCTGTCAGCTGGGCCCAGCCTGCCCTCATCTGATGGCATCTATGGGAGCCCAAGACCCTCCTACTATCTGAATGGTGTACAAAAATGTCAGAGCTTAGGAAGCTCTGCCTTCATATCCATTTTCTTCTTGACTGAAGAATATCTTCTTGACTTTCTGCCTTTGTCCAGTACTCCCTAAAACTGGTCTTCATTCCAGACCATCTTTCCCTTTAAATGCCTTTCGTGTCCATAACTTTAAATACTTTTTAATTTGTTTTTAGGTAAAAGACATAAGCTTTCTTTTCTAAGCAATACTTTTTATCCTGCATTATGAAAATTTACATATGCTCACGGTAGAATTAGAATAAAAAGCATATAACCCCACTACCCAAATAAAAGTTCTGATCTAACTTAATCTCAGACTGGTCCTGCTCCCTTTTCTCCAGAGGAGATGGAGGAAACCAGGTTCGCATCCTTCTCATCTTCTTCCCATGCCTTCTGAACACAGCACTATGTTTTCCTACAGTTTTCACAATGCACTGGAAGCGCGTCATGTATCTATGGTCTTTGAGAACATGATTTTTCATGGCAGAATGCTAGTTCATGGTTAGAATATGTCACAATTTATTTAGTCAGTTCTTTACTATTGAAAGTTAAGGCCATTTGTAACATCTACAATTACAATAATGCTCATGTCTTACACATAAATCTTTGTATGGCTCTCTAATTACTTCCCTAGGATAATTCCTCAAGGTAGAACGACAAAGTTAGAGAATGGCCTAATTCTTAGGGATATACAAAAACACAGGCATTTTTTGTTTTTACTGTGATCCAATTCAAAGTCAGCAAGAGAAGAGAGACACCGGCTGGCAGTGAACATGGTCTGCAGAGAGCAGGGTGGGACTTTGTGTGGCAGTTGCTCTTGCTTCCTCATTACTGAATCTCAAGGACGGCCGGAGAGACAGTGCTTCTAGCCACGGTTTACTATCAGGGCTGAGCAATTAACTGGATTTAATGACACATTTTGAGGAAAAGGCACAGATGTTGTCAGGCTCATTCAAATCTCCCAATAATCACATGTTCAAAGGCAGCTCACAGTTTGTTTCTCAAGTCACCCAACAGACCATCAAAGGGATTAAAGCTTGAAAAACCCAGGAGACTGAGAGGTATGTCTTACTAGTTAAACTAGGAAAACTGGGCCCATTTGCTCCTCGGGACGTCACACACACCAGCGCCTCCACCTGGGCACAAAGGAGGAAGAAAGAGGCTTTGGGATCACAAACATGAAGTGTGGCTTCAATCACAAGATGAATAGACACCTCTAACAGGGTAGCTAAGACGGAAGCCAGTATGCTGGCCCTAAACTAGCCTGAGTGAAGAAATTAATCTATTTTTTTAAGAGATTTTATTTATTTGAGAGAAAGCAAGAGAGAGCATGATCTGTAGGGGAGGAGGCAGAGGGAGAGGGAGAAGCAGACTCCCTGCTGAGCAGGAAGCCCAAGATCATGACCTGAGCTGAAGGCAGATGCTTCCCCAACTGAGCTACCCAGGTGCTCAGAGCTAATCTATTTTTATCCAGTATGCCTAAGCATCCTGGAGTAAGAACTATGCACAGGTTTTATTTAAAAAAAAAAAAAAGAAAAAAAGACAAAGTTAAGTATTAGAAAGACATGCCAGTGCAGAACTTTCTAGAAATTACATTTTTTGGGGGGGACAATTTATTTCTCTATAGTTCAAAAGTGAACCTCTGTTAGTTTTTATAATCAATACAGAATTTAACACATAACCTTCCAACTTAGCTTATAAACAATCAAAGTATATATAACAGGGTTTTGCAAATCCTTACTGCTACATACATTTTAACTACTACTGTAATTAAAAATAAGGATTTCCCTTAATTAGAATTAGGAGTTCCCTTAATTAGTTTAATTGATATTTTAAAAGGGAAATAGAAGGCTTTCTTTTTAATCATACAGCAACCCTCAAATACATTTTGTGGATTATGATAATTTCTTTAAAATGTTCTATTTTGGGGCACCTGGGTGGCTCAGTGGGTTAAAGCCTCTGCCTTCGGCTCAGGTCATGATCCCAGGGTCCTGGGATCAAACCCCACATCTGGCTCTCTGCTCCGGGGGAGCCTGCTTCCTCCCCTCTCTCTCTCTCTGCCTGCCTCCCTGACGACTTGTGATTTCTCTCTCTCTGTCAAATAAATAAAATCCTTTAAAAAAAATGTTCTATTTTTGATCCAAAATAAATTATCGTCAAATTTCAAGTTTCCAAAATCCAAAACTCTTTCCTTCCTCTACCATGCAAGCTTTTAAACAAGTAAAATATACTGACATATCTGTATTAGTCTCTGCTTTTTTCCAACAACGGAAAACATCAAGCAAATAGGAGCACTGTTCTCAATATAAAGAAACCTGTTCTCTTTAATTATTGAAATTAGCAAAAAGTGCTAGCAGTTAAAGTCTTAAAAACTGGCAAATAAATGTATGCAAGGGAGGTGCCAATGCCTTTAATCAAAGCGTGGCTTCCTGTAATCATTACACTCCACATAAAACAACAACTCTCTTTGCCACAGACAGTCAGTCTAGCACTTAGTGGCTCTGTTATTTATGGAATGCCCAAGACCTTTTTCAGAAGCTAAGGGGTTAACATCAGATTACTTTAATAAGAGTTCTAAACAAAGCTGGTAATGTGAGGACCTGTTGACTGATCAAAAAAGCAGTAAGTCAAGATAGGCCGGGCTGCTGATTAGAGAGAGGACTGTGCTCCTCAGAAGAGCAGTCAGACTCTGCAAAGCAAATGCTAGAGGACGTGGCCCCTGGGCCAGGAGCATCTGTAAACGAGGGCAGAGGTGGCGGCCAAGCAAGAACAGATAAAACGTGGGGGACAGAAGGGCTATGCCTCGTCTACTCGATGCCTCCGAAGAAAGCAGAGTGGCAGTGTTCTATCTCTAGTTAACTCTGTGAGGAAAGAAGACGTCTCCGACCACACACCCAGCACGCACACACCTATCTGGGTGGACATCGACTTCCTTCCACAATGAACACAGTGAACACTCAGTGCTTAGGTGCCTGGGCGTTAGTAGAAGACAACCCCCCTACAGGGCCCCTTCCTACAGGATCCTTTCTGATCCCGAGACGGACCCAGAGCCCCGCACGCAGTGGGCCTTGCCACCCACCATGGTCTGTGCTCGCTGCAGACTCCCGTCACATGGGCTGTAGCTGAATGCCAAGAGCCAGAGCAAGGCCTCAGGGGGTTCAGCTTCTGACATCACTAACTGCTCAGCCGCGATATCAGCCCATCCTCCAAAGTGAATGAACAAAAACCAGCACTCAAAGGGGCCTCCGTAGGACCTGGAACAGAACCAAAACACATGGCAGCCAGCAACTTGATTTCTTTCTCTTTTTGGTTCTTAAAGCTACTGTAATGTTTGTGAATGATTGGCTTAAATTGTTCTTATGCACTGAAGTACAACTTGCAAGGAATACAAGTTAGACTCAGAAAAGTAGCTCACAATGCCATGCTGAACCCATCACAGGGCCATCAAAGGCAGGTCTTTCAAAACACCAGGTGCCCTGAGGACTTCACACATTTAAATTATATCCAAGGACCATGAGTGAGTACAGGCCTTTGACAAAGAAAGATTCAGGACCATGACCAACAGGAATGCTACAAGATGAGAACCTGCAGGCCTCCTCTGCTTTCTAGCTGACCTGCACAGCTGGGCTGCTGTGGAAAGTGGGGCCCCCAGCCATGAGGCAGCCACCCAGGCAGCTCCAGAGCAAGAAATGAGGGGGCTCCTGTGGGTCCAGATGGAGACCAGGGAAGGGACGCAGACAGAAACATGCACTATTTCCTTTCTGACAAAACACAGGGTTCTGGTCAGTATTTTGGCAATTAGGAATTTTGAATAGGCTGCATACTGTATTCTTTGCTGTCATCACATGTATGTCCGAGCTGAAAAGTTAGAAGCTTTTGTGAAGCTTTCCTTTTGTCATGCTGGGAACTGAGAGGTGCACTGGTTGTTGAAAGGGTAGACTTTGCTCAAGGAAATGACTCATTACTATGCACAGTGACAGTGTCAGCAGCTTAATATCTCCCCTAGAGAAAATGGAGCAGGATTGGCCTGAGATCAGGGTAGTTCAGAACTTTCCTTCTGAAGCAGGGAAACTCCTGGAACAGGAGAGTTCTGCGCCTCCCTTGGTTGGATCTGGGCCTGCTGTATCTGTTCTAAGAACAAGTGATTAAATGTTATAAAACCAAGCTTGTGGAACAGTGGAGACAAAAGAAAGGAGGGTATTAATCTTCCTTGTCCCACAGGAGGGAGATGTGGTGCTCTGTGGGCCACCTCAGTGGTCGGCTGGGTTATGATGTCTCAAAAGCAAGGGATAGGCTCCACAGGGCCTCTCCCCTACAGACCTCACTATAACGTGAGCACCAGGGCTCTCTCACGCTTCCCGCTCACAGGTGGGCATTGCACCTGGATGAGAGCTTAGAGTGCGGCTTGCACAGATGGGCCTGGTCCTTGCTGTTTTCTGCCAGTAACTGAGCATGTGAGGCAGTCCCAGTGGCCAGCTAAGAAAGCATCTAAACCTGTTCACCCACTCCTCTCTGCAGGTGGAGACTGGGACCTACTTAAGGCAGATCTAGGTTAGGTAGGAGTCCCCCAGGGTTTGGGGGCTAGGTCTGGCTCTGCAACAGAGACAACCTAAAAGGATGCACATGGGAAAGGATGCACATGGGGCTGACAGGTGTTACAGGTCATTACTATGGCCAAAACTCTAACCCTGCTTGGCTGCTAGTTCTTTTTGCCTCATTTATTGTTGGGGAGGGGTAGGTGAGTAACTGGCACAAAGCCTTCATCAGTGACTGTGAACATAAGGAGGACCAACCAAACTGTGATGGCTCAGTGAGGAGATAATAGAGGATTTCAAGAGGGAATAGTGGCAGAAGGAACAAATAAAGACAAAGTTTCAGTAGCTTAGTAGAGACAACAAATAAAATATTTACACTCTACAAAAAGTGTAAGTCAGAGGAAGCAGAAGGATATTATGCCACAAAGAACATAGTAAAGCCCAAATGTGATTGCTTTTAGGAAAATAATGTGAGAGGGTACTTAGTATCATGTTAGAAATTAATTCATATTAGAATGGATTTTCTAACTTTAGACACACATTTATTAAAAAGAGGAGGAAAGGGGGGCATTTTATCCTACTGTGCAAGAGAATAATTTCTCTTCCCTTGAGAGTAAGAGGAAAGGAGAAGCCAAGGGACCCAGAGGGCACTGCCCTTCTCCTGCGTGGCTGGGGGCGGGGCAGCATGTAGGCACCACCTTTCTTACACAGTCTATTCTTCTCATTGTTATGCTTGTATATTTCAAAATCCAATACAGTTTCTACACAAGGTATTTACATATGTACCTGTTGATTCTGAGCTGCTCAAAGTGATACGTATAGCTGGCTATGTGCTTCCTCCATCCTCAATCAGCAATGTGCTTACCTCTTCGGGGATGGTCGGTAATGCCGACTCCTGTCAGCCCTCCTACTTACTTACTTTACTTACTCCGTGAAGTAAAGATCAGGATCAAGAGAGAACACTACGATGCAGACCTAGGAGTCGTCAGGATTTGCTTACCTGTGAGTCTGGTCTTCAACTATTTCTCGGAGCATTTCGGAAATATGTTTCAGTGGCTGGTGCCACAGTTCTTGTGGGATCTCTGTGGGCAGAGAGACACACCAGAGGGAACTGAAGAAAAGTCAAACCCATTAGGACTATCTGCTGCTAAGACCAGAAGAGCTTTGGAAAAAGGCCTTATTTCTCCTGGTCCATGGGACCCACACCACTGGCCTCATGCTATTCCCAGCCGATATCCATCCCTTAGGCCTGGGAAAACCTCATGTTACATAGAACTGAACTTCACAGGCTCTTTAACTCAGGTACACGGAAAGCGACAAACCGCACAAGCAGCCTGCCCTCGGACTGGAAATGTTGTAGGGCAGAGAGCCCAGGTTTTTTTCTTTATCCCCCACCCCATCACTGACAATTCATGATTTCAAAGTACATGGAGATGGTGATTAAAGTCAACAAGGAACTAAGGATAGGCTGCCCAACTGTTTTTCTATGACTATGATAAATTCAGAATATGATTTCAGGTTTAAACGAAACAAAAGGCCAGGAAAATAATACACGGTATCCTACAAACAAATGTCCTTTCTTGAGTTAGTTTTTCTGGTTTGACAATTATCCTATGATTTTAGACACATCTGAACCTGTATGTGTCTGCAGTTCGAAACAACATCTAAAAAAGTTACCACGTTTCCATGTGGTGACAGATTCTATAATTAAATACATCAGAGGATAATGTAAGTGAAGGGGTAGGCACTGCCAGCGACTCCACAAATGTCACAGATACAGGATCATATGTTATCTTTCCCTCCTTTGAATGTCCGTAAGACTTCACTGGTAGCCTCTGGAGGCGTTTCATTTTCTTCTTCGTATTAATTATTTCGACCCTCATTTCATGTGCCCCTCTACTTGTAACTCTTGGATAGTCGGGGCTCATAAGTGATCTCCCCACAGGTCTTTACCGTGGGCACAAAATCAATTTCTGATGAATAGAAAATTCTACTATTAAAAAATACTTCAGGGACATCTGGGTGGCTCAGTCAGTTAAGCGTCTGCCCTCAGCTCAGGTCATGATCCCGGGGTCCAGGGATTGAGCCCCACATCATGCTCCCTGCTCGATGAGGAGCCTGCTTCTCCCTCTGCCCCTCCTTGTGCTCTTTCTTTGTCTCAGGTAAGTAAATAAAGTATTAAAAAAATACGTCAGGGGCACCTGTGTGGCTTAGAGGTTAAAGCCTCTGACTTCGGCTAAGGTCATGATCCCAGGGTCCTGGGATCGAGCCCCCCATCGGGCTCTCTGCTCAGCAGGGAGCCTACTTCCCTTCCTCCCTCTCTGCCTGCCTCTCTGCCTACTTGTGATCTCTGCCTGTCAAATGAATAAATAAAATCTTAAAAAAAAAATACTTCAATTTGTGAACTTAACATTTTACCCCCCAAAAGTAATATGCTGAAAAAAAGAATAGCAGGAACTACTGCTAAAATTCACTTACTTATGTTTGGACATAAGTCTGGGACAGTCACACAAAGGAAAAGGTAAATGGCTGACATCATGCCCAAGGTATCACCTTAGTCTTTTGTTTATTGATTTCCCAACTTAAAAACTAACAATTCCCGTATTTTTTCTGGAGCTCATTCAGCTTTTCACACAGGCTGAGCCCAGGCTTCTCTAATCTGACCTAAGCTGTAAAGTGTACCCCTAGAAAGAGAAATGCTGACTTAGTTCTGTCTCGTTATCAAGGTTTTCTCATTGTGTTCCCACAGGATGAGTTTCATAACACTGTCGACCACAGGTTCCTTTAGCCTCATTATCACCTCTACCACTCGCACCTGAGCGGAGGGGCTCAGATGGGTCACTCTGGGTGAGAATCTACAGCTTCTGGAAAAAGGAACAAGAACTGGATTTTGTAAATTGCTCTGAAACTTTGAATCATCTGCTTTCCTTGATTAAATCAATTTACTCACGTCTCGGGAAAAAAATGCAAGGAAAACTGACATAAAAAAGGAGTATTACCAGATCTTTCTATCTTCTTTTTCCCTCCACAGTTAAAAATGCCTTCTTCTCTGGCAGAGTCTCTGCCTTTCCCTCAGATGCCAGGCTTCCATGAGAAGGACTTTATTCTCCATGCCTGAAATGGAGCCTAAACACAAGTTCCTGCACATGCTAACAAGTCCACCCCAGTTGGGTTAAGGATGGAATCAACCCTTTCCCAACTGGATGTGGCCAATGGAAGGCTGGTAAATGAGATTAGAGAAGGCCATGATCTATACACTTAACTGAATTCTTTCAAAAGTCTTCCCTTGACTCAGGAGAAATTTCCCCTAAATTTCCTAGGCTTTGTTCATCATTTTATCTTTCCTTCTGTAACAAGTGGCACAGAGTAGAAAGAATGAAATACAAACGTCTTCCTCAGCCAAATCTTAGCCTGTTCCTGGCACTCAGGTGGATCTGGCTAGCACCAGTAGAGGCCTATGTTATCTGGAGCAGACTATCAAAACCTAATGAGAGGATGATTTTTTCCTTTCTTTTGGTAAGTGATGATAACTGGGAAGTCCAGAAAATTCTCATATCAAAATCCCACAGAATGTGAGACCCTGAGAGGTTGAAGGGATGTTAGAGATGACCAAGTCCATCTCCCCTGTTTTATAGATAAAGGACTGGTAGTGAAGGGTCATGATGTGTCCATGTTCTTTCTTAGAAATTATTTTAATATGATCAGAACCAACTTTCACATACCTTTTGGGTGTTGCAGCAGCACCACAACAAGAGACGGAGAGCCATAAGGAAAGTAGGTCTTGAACGTAAACTTCAGCTACAATAGAATAAAAAATTCAAGACCACATGAACATTTGGGTTGAAAGAAATATTAAGAAAGAACAAAATACAGCATCATCTGCCCCCAAAAGACCTACTAGTACCAGCATGGTCAGAATGTTTTCTTAAACGTTTATTTTTTAAAAAGTGCTTCCAATAACCTTGTAAATATGTTCCAGAAAAATGAACCTTTTTGAAATCATCTTCTGAGGCTTAAGAAAAATAAAGTTATGTTCCTGGTGTCGTTATAGCAGTTCTTTACCTCACCTGAACCCAATTATGCACATAAATCTCTTATTTAAGTGAGAGTTTCCAAGGCAGTTTGAGATGCTAGGTATTCCACCATGATTTTTTAACAACAAAAAAAGCATGAAACAACAATGGTGCTCACAATACTTCGAGGGCTAAAGTGCTATAGTTTTTTATACCCTCTGAACGCAGAGTGGCTTTTAAGTACTTTTATAAAAAATTAAATGAAAATCTAGAAAGAGTGAAGTCAAAACAGAGAACATTTCTGTCACCCCAAGAAGCTCCTTTGTGGTTCTACCACTCCCCAGCAACCAATATTTGGATTTCTGCAAGAGAGTTTAGTTTTGCTTATTCTTGAATTTCATATAAATACAAAGAGTACGCATTCTTTTGTGTCTGGTTTGGCTCCACATCTTTTTTTTGAGATTTCCATGTTAACTATGCTTGAGTCATTCTTACATTCTTTTTTATCGCCTGTAACAATCACTGTATGAATATACTGTAATGTTTTTTTATTCTCCTACTGAGGGGTATTTGGGTTGTTTCCAGTTTGGGGTATGAAAAAAGCATCAAATTAACATTCATATTTATGTCTTTTCGTAGACATGTGCTTTCATTTTTCTTGCGTAAATACCACAGAATGGAATTACTGAGTAGATGCCTGTTTAACTTTATTAAGAAAACGCCATGTAGTTTTCCAAAATGGTTGTACCATCTCACATTCCACCAGCAATTTATGAGAATCCCAGTTGTTCCACATAGCAAACATTTGATATTGTCAATCTTACTAATTTCAGCCACTCCAATAAGTATGAAATGTCACCTCTTTCTGCATTTACTATGCATCTTCTTGACAGCAAAGGATGTTGAGTGATTTTCATGTGTTTACTGCCAATTTATATATCTTTTTTGAAGTGTGTATTCATTTCTTTTGTACATTTTTAAAAAACGAGTTGTTTCTTAGGGAGTAAGAGCTTTATGTAATCTAGACACAAGTTCTCTGTTAAATGTATGTATTAAAAATATTTTCTCTTGCCTGGTGGCTTGCTTTTTCACTTTCTTAACAATGTCTACCAAAGAAAAGAAAATTTTCATTCTGATGAAATCTATAATTTACCCATTTTTTCTTGTATGGTTTATGCTTTTTTTTTTCATCCCTTGTAAGAAATCTTAGATGGTTCCAATGTAAAATATATATATATATTCTCCTACGTTTTCTTCTAGGAACTTTATAGTTTTAGCATTTATGTTGAAGTCTATGATCCATCTCAAATTAATTCTTGTATTTGTGAGGTAGAGGTTCTTTTTTGCCATATAGATATCCAGCTTTTTCAGCCCATCTGTTCAAAATGTTCTTTTTCCCCGCTGAATTGCCTTTGTGTCTCTGTCAAAGACCAACTGACTATACACGCACATATACATGTATATATAAAGGATGAACTATATGGATATGTATTTCTAGACTCTTCACTCTTCAGTTCTACCAATCTATCTATCCTTTTGCTGATACCTCACAGTCTTGATCACGTAGCTTAAATTCTTGAAATCAGGTAGTATGAGTCTGCCAGGTTTTTTGTGTTTTTTTTTTTGTTTTTAATTTGTTTTTCAAAATTGTTCTGGATATTGTTCTGGAATTATATGGGTTCTCTCTTTAAATATTTGTTTCTTTAAGCAATGTTCTGTAGTTTCCAGCGTAGAGGTCTTATACATCTTTTATTAAATTTACTTCTAAGTATTATTTAAGATTAATTTATTTATTCTGGTAGGGGGAGGTCATGTGGACAAGGGGCGGAGGGAGAGGAAAGGCAGATTCCTCATTCAGCATAGAGCCCAATGCAGGCCCAATCTCAGGACCCCGAGATCATGACCTGAGCCGAAACCAAGAGCTGGACACCCAACTGACAGCGCCCCCCAAGCGCCCCTTAAGTATTTTAAGTAACTGTGCATTTGCCTTTCTCTCTCTGCTTCTGTCAATTTTTGCTTCATGTATTTTGGAACTCTGTTATTAGGATCATACCCATCTATAATTGGTATTTCTCCTGATAACCTGACCGTGGTGCCATTATAAAATGTCCCTCTTTATCTCTGGTCATACCTTGTCTTGAAGTCTATATCATCTGTGGCTTGTAGTGCCATACCAGCTTTCTGCGATTATATGTATAACCTTTCTTTTCTTTTACTTTAATCTACCTCTGTCTTTATAGTTAGAATGGATCTCTTGAAAACAACATATAGTTGGATCTTGGTTTTTTATCCAATCTAACATTTGTGCCTTTTTACTAGCATATTTAGCTAATTATTATTTAATTTTTGTAATTAATATACTTGTTAGTATGTTTGGGTTTAAGTCTACCTTTTGATGTTTTCTTTTGTCCCATTTATTTATTTTTTGTTCCTCTGGCAACTAATAGTCCCGTCTTAATTACGTCTCAAGTCCATCAGTTCGTGCCTTCATTTCTGGGCATCAGTGACCCTACAAAACCCTCTCCCACTTCTCATATAAGAGATCTAAGGAGACAATTAGCAGAGACCCCAATGTAGTTTCCTTTTTTCAAGGCTTAAATCTCCTCCAATTTCTATGTACTTTTTTGGTTGCTCTCTAGTACCTTCAAATTGTTTTTAAACATAATTTGCTCAGTGGAAGATTTAGTCTAATACGTTATTGGACTCTGCCACAGTTGGAACCAGAAACTGAACCTATATGCAAGTTTAGAAAAAGTGGCTTGTTGTGGCAGCACTAATCCAGCTGGGCACATTGATGGAGCTGCACTGTACTTGCCAAACACAACAGGGTGAGAGGAAAGGATAAAAAGAGAATGTGAAGCACTGAAGACAAACATTTCTGACAATGGGAAAAAATGTGGATGAATGGGATTTCTCATAAACTGTTGGGGGAAGTATAAATCGGCTCATCCACATATGAGAACAATTTGGCAGTATCTACGGAAGCTAAATCTTTGCATACCTAATAACTGGCACTTCCACTCCTGAATATATATCCCAGACTGTCCAGAGCAACCTTATTTCTAAAGGAAAACAAAATCTGGAAACAACCCAGAGGCCTACCACCACTTTCCCAACAATATACTATGTAGCAACACCCCACCATGGCTACACACAACATAGGGCAATCTTGGTGAATGGAAAAAGCAAGGCTCAAAAGACTGCATATAGTATGCCACTCTTGTCTGTTGTTTGTTTTATGAAGTGCCAAAAAGTATAGAAAACATGGTTTCGGAAATCCCATATATGTGATCACACTATTTTCAGAAAAAGCAAAGGAATGATAAACATAAATTCAAAACAATGGCTATGTGGGGGAGAAAGGCCAGGCTATGTGGATACAGATAAATTATTGTTACCGGTCCAGGTCTCGTTTGGATATCAGATTCACAGATACTCATTTTATTAAGAATAAATGCATGCATGAATGAATAAAACATAGAAAGGAAGGAGAGTTGTTCATGGATTACACAGGACAGGGGGTGTTCTGCATTGATTATGATTAATCTAAAAATGGGCACTCAAGAAGGCAGGAGATCACTGATGAGAAATGTTGTCAATTAAAAAGGAAGGCAATCAGTAACAGCCCCACAAAGGGAAATGATAAAATACATTATATGAAGGCCTGTGCAAAGATAAGAGGTTACAGCTCTCTTATTCTGAGCCCAAAGTCAGGGCAATGACTTCTTCTTTCGTTTTTGGATCCCTGCCCTGCTTTCCACTGGGACTCAGTGTGTACCCCTTCATATCACCAGAGCCATGTAGCCTGAGCAGGGTAATATTCTAAATGAAGAGCAACAGAAATAAAAAAAGAAAAGCAAAGCAACAGAAATAGAACGAACAATCCTAAAATTTGTGTGGAACCACAAAAAACCCTGAGCAGGCAAAGTGATCTTGAGAAAGAACAAAGCTAGAATCAGCATACCCTCTGATTTCAAACCTTATTACAAATATATAGTAATCAAAGCAGTACAGTACTGGCATAAAAATAGACCTACAGATCAACAAAACAGAACAGAGGGCCCAGAAATAAACCCACACATACATGGTCATGGAGCCAAGAATATGCAAAGGGGAAAGGATAGTCTCTTCAATTAACGGTGTTGGGAAAATTGGACAACCACATGTGAAAGAGAAGCTGGACCCCTATCTTAACAACATATACAAAAAATAAAACTCAAAATAGATTAGAGACTGGAACATTAGGACCCGAAACTATAAAACTCCTAGAAGAAAACACAGATGGGAAAATCCTCAACAATGGCCTTGGTGATGATTTTTGTATCTGATTCTAAAAGCAAAGAGAACCAAAGTGAAACTAAGTAAGTGAACCACATCAAACTAAAAAGCTTCTGTACAGCAAAAGATACCATCAGCAGAATGAAAACGCAACTTACAGAATAGGAGAAAATATTTGTAAATCATATCTGAAGAGGGGTTAATATCTAAAATATATAAAGAATTCATACACCGCAATACAAAAAAAATCTGATTAAAAAAAAGAAAATATGAACAGACATTTTTCTGGAGAAGACCTACAGATGGCCAACAGGTATATGAAAAGGTGTTCAACGTCATTCATTACCAGAAAAATACAGATCAAAACCACAATGAGGCATCACTTGACATCTGTAAGAATCGCTAGTATCAAAAAGACAAGAATAACAGGTGTTGGCAAGGATGTGGAAAAAGAGGAACCACAGGGCACTGTTGGTGGGAATGTAAATTGGTGCAGCCACTCTGAAAAGCAGTATGGAGGTCCCTGAAAAAGCAAAACTATAAATACCAAATGATCCGGTATCCCACTACTGGGTACTTACCCAGTGAAAATGCAAACACTAACTCAAAAAGTAGTTAACTAACTGCACCCCCTATGTTCACTGTAGCACTGTTTACAGCATCAATGACATGAAAACAACCTAGGTGTCCACTGACGGATGAATGAAGAAAGGAAATGGACTATTATTAAGCCGTTAAAAAAAGAGCTATCTTGCCATCTGCAACAACATGCATGGAACCTGAGGGCATTATGCTACATGAAATAAGTCAGACACAGACAAAGTCAAAACAAAGCAAACAGCACATGAGCTCAGAGGTACAGAGAACAGATCGGTGGTTGCCAGAGGCTGACTAGGGGGTGGGTGAAATGAGTGAAGGGGATGATCAAAAGGTACAAACACTTCCAGTTATAAAATAAGTAAGTCTCATGGATGTAACGTACAGCATAAAAACTAGTTAATAACACTGTATTGCATATCTGAAATCTGCTAAGAGAGTAGATCTTAATAGTTCTCACCATAAGAAAAAAAAAAATTGTAACTTTGTGGTGACAGAAATTAACTAGACTTACTGTGAACATTTCACATTATACACAAATATTGAATCATGTTGTACACCTGAACCAGGTATTTGTTAATTAGACCTCAATAAAAAAAAACAAGAATAGACAAATTAATTAAAACAACTGCAACTCCAGTCCAAATACACAAGCCCTCAGCCAATAGCCAGGAGCAAGGCTGATAAGCACACTTAAGCTAATGCTTTAACCAGTGTCTTCTGCCCCAGGCTAGGTGTTGTTCAGCGGTAAAGGGACAAGTCTTCTAGAGGTTGGTTCCTAACTGGGAATACAAAGAATGCACAAGAGAGGAAAAAAGATATTTATAATCATGCCTCAAAATGGGTGTGAGGGCCAACCAAAACCTTTCTGCAGCGCTCTCCTCCTTCCCGAATTCCACGCTGGGTACCACTGAAACATGGTTTGCTACATTCTATTTAACCTCCTTAGGGAAAAAGGATGGGAGAAAATACATCATAAATATTTATGATTGCCTTAAAAAGTGGAAACATCTGCTAAAACCTGAGAGGTTTCTTTGGTGTAGGGTGAGCAGAGCTAGCGCCACACAGCATGGCTGTTTTCAGTCAGGTTGCGGAAAGCATGTGAGGGCCTGGAGCCCCCCTCTTGGGAAGCTGCAGTGGACCCAGGAACCTGGACAGGCAAAGCACTATACACAGTACAGGTGTAACATGCCCGAAAGTGAAAGCTCTGGGAGAATGCTTCCTGTTTCACAAGGTCCCTCTAATCAGTTCCCGGCCCCTGGCAGGGGTGGTCTGGCTTCTACTGATGGAGCCTCACAGTGTAAGTCTTCCTACGGCCCCCACGCCTGGCTTCTTGATCGCTGATGTGTCTGACTTGCACCTCTTGGTCACTGCCATTCCAAGCTGCTTCTCTATAATGATTCAAATCTCTTCGTGTCACTCTCACTGGCTCCTTTCTCTCCTGGAACACAGTTCACATTTGGGTCTCTCCCAACTAGGCAAGGGAACTCTAGTAATTAAGAATGTTGAGTACTGCTTTGTAATATGTGGCATTTCCTTCTTAGCACATGCCATATAGACTCCGGAATGCCTGGGCAGGGCAGAGGCCCACTTGGAAGACAGCAGGCAACCCAGGGCCCAGAAAATGCCTCCTCCAGGTGGCACGTGCTGGCAAGACAGTTCTCTGACACTACAGTAGGCAAATGCTTCTGGGTACCAGGCACAGGGCAGACAGGAACTATCCTGATTTATTTTCAATTAAAATGGTTTTACCTTTGCTGGGGGATTCATTTGGAAGCGTTCTTCATAAGCAAAACAGTCCATCAACATTACTAAACATAAAGTGCTCCTTCCTGGTGATTAGCTAGATACTTTTAACAAGCCTTTTCTGTCCTTGGGGGAATGAATAATATATGCAATATAACAAACCTGCTTGTTTTTTTTTTCCAGAGCTTCCACAAAGCACCCTGTAAACACCTGAATAGCGGCTATTACTTCTGGGGCTCCGTTGGTTTCCAGGAGCGCATACCTGAGCAATGCAAAGACAGACGACAACACATTTAATGATTAATCTGGCAAACACATGAGGCTGAATTGTAAAAGGGAGAGTGGAAACATTTTTGTGCCATAAGCTTCAGCAGTATCTTAGCTCATCAGATTTCAGTCCTTGTGTGAAAGTAGGAGAAATTTGTCATTCTTTTTCTAAGTTCTTTCCTTAAAATAGCAATCTGTGGAGCTTCCTTTCTTGGTTTTTAAATTATTAAGCACTGAATATCCCTTCTATACAGGCCTGAGTGCTCTTTAGAAATACTCACACGCTGTATGCCCAGGCATGCAAAATCAACAGACCTTTTGCTTTTTCAAGTGGAGAAAGAGCTGCCCAAGGGGTAAAACGCCTTGGTCAAATCCACCCAGCAAAGCGGTGGAAGAATCTGTGGGAGAATCTGCATCCTACCTGGATTGGTTTCTGTGCATTTTCTTACAACTAATTTTATGCTGAAACAAAAGATACCACCTCAAACTTTGCTGGCTTTAAGCTAAAAAGATCATTCTGACTTACTCCCGTGCTCACTTATTTAGCCTGAAGTTGGTATGCTTCAGCACCGACTCAAGGGCTGGGTTATTTGCTGTTGTAAAAATTCCTCTCCCCAGTGTTGCTGTCTGTCCAGGAGGCTCTGCTGCTGAGGGGAGGAGGACGGCTGGGGGAGGGTAAGCTCCCCCCTCCGGGCTGCACCAGCACCTGGGAAAGGGGACGGAAACCCTCCCTGGGTAACAAGCTCCCACTAACTGCCAACCATAACCCTACCTGCTATCCAGTGGTCTCCCATCTCTCATCATCTGGAAATCCAATGAGCTTCCTAAGAAGTACTCATATTTGCAAAATTAATGTGTTGCAGGATAACATGCACAACTGATTTTGCCTTTCAGCTCTCTTAAGAATGGCATTATTTGTTTATTTTTCTTGGTTTCTCCTTAGCTTTAAAATCCTTTAAAAAGATTGGTCAGCCCTCATGTGGTGAAGGAAGTACACTGCTATGCTTTATTTTGAGCTGAGAAAAATCCAACATGAACAGTTAATGATTTAATACCTAATTCAATTTTGCCTTTCTATTATTATTACTAAAATTTTAAATGGCTTTAAAAAAGTTATTTTAATTCTTAGGCATTGGCTTTTAAATATACATTGACATTTCGGTTTTACCAAATAGCTCAGAGCGGTAAGACAGAATCAGAAACTAACTTCTCCACGGTAGAGCCAGAGACTATCACAAAAATTTTTATTCATATTTGGAAACTGAGCTTTTTCTGGATCGGTTATTAGTAAAAACGGCACATCATTTACCTGAACGTTTCATCGACAACTCTGAATATGGCAGGGTGGCAGGCTGCTTCAGGCTGTGAAGGAAGAGACCAAAAAAAAGTAAAATATCAGAAGCATTTCACTGATAACATATGACCAGTAATTATCAGAGATATGAGTTGTCCAGAACTGCTGGTGTCTAGAAAATGGGTGTATCCCTTCGGGTTAGATAAAACAAAAACAAAAACAAAAACAAATAACCCTGAGTACATGGAAAAAGGTTTGCATTACAAACACAAACTGGTTCTCTAGGAGCAAAGAGATTATGGGCAAGCTTTATTTCCTCTTTATACTCCTGTATGTTCCACATTTTCTCCAATGGGTCAATATGATCCAGAGAAAGAATCAATAAGTATCATGGGAAATTTAAAAATACCTTTCTTAGCATGTTGTAGTAAAGGCAGAGCTTGCCTGTGTAGCTAGTTGACACTTGCTCATGTCTGGCTATCCCGCCATGGCCCAGAAGTGTCCCAAGGTCAGGTCTGGGTCTGCTCTCTTTTTATTCCTCCTTATTATGCAATGAGTACATAGTAATTTAGAAATATTATTAAGGATAACAGTGACTACTACCATCCTGGTCTAAATAATATCACATCTCAGTGCACTATGAATTTAGCAGCTTAAATTATTTAGGATGAAAAAGGGGCCCATGAAAATAAAATATAGATACCATCACCTTGAACAAGAAAAGAAATTTATTCTGTGAAGATTTTTGTGATGATTTCAATATGTAGAAGTTGACCTACTGTGGCCTAGGTGGGCCTGTCCCAGGTTCTCTATCTTTTCAGCTAGAACTCAAAGCATAAGATTAAAGCCAGATGAAAATGCCATTTGGGGCGGGGGAGGGGGGGCGCCTGGGTGGCTCAGTTGGTTAAATGTCTGCCTTTGGCTCAGATCATGATCCCAGGATCCTGAGTTCAGCATCAGGCTCCCTGCTCAGTGGGGAGCCTGCTTCTCCCTCTGACTGCAGCTTCCCATGCTTGTACTCTCTGACAAATAAATAAACAAAACCTTAAAAAAAAAAAAAAAAGAATATGCCATTTGTGTTCTGAAATAGAGATTTTAGAGTAGCATCCGAATGTGAGTAGATTAAGCTCTACAAGGGACATTTCTTTGAGTCCTTGATATGACCAGCTTCACAGCCCCCTCAACAAAAATGAAGAAAAGATATGCTTTGCCTCCTAAGTTTTCTGGGTCATGCTGAAGAATGGAACCTATCTCCACTGATTTTCTTTTCCACTCTCCAGGAAGCACTTTTGAATTGTAACATTGAACGTATGCCATCTAGTGTTCACATCCTGCTACTACAGGCCGTCGCAGGAGGCTCCTGGCAAGAACACTGCCACTTGTTCAAAGGATGGGAAAATTTCCTTTTAATTACTGGAAGAGAGAGATTTGTTCTTTACAAGTTACAAATTACTACTCTTTAAGCAGAGTAACCCATATTCCCTAATCCTTAACTGATGTGTATTTTTAACTAAAATAAGACAACTAAAAATTCTCATAGGTAAGTTCATTATGTACTCAAGAAATAATTTGGCAGGACCATGGCTCAACAGAAGGGAGGCAAATTATTTCTTGGCTTTGATCTCAGGCAAGTCAGTTAATCTCCCTGTGTCTGAGACCCACTGTAAATAATAACAGTTATTAAGAGGTCACTGGATAAATGCCCAGAAAATATCGTAAATGTTTCTACATATTCATAATGGAAAAATCAAACAAGAAGGGAAAAGCAAACTATATGTCTTACAGCGATTCATCAGATTTTCCAAAAATTTTTCAAATGTTCATAGATGGACAATATGCCTGAAAAAGTGTTCAAGACCAAACAACACTATCACGTGCCCACAAGCAGACAGACATACAGAGCCTGAAAATGTACTGATAGAAAACCAAAATTAGAAATGGTAAAATAGTACTATTCTTTTCGATCCAAATGGTCTAATTAATCCAGAGCCACTAGGTAAACTTGATGGTAGGAGAAAATCATTCAGTACTAATTACAGGGGAGTGCCTGGTTGGCTCCAGTCAGTTAAGCATCTGCCTTCAACTCAGGTTATGATCCCAGAGTCCGGGAGTGCTGGGATCAAGCCCTGCATCAGGCTCCCTGCTCAGCGGAGTGTCTGCTTCTCCCTCTGCCCTTCCCCCCACTTGTGCTCTCTCTCTCTCAAATAAAGAAATAAAATCTTTAAAAAATATATTAATTACAGGGATTTCTAAATGGCCAATGAAAAGATAATCCAATGGGTAGAATAGGGGGAGAAGCAAGAATGTTCTAACTCTGTTTGTTAAGAGAGGACTAGAGTTTGGACATACTTTTTTTTTTTTTTAAGATTTTATTTATTTATTAGACAGAAATCACAAGTAGGCAGAGAGGCAGGCAGAGAGAGAGGAGGAGGCAGGCTCCCTGCTGAGCAGAGAGCCCGATGCGGGGCTCGATCTCAGGACCCTGGGATCGTGACCTGAGCCGAAGGCAGAGGCTTTAACCCACTGAGCCACCCAGGCGCCTCATGGACATACTTTTATGCAGTGTTTTCTATCAAAACCGCTCAATCCAATGTTTTAAATGTCTCCAGAATGTGTGGGACCGCCTGCTCTCTCCATGCCAATGGACTGACTCTCTGCTTAGATTTCCTTCTGTCTAAATATTTCAGACTTTTGTTTGCTCTCAGCCTGCTTCTACAACTCATTTTAGCTTTTACAACCGATAAAATGCCAGGAGGCAGGAGAACCTTGCTGAAACAACAGTGGCGGAGATTCTGATTTAAAAACCAGTCTTCCTTGCTGCCCCGGAGCTGAGAACAGCCCTTTCTCATCCGCAGCCTTTACTGACGGTTTTAAAAGTGAGACTCTTTACGCTTCCCGAGCACATAAATTCAGGGTCAGTGAGTCCCCTCATGAGGCTGGAGTGTTCACAGGCCAGGCATATGTCCCAGTGACATCAAATCACAAAAGCAAACTTAAGCTGCTTTCCTTATCAAGAGAATCCTCCAAATAGAATTAAAGTCTTAATTTATGCTTCTTTGGAAGCCATAATCCACCCCCCCACAATCTTTACAGCATCCTTGTGAGGAAAAAGCCAAACATTTAACCCCTCTGTGCCCTGTCATATTTGTAGAATGGGACCCTACAGTAACCCACCACAGGCCACTCTGCAACCCAGAGCTGCGAACCCTAGCTCTAAAGCCCTACAATCCGGGTGATTATCTTTCTTGTAAAAATGAGGGAAAGAAAAACTTTCTTGGGTTCCATCTGTTTGTCTGTTTTTCTCCATCCTACCAAAATCTGTTTCTTCTCAATCTCTGTTCTTCTCCATCTGGCCTAATGATTTCCATGTACAGATTATTTCAAGTCTAGGGAAACTATGTCACCAAGAGGCCATCAATAACACACGGTTTGCCCTACTCCCCTCCCCTCACACCACCCCCAATCCTTTCACTGAATGTTGGAGGGAGAACAGAAGATGATGATGGAGAGCTCTGGACTCCGGCTTCCTTTTCTTATGGACCAGATTGTTCCGTTGGGTGTGCATCTCCTTCCCATCTCCCACAGCTCCCCAGAAATGCACCGTTTATCTCCTCTCTGCCTACGACAGCCCATTCCCAGCCCTCAACAAAACCAGGGAAGACAAAGTCAACACAGAAAAATGCGCTGTGGCCATGTGCTGTGCTCTCGGCCTGTGTTGTGGGGGAAAGGTGAGAGAGAGGCCAACTGTACAAATAACATCCATGCCTATGCTCTGCCCTTGATGCCTAATCTGTCATTTTCATCCCAATTCATCAAGGATTATTACAAACTACTTGACACTTGAAAGAGGCCTGAGAACATGGAAGAACAGAATTCTCATGGAAGAAATCTTTCCTCTTTCCTATGATTTTCTGATTCCTTGTGTGTGCTCAATAGATTATGGGGAGAAGGGAGAGAGAGAATACAAACGAGAAGGGGAAATTGTACTATGATTCAAGGTAATTCACAGACAAAAGTGAATGCCTCACAGAAGAAAGGGCAGTGAGGAAACAGAAAAGTTCTCAAGCCTTTTCCATTTATCATCCTTCATATCATCCTTAGATATTTTAATCTAAAAAAATAAAGAGGGAAATCGGAGGTAAGAGATAAGATGAAATTCAGGAAGCCAGGAACAGATTTTAGGATAGTTAAATATTTTACTCAGGAATGGTCATTCTCTTTAAGAAGAAATGGCTGACGAGAAGCTTGCCCTCCAGTGCACGCAGGAGCCGGCAGTCCCAGCCCACTCCTCTGAACCCCTGATGGGTGGGAGCCCCTATGGGGTGTGACTACATGATACACGTACATAATTAAAGGGTAACTATATTTATCAGAAAATAACTTTCCTCTTTTAAAAAAGGGATTCTCCAGGTGATTCATTCTAATAGTAAACTCCTTTATGGAATTCAAAAAACAGTTTGGTTTTTTAAGATAACGACTTATATGAAATATGAAATATTTGTATCTATTGTGTAAGGTAAAGCACCTTTATTAGTATGTATGTTATATTATACCATTTTCTTCTTTCCTGCTCTCAGAATGCTAAACATAAGACTGTAAATATCCCTTTTACATTTCAGGACTTATTTTGTTTCAAAACACTCAAGTTTCTTTCAACAAATTTGAGCTTGGAAAAATTATTCTTTCTTTTTAATCTTTACCAGATGTTGTTTACACTATAAGCAATTTTTTTCAGTACTCCATAATGCAATTATTGTTTAATTAGTGATAAATGTATCATTTCTGGGCTTAACAGAAAAACAACTTAAGCACCAAATATACTTCTTTTAAATTTACCCAATGTCAGCTCTGGATGCAGAACTAAGATCCCCCAAACCTAAAGTTCCTTCCACCCTTGCCCAGTGGCTTCTACCTAGTGAGCCTGTGCAGTTTGAGCAGAAGATAGCCTGTTAGCTTCCTGCTGCTTCTTGGCTCAGTCACTAAGTGGCACTGAAACCCTGAACACTGCACTGTCTTTGTTTTTTTTTTTTCTTCTCTCCCTTCATTTGTCTGGTCAGTTGCAAAGTCCTGCATCCCCAACAGTAAGAATCCTCAGCACTTGCAATCTGGGCCTCCTTCTTTGCAGAGACTTAGCTTAGAGCGGGGAGGGGTGTATGTGTGTGTCTGGTGCCCCCTAGAGGTCAATGCTGGGAAGTGTAGCTATTGTCTCAGATGCAGATTCTTCCCCACCCCACCCCCCAAAGATTTTATTTAATTCACAGAGATAACAAGTAGGCAGAGAGGCAGCAGAGAGAGAGGGAGAAGCAGGCTCCCCGTCAAGCAGAGAGCCCAATGCGGGACTTGATCCCAGGACCCTGAGATCATGACTTGAGCTGAAGGCAGAGGCTTTAACCTACTGAGCCACCCAGGTGCCCCTCAGATATAGATTCTTTACCTTTTTGCTACAAGCATAAGGCACCACCACACTTTTCTATCTGACCACTGCTAAATTACATGCACCACATTAAAGAGCTGGAAAGAAAGAAAGAAAGAAAGAAGTGCTTAAAAGACTGCTAATGAAAAAGCAGGAAAAGAAAACCCTAGAACATTAGTAAGAAGTTATTCAAGCACAGAAAACTGACATCATCTGGGATGTAGAGTTAATTCTATATAATCTTTTATTAAAGGGGAACTGTGCTGGGAATGTTTTGCAAAGGAAGTTTTTCTTTTTGAAGTGGCTACAATTGCTCTTTGGAGAATGAAGACAAGAACACATCCTATCTCACATCAGAGAGATCCTATTCGCACATCAGTGTCCACTGAGGTATCTGCATGTTTTTTACTCTTAAGCTCTTACTAGATTAAGAACCAATTCCTTCCCACCTCCCCTCCCAAGCTTTACTGAGGTGTACTTGACAAAGATAAAGGAATTATTTTAATTGAGCTACAAAGACTTTCAGGTAGGACGGAATATGAGGAGTATTTTCCGATTCAAATCTGAATAAGCAAAACAAAATGAACCCCATCGCCCTTTCCCCTCTCCTCCCTGCTCTTTCCTGGGCAAATCTTTTTGTGAAGGCGAGGGAGCAGCTTCTCTGGATCCAGCTGGAGGGGCAGGCGGCGTGCGGGGTCAGCCAACGAATGAGTGAATGAAAGGGCATGGGAACCGGGGTACATCCCGGCCCTGGCATGCAGCAGGGCAGCCGAGCACAGCACCACCGTGCCACCCAGCCAGGGCTTCTCATTCAAATGTGGAATAGAAACAATAGCTTTCTGGGCTCCACAGACAGAATTGTAGCTGGAAAACATACCATTCTTCTGATTCTGCTCAGTCTTGGGAAACCAAACAGTGTCAAAAAACCTGCATAATTAGCAAGTGGCTTTCACTGCTTTGGTGACATCAGTTTTTAAGGTAGGTCTGAAGCTATGGATTACGGTCTTACAGTGTGTGTTCTGTCAAGGAAAATACAAAACTATCTGCTTTGAAAAGTTTCGGTCTGCAGAGTAAATGACAAACAGAGGCTAATACTGCAATTTATTTAGAAGCCACCAGATGTGGCAGGTAGCCATGAACTTGGGGGCAGTTCAGCCCATGGAACCCAATGGGTAAGTCTCAAAAGTAAGCAGGTTTTGAAAACTTTTTATTTTTTTTAATAAAAAATAAAATATATTTTATTTTAAATAAATAAATAAATAAAAATATTTTAAATTTATTTTAAATAAATAAAAAATATTTATTTGTCAGAGAGAGAGAGGGAGAGAACATGCACATACAAGCAGGAGGAAGAGCAGGCAGAGAGAGGAAGCAGGCTCTCCACTGAGCAAGGAACATGATGTGGGACTCAATCCCAGGACCCTGGGATCATGACCTGAGCCAAAGGCAGACACTTAACTGACTGAGCCACCCAGGTGTCCCTTGTTTTTTATTTTAGAAGTCAAAAAGATATATATACATTTAGAATTAAGGTAATATTAGATGGGTGCCTTATTCTTAGTCTTCAGGCCTTACAAGCTACACAGTTAATGCAATCTGTATCAAAATACCACCAGCAATTTTCACACTTCTTAATTTTGTATGGAGTTCTGAAATTTGTATAGAAGAAGACCCTGAATAGCCAAAGCAGTCTTGAAAAAGCAAAGCCAAGCCGGAGGCATCACAATTCTACACTTCAAGTTATATTACGAGCCGTATTAACCAAAACAGTATGGTACTGGCACAAAAAGAGATACAAAGATCAATGGAACAGAATTGAAAATCCAGAAAATCCAGAAATAAGCCCACAATTATACGGTCAATTTATCTTCAACAAGGCAGGAAAGAATATCCAATGGGAAAAAGTTTCTTCAACAAATGGTGTTGGGAAAACAGGACAGCAACATGCAAAAGAATGAAACTGGACCACTTTCCTACACTGTACACAAAAATAATTTCAAAAAGGATTAAAGACCTATATATGAGACCTGAAACCATAAAGATTCTAGAAGAGAACACAGGCAGTAACTTTTTGGACATTAGCTGTAGCAACTTCTTTCTAGATATGAAACTTCTTTCTAGCTATGTCTCCTGAGACAAGGAAAATAAAAGCAAAAACAAACTATTGGGACTACATCAAAACAGAAAGCTTCTATACAGCAAAGGAAACAGTGAACAAAAAGAAAAGGCAACCTATAGAATGGAAGAGGATATTTGCAAATGCCATATTCAATAAAGGGTTGGCATCCAAAATAAATAAAGAACTTATAAAATTCAATACCACCCAAAAAGAAGCAACAAACGAGCAAAGGGAAAAAGAGAGACAAACCAAGAAACAGACTCTTAATTTTAGAGAACAAACTGATGGTTACCAGAGGGGAGGTGGGTGTGGGAAGGGGTGAAATAGGTGGTGGGGATTAAGGCTAGACTTATCATGATGTGCACCAGCTGATGTATGGACGTGTCGTATCACTACAGTATACAGCTGAAACTAATATAATACTGTATGTCAACTACCGGGAATTAAAATAAAAAGTTAAAATTTAAAAAAAAGAAGAAAAAGAAAAGAAAATACCAGGCTTGCGAGTCCCTGAGAGGCCACAGCACATTTGGGGAGATCATTTCCCTTTGTACAACCTGTACCACACTTTTATCTTTTGTTTTTGCAACATCTTGTAACTATAGAATTTCCAGGGCTATTTCTGGATAGTCCCAAGAGATGGAAATGTAATTAACAGTGCTCCATATAAAATACAAGTTACGTAGACCATCACACTTTAATTACTCTCAGAATCCAACTCTAATGTAATAGGTATCAAGTTTCTTCTGGAGGAAAACACAGCAGGCCCCTGCTATCTGCGTCTTCCAGATCTCTCTGATACTTCTGCACGGCCTTGTCGCTGCACCAAGATACTGTACTGCGATAAATGAATCAGATGATGCAATTAGGAAGCAGGTTCTTCAGGTTACCCATGTAATCACTCAGTCACGTCACAGGCATATTCCAGCCCGCCTGGTCTTCTGGCACTGTAGACCCAGGAAGCCTGAGGAGAGCAGCCCATGACAATCAGGGGCTTGCAGCTCTGTATTGTAATTACCTCCTTGAGCCACAAGGCATACAGAGGTCACATCCTGCCAATGCCACAATGAATTAAACCAAATAACACCCTCTGGAATCCTCCTTTAACTATAATGGAAGCTCCGAATCCATACGCACATGAGACTGATAAATACTTCTGTAGATCAACGGACTTCGAAGCTGTCTGCCTGGGGGACATTAAACAAAGAAAGCTGGAGACTGAAGGCTCTGCAGTGCAGTGTTCAGTGCGGGGGCCTGCCTGCTGGCTCTCATATGCCGGGCGATCCTGTGCTTTCTGAAGCGCTTTCAAGCCGGAGGGCCACGGGTTTAAAAAGGACATGGGGGAGGTTCAGAGAAGAACCACAGGACCAAAGAAAGCCTGCAGAATCAAACCGACTCAGAAAAGCCAAAGGAAGTGGGATTTCTCCATAGGGACAAGACCTAAAGAAATAAGGACCCTGAAAGCAAGGAAATAACTCAGTTACTGCATTTTGTCCCTGAAAAAAGACTAGAGAAATTAAATTACACCAAGTACATTTAAGTTAGAAATACAGATTTACCTGATAATAAAGGTAATGTTTGGAATGGGCTGCCAGGGACTTCTAAAAAGCCTTTGTTCATTCTGAATTTTACTCAACTATTTTTATGTAAGGTGCATTCTTATTTCTCAACCTTACTATGCAACTCTTTTGAATGGTGAGGTCAAGCAGTAATTTTCCCCCAAACCAAAACACCTCTCGTGCTCTCTCAGTCTTATACATCTATTTTCTTTTCGTCCTTCTTTTCCTATCAAACACTGTAAACGTCCACATCAGCTGGGCTCAGCTTGTGCCACTCAGCTTGCAGCCAGCCATATGGCTATGGGCGACAGCAGCACCATCCACAGCCGCCTGGGAGGCCCCAGAACATGAAGGCAGACAAGAGCCTGCGGAGTAAGGGAAAGGCCTGGCAGTCACACAGGAGAGCCGGTGGGGACCTAACAGAATAAAGGGATGGAGGAAGAAGGCAACTGAATTCAACTAAAATTCCCTAACACAGCCTCCAATTCGAAAGAGAAAACAAAACAGGAAGTTCCAACTAAATTTAAAAAAAAACCAGAAGGTGTCTGGGAGGTGGGCGTTGTGTGAACTCAAGCCAACCTCAGAGCTCCCCCCTTTCCAAGTCTCAACTCAAGTGGGGAGGTAAACACTTTCTCTTGCCCAGTTTTCCTAGCCCCCAACTGAAGATCTGACCGTTCACCATCTCTGAAGTAATTTTCTCCACCTGTACAATAGGAAGAAAATCTCTGAGCCTTATGTTCCCAGGTTATGAAAGCTAATGAGAAAACATGTTAGAAACCACTGAGGTCCTCGTAAAACAGATGCCCAGGGCGCGCGGCACCTCCTGTAGTTTTTGACTTGTTTTTTCAGGGTGCATTGGTCTTCAGTCCTGCTCTCACAAGAATGCACATAAATTCCACAGAGTTGCCTCCCAAGAAGGGAAAACACCCCCATGGTGAGATTCTGAGGACTGCCTGTGAGTCCTGCCATCTGACCCTGGTTTAGGAAATGAAGCCAGTCCATTTGGCCCACTGAGCCCCCAAATTCCCAGGCCTGAGAAGTCCCAAGTGTAAGGGAGGGCAGGTGAGCCACCACATGGAGGGAGGGTTCAAGGCTAGAAGGCTTATAGCAAAAGAAAACACAGAATTCTTAGTTGTTTTAACCTTTCTTCCACGATTTTGTTTTATACCTCCTCTCATTTGTAAGATCTTCATTTTTTAAAACTTACTTTTCATGTGGAAATAAGAAATACTGTTTTAAAACAGTGTGCCTTAAAACCAATTCTTGTGCATATGCACTATACGCTGGCAGTAAATCTCACACCTCTCCCCATTTTCCAGACGTGATCCAGCTATGCAAAAAATCCCCCTATGCTGGGTATTTCTATAACAAAAGGCAGTTTAAAAGGTGCCAACTGCTCTCTTGTTTACATTTCCCTTCGCTTTGACAAAAAGAGATGATACCCAGGGTCCTCTTTAAGGATTTTTCTCCTCATCAAAGCCCAGCACGTACCAGTAATGAATCTTTCAAAAAGCATTCGATCCTTCTCAGGAAATTTCTGGCACTGGAGATTAGCTTTTCAAAAAGATGCAGTGTTGCTTTTTCAAGGCTGGGAAGGTGCCGAAGCCAGAGGCAGACTACAGCTGACTCCGGGAGAGAGATCTTCTTCCTTTCAGAAAGAATAAACACATATTAAACAGAAATGGGTTACTAAGAAAATAAGATTGAGAGAGATCAAAATGCAGTAACGAGTCCAGTTTGCAAATCTTCTTTTCATCATGGCCGTATAGCAGTTAACATTTACAGTAATCAATGAATATTTACCAAGCGTCGTTTGCAAAATAATGTGAATCTGCTTCCAATTCAAGAAATTAGAGAAATGCCCAAAGTAAGAAATGCTTTCCAAGAGGAAAAACAAGCAGTAGTGATGGGACAAGTGTTAGTGAGGGAAGATTAGTGATAAAGAATAACATGGGAAAAGGCCTTTAAGTATACAGTCCTGAATTTAAGAAACAGTTCTGTTTGAACGTACATTGTAAGGATTTCAAGTATGTAATCAAACCTGGGTTTGAGTCCCAGAGCCACCACCCACTAACTTGGTGGCCTTGGGAAAGTCACTTAGCCTCTAAAGCTCAGTGCACTCCCGTGTCGTGTGGGCCTACCTCCCTCACTGTGTTCTCAGAAGGATCAAATGCAGTAATACATACATGTTCAGAGATTAGGACAATGCTTGACATCTAGTAAATATTCAGTGACTGTATTTGTGAATCTGTTGCTTGAAAGTTAAAAAATATTTTCCTTTAGTAATAATTTCAAAAATAGCAGCTATGGCCTGGTAGAGCCATAGTTCATATTTTGTGTAGCTATGTTTCCACAGGAGAATGTACTTGGAGGTCCTCCCGAGTCAGGTCAGTGAATCAGGAGCTCTACCTCCTCTCCTGGAAGGTACCATGAGGGCACACCTAATTCTGATCCACTGGAGGCTCTGGGACAGCAGTAGGGCTGTCGCCCCAGGGCACTCCCTGTGAACACAGGGTCTCTTTCGGTCTAGGGAGACTTCTCTTTGTTCTTTCAGCCCAACTTCCCGAGGCCTCCCTCCCTCTTCACCTGTGGCACCACAGACTGCAGAGTGCTTTCCAGGTTCTGCCCAAGATGTTTACTGCCTTTACTAAGAAAAAGAAAAGCTCAGGGCACAAAGGCTCCCTATTAGCCCCAAACCCCTTCAGGCCTTCCCTTTGCCGTTGCTTCTGGGCCATTTCTCTGCAGGAGCTGGCACGAAGCCCAGAGCAAGAGTGCAGGGGCAGGAAATGAATAGGCGAGTTACAGTGCAATTTCTTGTGATTTCTCTTTATTCTTCTCCCTCAGCGTAACTCCTGTAGACCTTTGTCTTGAATTAACTCTGGGGCAAGGCCAGACAAAGCTGAAGAGTCGGAAGGACTCTCAAAAAGCAGGAGCGAGGCCCTTCTGACACGTTCTCATCTCACTTTCTCACCCTGAGCTTCGGCTCTTCTGGGAAGTCTTGCAGGGCCCCTTCCCCTCACCTCCCCACACCTGGCTGGGGGGCCCCTCTCCTGTATCACCTGGCACATTGGAGGGCCACACTACAGATGTCCTCTCTTATGCCACTGGGGCTTTGGGCTACAATTCCCATGCCACCTCCCCTCTCATCCTGGATGACAAGGAGCTGGTGGGCATCCAGGCAAGGAAGAGGAGCACTTTCTGTGTGGCACTCAAAGTGCCAGGTGCAGGACAAGCAACTGGGAACAAAACAGACCTAGTCTGTACCCCTAGCACTTGGGGCCCAGTGGGAAGTACATGTACATATACCAAATTGAGGAAAAGGCAATGAAGGAAAAGGACAGGCTGAGGTAAAGAGTAACAGAAGGGACCCGACTTGGATCGGGTGGTCAGATGGCTTCTCCAGCTGAGTTGAGATTAGCTAGGTGAAGAGTAGCCAGAAGGGCATTCTGGCAGAGGGAATGGTAGCCTTGATGGTCCTGAGCCAGGGAAGAGCAAGGTCAGAAGGAGAGAGAAACCCCAGACTAGAGAAGGTGAGGTGGTTGTAAGGCTTTGGGATTAGAAATTTTCGGAAATTAGAAACTTGGGAATAGAAATTCAGTGATTATTCTGGTCTGAAGGACTTTACAGAGAGGAGTGCCAGGATGCCGTTTACAGTCAAAGATCAGTCAGGCTGCAGCAGAGAGAACTGAGTGTGGGCCTAGAATGGGTGTGGGGAGCCCAGGAGCCCAGGGTAGCTGGTGCTGGCGTGACCTGAGCAGCAGTGGAGGAGTGAAGGGTACTGGCACCTACCTCAGCAGTAACATCAAAAGGAACTGGCAATGAATGTGCTGAGAGGTGGTGAAGGTGAGGTAGGAATCAAGGCTTCCCAGCTTTCTTGAGCAACTGAGCTGGATGGAAAGAAGGAAAGATAAGATCTGTGAAGGATTTACTGAGAGCTCAGTTTGGGTATAGGAATTTAGAATATCTGAGGTACACTCAAAGAAGAACGACTAAATAGGTCCTTGAATATCCAAGTTGGAAGTTGTGGGGAGAGGCCTGGGCTCAAGATCTATATTAAGGAACCATCAGCCAGCATGGAGTGGCATGGAAGTGGAGAACTCCAAAAGAAGTCTGTGTGGGAAAGAAGAGGGCCCAGGTCTGTGCCCTGAGCAGTGCCAACAGGCCAATAAAGATGAGGTGTTGCAGGTGGAGGAGGCAGGAGACACACCAGCAGGGAACAATGTCACCAAGAAAGCGAAGGCCTGGCTCTGACTAGCACTGCTGAGACTGAGGACATGGGGAGGGAACCACATGCATGACACTGGGCAGGCCCTTTGAGACCTCCCCAAGGACATGGTTTTCATAGCATGACAGAAGCCAAGGGCAGTCAATAAGGAGAGAAAGTGGAAGTGCAATCATTATTGAAGAAAGGTCTTCAGAGGGACAGCTATGATGGGAGTGACAGCGGGAGGCTGCACAGTGGTGGCCTGTGTGCAGGGCGGTATGGTGGACTGGTAAGCCAGGGGGAGAGGAGCACGAGAGGCTGAGGCCTGGTAGCTGCCATTTATTAATCACTTACCTGAAACCATGCTAAGCATTTTGCTTGTATTTTAATCCTACAAAACAGGTACCTTAATTATTCTTATTTTATAGACAAGGCATCTGAGGTTAGAGAGGGACCAAGGACTCATAGCTACGATCTGCACCCAGGAGGTCTGATCCCGGAGCTGGCTGTACACCTGTTTCTCCACTCCGTGGACTGAAAAGTGGAGGGTGCTGCTCAGAAGAGGGGCCCTGGCCCAGGGGAGTGAGCAGACGGCCTTCCTGGGTAAGCAAGATGTATGGCCCCATGTTGACTCCCCACAGTGTTTGGGAAAGTCTTTTCAAAGTCTAGGCTGTCAGCCAGTTTTAGTCACATTAATAGACCCTTGGGAGAGGTTTCCATCTAGCATTCTACAGGAGAACATCCCTGGACAGGGACAAGGGTTATCTGTGGCCTCTGTCATGAACCACAAAGCCCACAAGAGGCTGGGATGCTCTGGGTGGCAGAGGAAATTTGGTTGCTCAGTGGTTCCTTCCTTCCCAAACAGTAGGGATGTCTTTTGACCTGCATTCACCACATGTTATTTTATTTTTTTCAGGATCCATATGAAGTAACTATGTACATATGAAGTGAGAAGTTTCTCACTTCAGTGAGAGGTGTTTTTGTTGTTGTTATTATTGTTGTTTTTTAAAAAGATTTTATTTATTTGACCGACAGAGATTCCAAGTAGGCAGAGAGGCAGGCAGAGAGAGAGAGGGGAGAAGCAGGCTCCCTGCTGAGCAAAGAGTCCTTTGAGGGACTCAATCCCAAAACCCTGGGATTATGACCTGAGCTGAAGGCAGAGGCTTAACCCACTGAGCCACCCAAGTGCCCCTTCAGTGAGAGTTCTTCATGCAGCACCATTCCCAGGACCATGTGCATCAAGTGTGCATCAATTTTACCTAATGGTCACAGTGGCCGAGTGATGCCTGACAGCACAAAGGTATGAGTTATTGAGAGTGGATGAACATGAGCAAATATAAAAAGGAAGCTAGTGTAAAATGGTAGTTCCATCAAATATCTGAAATAGAAGATATTGCTTAGTTAAAAATTTACATAAGATCTGCAAAATTATATACTCAAGTCAATAAGTATATAATATATTTGTTCTATTCTCAAGACACGGTTCTATTCTCTGTATTGTATGGTGGGCTCTGGGAGGCTTAATCGTTAGTGGCTGCCTTCAGCTCAGGTCATAATCCCAAGGTCCTGGGATCAAGCCCCACATCTGGCTCCTTGCTCAGCAGGGAGCCTGCCTCTCCCTCTGCCTGCTGCTCCCCCTGCTTGTGCTTGCTCTCTTCACACCCATCCCCTGTGTCAAATAAATAAACAAAATATTTTTAAAAACACAAAACATAAAAAATTAAAAATGTGTATGTTAACAATTACCTTTTTATTACCTTTTATTCAGAGTATGCTCTATTATTTGCTGTGATTAAATTTATAAACCCACATTTGGTATTTGAACAAAACAATCATTTTGCTCTAAAACATCAAAAATTTAACTCTTTATAATCAATACTGGAGAGGAAGAAATCATCAAAACAGTATGATCTTAATATACTTGCATAACAGAATTTGGACCAACACATTCATATCATGTAAAATGTTCTAGAAGTGTACCAGGTTGGTTTTGAAATAAAAAAGGCAAATAACATTATATGTCCATTATATCTCAATAAAACCAGTGGCTGGGGAGAGGCAAATTATGAAAGAATGCAAATGGTCAATAAAAGTATGCAGATTTTCAACCTTATTAAGAGTAAAGGAAGGTAAACTAATACAGCTATCATTTTTGTCCTCACACATCAGCAAATGTTTAGGACAACATTCAGTGCTAAAGTAGGTACAGGGGACATAGGTTCTCAGAGGTGAGATGGAATGGCTCTGCTCTTTTGGTTATGCATACCACCTAACAAATTGTAAAGCAGACATCATCCTGGCCTTCATTACCATACTTTTGTGAATCTGCCTGGCAGAAATACAAGCATCAGCTGGAGGACAGTCACTGTAGCAATGTTATAAAAGCAAAATTAAAAACAACTTGAATGCACGTATTGGAAGTACCAGAATAAATTAGTGTCCATTCATATCAGAGAATATGGTCCTATTTTATAAAAATGAGCTGGATTTATATCCTTGAGAGCTAGTCAAGATGTGTTGGTGAAAAAACAGGTGTAATGCTGTTTTTGGTTTTTGTTTCTAAAACTACTTAAAAACTATTTTAAAAAAGAGGAAAATTGCTTTCCATAGATTCCTATGTTTATAAGAATATAAGGTATGGTTATCAGAAGTACTAGAGAGTGATAATGAGGATAACTGACATTTTCTGTATATGCTTCTGTATTGTATAGTTTGACCTGATAAAATGAATATATATATATATTTCTGTGGAAATTTAAAGAACCAATAAAGTCACAGAAGATAAAAATGTTTTAAGGGACACTGAAAAATTTCATTCTACTGAACATGTGTAAGTCATAGAAACTCTAAGGCTGTCCTTTTTCTACTCTAACTATACCTACTCCATCCATCTAGCCTACACAATGATCAAAAGTTGGTTCTCCCAAATTCCTAGCTAATAATCATGGTATGTTTTCTGAATTATAGCTACGTTTTAGGAAAATGAGATTGGGTGTTTGGGACTTATGTGTAATACATTAAAAGTTTCTTATTTAAGGGGCACCTGAGCGGCTGAGTCATTAAGTATCTGCCTTCGGCTCAGGTCATGATCCAGGGTTCTGGGATCAAGCCCAAATTGAGAGCTCCCTGCTCAGCAGGAAGCCTGCTTCCCTCTCTCCCACGCCCCCTGCTTGTATTCTCTCTCACTGTGCTTCCCTCTGTCAAATAAATAAATAAAATCTTTTAAAAAAATAGTTTCTCATTTAAAACAGGAGAAATGGGCTACTGGTCAGTGCTTTCCTGTAGAACATCTGCATCTTACTACCTTTTTTTTTTTTAAAGATTTATTTATTTATTTAAGAGAAAGAGAGAAAGAGAGAGAGAGAGAGAACAAATATGTGTGTGAAGTGGGGGGAGGGAGGAGCAGAGGGAGAGAATCTCTAAGCAGACTCTCAGCCGAGTGGAGAGCCTGACATGCGGCTCCATCCCACAACTCATGAGATCATGATCTGAGCTGAAACTAAGAGCTGGACACCCAACCCACTGAGCCACCCAGGAGTCCCAAACATCTGAATCCTAGTAACAATTCCTGACACAAAGCAGGAGAAGCCTGACAGGATATACTACGTGTCCAACTTCTTCTGCTATTAAAGTCTACTTGATAAGTGCCTCCTTGGCATTTAGAAAACTGTACTTTGTTTTTCCAAAATAGTGAGGCTGTTGTTTGTCCCATCTTTTCCAAAAAGAGACAGTATATAAAGAAACTGTTTCAGATGGTCAATAATTTTGGCTCCAGTTTTTTTGTCTAGCTACAATAAAAACAGAATGTGAAATTCGATTCTTTGCAAGAACAGTTCCAAATGAGGGCAGTGCCTGTTGGTAGGGAATGTCAGAGAGGCAAAGGGAAGGAAGAGGCCTCCTCAGTCAAGACAAATATAGGCAGTATTCCACCTTTCCAAACCAGAAAGAGATCAGGGCTGTTTGGGTTGCCAGAGAAGCCCACAAAAATTGGTATCAGCTTTTCTGGAGAAGTACTTAATTCCAAGGAATTGGAAAGAATACTCTCTATTATATCCCAAAGGAAATAATATGTATTTCCATGTATTCCATAATATGCACTTCATGTATTTCTATGAAAAGTTGATTTAAGAAGTATAACGAATTTGAGGACTGTGCCATTATTGCCACTTACATGTTCAAAGAAATCACTTTTCAAAACAAAGAGCAGAAACACCAAGCAAAGGAAATGTCCAAACCCAAACATACTGGAATATCTATTACAAATCAGAATCAGCAGGTTTTTATTTGAAAAGTAAACCTTTTCAATGCCTAATTTTGTGACCATATCTTATTAAAGTTTTTTTTTTTTTTTTTTTTAAAAAGAGGATCTCAGGAAGTTTAAATAAATGGATAAAAGAAGTTTCAGTTATTACTTCTCTTCTTTGCTACCTTTCTGTCCTTGGTATTACCCTAGTCTTTCTTCATTTATAGACACTTGCCTTTATCATTTGACAACACTTGAACCCTGATTTTTCTTGTCTGAGCTGAAAAAGCAAAGAACCAGAAGCTTGGCAAAAGGTCAGGTTTTTCTTGCAATATATTTTCTTTTACTCTAAAGGTAAGCACCTTTGGAAGATGTATTAGTTCTTTCACCAACAGGATTTAAAAAAAATTTTTTTAATAGGAAATAAAGTATATATGTGGGTGTGTGTGTGTAGTATATATGTATATACCTATACACACATACATATGTATGTATGCATATATAGTTCAGCAAAAGGAATTTAGCTTACATTTGGTCTTGGCTCAGTAACATTTCCATTAGAAGGAAAAGATGTAAGCTTGAGAAAACTTAATAAAACATTATAAAAAATGATATAATTACTAAAGTCAACAGTAAAAGCAACACGTGAACAGTTACGAACATTTACTCTGAGTGTGAGGCTCCATGCTAAACATATTACAGACATGAGACCCGTTCAAATACATTTCAGTGTGCCTTATGTCGGTTCCCCCACCACAGTTACAATAGGCAGCACCCTTTGAGCTCTCCAAAGTGCTTTGGTGAAGATTATGAACTGTACCGTCACACCGTGAGGCCAGTTGGTTGGTCAGTCCTGCATCCATTCTTCCTTTCATTTGTTCAACTGACTTACTCATTCTAGTATGTAGAAAAAACTCTACCCGGTCATGAAACTCCTCAATATTTCTGAAGCAGAGTTAGATTTACCTTAGAGGCCATGTCACATTGAATCACTTATACTCCACAGACCCCTGGAAGGATTTCAGCAGCCCTCCCCGAAAGGTTGTATGCAGCCAGCAGCCTGTATACAGGCAACTCCAGGAACAGACCTGAGAAGTTAGTTTTGACATTTAGGCCAATAAATTAAATATTTCCTCTAGGTTATCTAAACTGCAGCGGGTGGGGGCAAGAATTCGCTGTTTAAAAGAAGACAGGCAGCCCTTTTCTGAAAATACATGACTGTATCTGGAAGCCAAGGCCACACACTCCCGGCCAATAGTAAAACAGATGAAATTCCACTAGTGTATTGTGGTAGGCAAACAGCTGGAAGTCTAAACACAGGGCAGGGCGCACTGGTCAAAAAAAATATGTGGTTTCTAAATGACCACAGAGCACATCTGGGGAACTGCTCAAGGGGCTGGAGGGAGAACAGTCCTGGGTATGGGGTGGTAACTTGCACTGACAGACTGAATCAGCCTCCCCATGTCAACATGTGGCTGGGATGCTCTGTCCATGGGAAAGTGTCCATGGAAAAGTGCCAGCCCTTACGCCACTACTTGGGGAACTTGCTGAGCTGAAGCCATAGGAATTGGACAAGTTGAAGGCCACCCAGCATTTCTGGACTGTCTGTCCCCCATGGATTAGCAGATATAATTTTCCAAACCAAATAAATTTTATTAGTTGCTGAGGGAGAACATGCTATCAGAAGTAAAATAAACAGCAAAGGAGTTCAGGCCTACCCATGAAGCCACTGCACTCAGCATTCTGCCTGAGCACTGCGGGTGGAGCAAAAGTAGCTATTTTCTGAGAATGTCTCTTCCTCACCAGTAATTTCTGAAACAGTTTTGAGAGGTTTCACAGGGGATGTCAAGGGGCGTTCTCCTCCCATTTCCCTTTAATTCAAGTTTTTTTTTTTTTAAGATTTTATTTATTTATTTGACAGACAGAGATCACAAGTAGGCAGAGAGGCAGGCAGAGAGAGAGGAGGAAGCAGGCTCCCTGCTGAGCAGAGAGCCTGATGCAGGGGCTCGATCCCAGGACCCTGGGATCATGATCCGAGCTGAAGGCAGAGGCTTAACCCACTGAGCCACCCAGGCACCCCCATTAATTCAAGTCTTGCTGAAAAGCCTGGAAGCACAAGTTGCTAAAGCCTTATAATTTGATAAAATGTATTACTAAATAAATCAGAAATAGAGCTGCAATGGTGAAAGGCAAAGAGCATTTTACTTAAAAGTAAATACTTTGAAAAACTGCGTTGGAGTATGAAAAATGAAAGTTGGTAGGGTAAGCCACCAGAAACTGAAGTATGTACTCAGGTAAATGATGTGAAGCATATTTATTACATTGTACAATATTTTAAATTGATTATTACTAAGTATCTTACATAAATAACAAATATAATTGATCAGGGGCGCCTGGGTGGTTCAGTGGGTTAAGCCACCGCCTTCAACTCAGGTCATGATCTCAGGGTCCTGGGATTGAGCCTTGCATCGGGCTCTACGCTCAGCGGGGAGCCTGCATCCCCCTCTCTCTCTGCCTGCCTCTCTGCCTACTTGTGATCTCTCTCTCTCTGTCAAATAAATAAATAAATAAAATCTTTAAAATATATATATTTGAGCAGACTCCTTAGGAAATTCAGACTTATTGGGTAAACTCTGACAGGTTTACAGTAAGTAAAAAAAAAAATTGTATTTTTTAAACATGAGAATTCAGTTTTGATTTTTTTCAACATCAAGTAATTTAACCTATTTTTTTCTAAATCTTACTTCAACAAATTTCTGCATTACAACATTCCATGTAAAATGAAATTAAAATTTACGTTTTTACATTAATTTTTAAGAGTTATATATGAAAAATAGCAAATATCCTACTGGTAATTATTTACTCTGAGCTAACTGAAAGAATAATAGTGATTTTGAGATGTTCATTTTCCAAATGCAATGATATAATAAAAATCAGTTTAAAGATGGGGAGAAGATATGCTTACTACAGATAAAAAAATTCAAAGAAAAAATCCCCCAAAATACAATAAAAACCTTCAAAGTAAAAAAATGTCTAAAACCTGTATGTGTGGAAAACATGTAAAACACTCTTTTAAGATCAAAAAGTAAACCTGAACAAATGGAAAGACATAAGTGTTCTTGGACAGGTGGGCACAAAGCCTTCATGTCAGAAACAGCCAGTTCTCTCTCAGTTAACCTATCTATTTCCCAAGAGCCTCCCCCAGACAACATTATCTACCTTTCCTGAAGCTAGACACAATGGTTTCAAAGTTTACTTAAAAGATAAAACAAGCAAGAATTGCCAGAAAAACCCTAAAAAGCTAGAGAAATGAGGGAGAACTAGCTTTATTTTTATATTAGGTATATTTGAAAGGGTCCATGATTAAAACAAAGTGGTACTGGCATGTGACTATACAACAGGCCAAAAAGAAAAACCACAACAAAAACCAAAAACCAAAAACCAACCCAAAGAACAGAAAAAAACAAAATAGGCCCAAATGCATACAGGAGCTGGAAGTGTCATTAAGAGAGCAAGGACTTTGCACACTTTATCATACTTGAAATGGCAGAATACTCTGTAATCTGAGAGTGGGTAAAGCAACCATATTACTTCAATAAATACTTTGCAAAACCAAAACAAAGAGAAATTGGGAGCCTAGAGATTGAAAGAGACTTTTGAACCTATTAGTGAATTTGGGACTGATTCTAAAAGAACCAACTGTAAAAAAAATTTCTGAGACAATCAAGAGAATTTACTGTCTGACTAAATATGTGATGGTGCTAAGGAATCAGTATCAATTTTTAAATATAATAATGCTATTGTAGTTAGTTATGCAATATATATTCATATTTTGAAAATATACATTTTCAAATACACTCTATGAAGACTTCCAATTTCCTGTTGCACACGAAAGGAGCTTGGAAGTCATCACTCTATCTTAACAACAAGTACAAGTACAACAAGTACAAAGCAGAACACACTGAAAAATCAACAACTCTTCTTTATCCTTAAAAGAGGGTAGGACATAGGACAAATCTTGGCCCCCAAGACTGAAAAGACAAATAAGCAAATACAAGAAATTGTGACTTACTCAAGTAGAAATCTGTAAGTAGAATCTACCCTAGGAACCAGTGCCAGGTAGGAAAACCTGAACTAGAATTAGTGAGTGCCTGGAGGTTCAGTGTGGACAACTCTGAAAGTGAAAAACTTCTGTGGGATCCAGTCATAGAGGGTCCCCATAATATTATGAAATTTGCCTCCAGGAGGTTAACCAGGTTCTCACAGTAAACGTTGGGAGTAAATCTACTTCTGCTTTAGGTTTTGAATACGATAGAGCACTCCATTCTTAACAAGGTCCGCCCTCAAGGAAAACTAGTTTACCAGAGCCTAACCTCATGTCATATGCTCAAAGCCTAACAGACCTGTGGAAAGGCAAATAACCAATTCCAGCCAGCTCAGGGCATCTGTCCTAATAAGGGGAAGGAAAAAAAACCCAAGAAACCTTTGTGAGGTTCACAGTCAGAGACATAAGCTCACTAAAGGACTGAGACCTAATTTTAAGACCATAGAACACTTTCCCCGCTCTCCTATCTCACCACCGAACTACAAAAGCCTATTTACAGCAGTCTTGTTACATAGTACATCATCTCTAGCTATCAAGAAAAGAGTGACAAAGCATATCAAAAGGAGACAAACCCCCACAATTTTAAGAGACAGAGCAATAACCAGAACCAGGCATAGAGAGATGTTAGAATTACCAGACTTGGAATTAAACACAACTATGATTAATATGCTAAGAGCACTAACACACAGCATGCCAGAACAGATGGGCAATGTAAGCAGAGATGGGAATCTTAAAAAAACAAAGAGAAATACTAGAGATCAAAACCACTGTAGCAGAAATGAAGAATACCTTTGGTGGGCTAAACGACAGACTGGCTGAGGAAAGAATGTACGAGCTAGAGGATATATCCATGGGAACCTTGAAAACCAAAAAGAAAAAAAAAGACGAATAAAACAGAAGAGAATGTCTAACGAATGTGGAACAACTATAAAATATGTTACCATACGTATAGTGGGTATACTAGAAGAAGAGGGAGAGAGAAAAAAAATTTTTTTTGAAAGTAGTGACTAAGAATTTTCCCAACTTAATGTCAGGTACCAAATCACAATCCTAGGAAGTCCAGCGAACACCAAGTGGGATAAATGACAAAAGACTGCACCTAAGCATATCATTCTGGAACTACAAAAATATCAAAGATAAGGAAAATATCTTGAAAGAAGCCAGAGGAAAAATACAACACTTAAAAATTTTATTTATTTATTTATTTACTTGTAGAGAAAGAGGGAGAGTGGGGGGGGGGGGGGGAGGGGCAGAGGGAGAGGGTCTTCAAGCAGACTCTCCCTGAGTGTGGAATCCCATGCAGGGCTTGATCTCACAACACTGAGATCATGACCTGAGCCAAAACCAAGAGTAAGACGCTTAACCAAGTGAGCCACCCAAGTGCCCCTACATCTTAGTTATAGAGAAAAGAGATAGGATTATATCCAACTTCCTAGAAACCATGCCAGCAGGAAAACAGTGCAGTGAAATATTTAAAGCATTGAGATACCAAAAAAAAAAAAATACACCATTTGAAATTCTGTACCCTGTCAAATTATTCTTCCAAAGTGAAGGAGAAACAAAGGCTTTTCCAGAGAAAACAAAAATTGAGGAGTTTTGTTACCAATAGACCTACCCTGTAAAGAAATTAAAAGAAGTTCTTTAGAGAGAAGAAAAGTAACAGGTCAGATACTCAGTTCTCCATAAAGAACATCAAAGAAAAAAATAACGAAGGCAAAATAAAAACTTTCGTTTATCTTATTCTTAACTGATGTAACAGAAAATAGACTGTTCAAATAATAAATAGGGGGGCGCCTGGGTGGCTCAGTTGGTTAAAGCCTCTGCCTTCGGCTCAGGTCATGATCCCAAGGTTCCGGGATCGAGCCCCACATCAGGCTCTCTGCTCAGCAAGGAGCCTGCTTCCTCCTCTCTCTCTCTCTCTCTCTGCCTGCTTCTCTGCCTACTTGTGATCTCTGTCTGCCAAATAAATAAATAAAATCTTTAAAAAAAAAAAAAATAAATAAATAGGAACAATGTACTTGATTATGTATGTTTATGTGTGTATATATGCGTAGGGTGCTTAAATATAAGTGAAATGAATAATACAAGAGACAGAAAGGAAGAATTAGGATTATTTTGTTATTTAAAGGTACTCATTGCGGCGCCCAGGTGGCTTGGTCAGTTGAGTGTCCGTCCATCCAATTCTTGGTTTCAGCTGGGGCTGTGATCTCAGGATCATGGGATCCAGCCCCAAGCTGGACTCCGTGCTCAGCAGGGCATCTGCATGTCCCTCTCCCTTCCCCCACTTGGACTCTCTCTCTCTCTCAAATGAATAAATAAAATCTTTAAAAAATAAGGTACTCACTATCTGTGAAGGGGTATAATATTATGTGAAAGTGGATTTGGGGGACGCCTGGGTGGCTCAGTTGGTTAAGCAGCTGCCTTCGGCTCAGGTCATGATCCCAGCGTCCTGGGATTGAGTCCCGCATCGGGCTCCTTGCTCGTCAGGGAGCCTGCTTCTCCCTCTGCCTCTGCCTGCCATTCTGTCTGCCTGTGCTCGCTCTCTCTCTCTCTCTCTGATAAATAAATAAAATCTTTAAAAAAAAAAAAGTGGATTTGGATTAGATATAAATGTATATTGTAAACTCTAGGGTATTTACTAAAAAAGGTAAAAAAAAGAATATGCTAAGAAAGAAGATAAGAATGGTATCATGTTAAATCTTCAATTAAAATCACAAAAGGCAGAGAAAGAGTGGAAGACCAAAAGGAACAAATAACAAGGGTAGCAAATATAAAACAGCAGGAATATAATAGATATTAATAAAACTATGTTAATATCACTTCAATCACAGTCAATCATCTAAATGCACCAATTAAAAGATAGATACTGACAGAGCAGGTCAAAAAACAAGATCCAACTATATGTTGTCTACAAGAAACTAACTTTAAGTATAAATAAACATACAGATCAAAATTAATGGATGGAGAAAAATATACCATGCTCACACTAGTCAAAAGAAAGCAGGAGTAGCTGTATTAATTTCAGACACAGTAGGCTTCAGATCTAGCAAAGTTATCAGGAATAAAGAAATTCATTACATTTTTAAAAAAAGATTTTATTTATTTATTTGACAGACAGAGACCACAAGTAGGCAGAGGCAGGCAGAGAGAGGAGGAAGCAGGCTCTCTGCTGAGCAGAGAGCCTGATGTGGGGCTCGATCCCAGGACTCTGGGATCATGACCTGAGCTGAAGGCAGAGGCTTTAACCCAATGAGCCACCCAGGTGCCCCAAGAAATTCATTACATATTGATAAAGGCATAAATTCTCCAAGAAGATATAATAATCCTTACCTTGTATGTGCCTAATCATGAAATGTAAAATTACATGAGGAAAAAGTAACAGCATTGCAAAGTAGATGAATCCACAATCACAGCTGAAGCCTTCAACATCCCTCTATCAGAAACAGATTGATCCAGCAGGCAGAAAATCTCCAAGGACATAGCTAAGCTAACAACATCATCAATCAACTGTACATATTGCCACTTTTGTATACTTCATCCAAACACAGCAGAATATGCATTCTTCTTAAGTTCACATGGAATATTCACCAAGATAGACCACATTCTGGGCTATAGAACATAAGGTGCCTGGGGGGCTCAGTCATGTAAGCATCCAATTCTTGATTCAGCTCAGGGCATGATCTCAGAGTTGTGAGATCTATCCCCACAGCTCTGCACTCAACGTGGAGCCTGCTTGGAATTCTCTCTCTCTCCGTTTCCCTATGTCCCTTTCCCCCCTGCTCATGCTCTCTCTCTCTCTAAAAAACAAGCAACCCCCACAAAACCTAAATAAATAAAATACATCCTCACAAATTTAAATGAATAGAAATCATACAATGTCTGCTCACAAGATCACAATTCAATTATAAACTAGAAATCAGTAACAGAAAGATAACTCAAAAATCCCAAATTATGTAAAGATGCAACAACACACTTCTAAGTAACAAATGGATCAAGTAAGAAACCTAAAGAGAAATTTAAAATATTTTGAACTAAAGAAAAATAAAAACAAAATTTATCAAAATTTGTGGGATGCAACAAAAACAGTGTTTAGAGGACAATTTATAGCACTAAATACATACTCAGAAAATCAGCAATATCTAAGATCAAGAACCTAAGTTTCCACCTCAGGGAGGTATTTAGAAAAAGAAAAGCAAATTAAATCCAAAGTATACAGAAAAAAAGAAAAAGTAATAATTAAGAAAGAAATCAGTGAAACAGAAAACAAAAAATCAACAGAGAAAAATCAGTGAAACCAGAAGGTGGTTCTTGGAATTGATCAATAAAATCAATTAAGTCTCTATCCAGGCTAACTTAAAAAGAGAGAGAGACAGAGAGCGAACAGAAATTACTAATGTCAGAAATAAAAGCGGAGACATCATTATAGAGCTTATGGACATTAAAAGGATAATAAAGGAACTGTATGAACAACTCTATGCTAATGCATTTGGTAATCTAAATGAAATGGACTACTTCCTTGAAAGATAACATTCTAACACAACTCACATAAGAAGAAACAGGCTGAGTAGGCCTATACCTATTACAGAAATTAAATTAACATTTAATAACCTTTCAAAAAAGAAAGCACCAGGCCCTGCTGAATTCTACTAAACATTCAGGGAAGAAATTATACCAATTTTCTATAACCTCTTTCAGAGGAGAACAGCAGAGGAAATACTTCTTAATTCATTTTCTGAGGCCAGAAATACATTAATACCAAAAGCAGTCAATGACATTATAAGAAAATGTAGAGATCAAAACCAAACCAAAACAAACCTTAGAGCCCAGTATCTCTGATTAACATAGAAGTAAAAATCCTCCATGAGATATTAGCAAATTGAATCCAACAATGTATAAAAAGAATTAGACATCATGACCAAGTGGAATTTGTCATAGGTATGCATGGCTGGTTTAACTTTTTAAAACGAGTTAATGTAATCAGTCACATTAAACAAGCTAAAAAAGAAAAGTCATGTGATTATATCAATAGATACAGAAAAAGTATTTGATAAAATCCAAACCAATTCAATACAAAAACTCAGTAAACTAGAATGGAGGACAACGTTCTCAAATTGATAAAGAATATCTTCAAAAACCTAAAAAGAATATTGTTTTTTACAAAAACAATTATTTATTTATTTATTTATTTGAGAGAGAGAGACAGCAAGAGAAGAAACACAAGCAGAGGGAGTGTGGGAGGGAGCAACCTGATGGACCCCCCGACTATGACCTGAGCCTGAGCAGAAGGCAGATGCTCAAGATTAAGCCACCGAGGCACCCCAAATTAATATTGTTAAAATGTTGATATACCTAAAGCAATCTATAAATTCAATACAATTGCTATCAAAATTTCAATGGCAGTTTTCACAGAAATAGAACAATCCTAAAATTTTTCTGGAACCACAAAAGTCCCCAAAGAGCCAAAGTAATCTTGAGAGAGAACAAAGCTGGAGTTATCATGCTCCCTGATTTCAAACTATTTTACAAAGCTACAGTAATTAAAACAGTATGGTATTAGCATGAAAACAGGCATACAGATGAATGTAATAAAACAGAGAGCCACAAAATAAAGCTATGCATATATGGTTATTCTATGACAAAGGAGCCAAAAGTACACAATGGGGAGAGGACAATCTCTTCAATAACTGAACTTGGGAAAGAACCAGCAAAATAATACTAAGTTATACACCACCACAAAAGACCCTGAATAGCCAAAGCAATCATGAGAAAGAACAACAAAGTTAGAGATATCACAATCCCAAATTTCAAGATCTACTACAAAGTTACAGTAATCTGCTATGGTACTGGCAGAAAAAGAGACACACAGATCAGTGGAACAAAACAGAGAGCCCAGAAATAAACCCATGCTTATATGGTCAATTAATCTGACAAAGGAGACAAGAATATACAATAAGTAAAAGACAGTCTCTTTGACAAATGGTGCTGAGAAAACTGGACAGCTATATGCAAGAGAATGAAACTGGACAACTTTCTTACACCATGCATCCAAATAAACTCAAAAGGATTAAAGACCTGTGAGACCTAAAACCACAAAACTCCTAAAAGAAAGCATAGGCAGGGGACGCCTGTGTGGCTCAGTCAGTTAAGCTGCCTGCGGCTCAGGTCATGATCCCAAGGTTCTGGGATCAAGCCCCACATTGAGCCCCACATCAGGCTCCCTGCTCATTGGGGAGCCTGCTTCTCCCTCTCCCTCTGCCTGCTGCTCCCCCTACTTGTGAGCATGCTCTTTGTCTAATAAACAAACAAACAAACAAAAAAGCATAGGCAGTCATCTCTTGGACATCAGGCTCAGCCACATTTTTATGGCTATGTCTCCTTGGGCAAGGGAAACAAAAGCAAAAATAAACTATCAGTACTATACAAAAATAAAAACTTTTGCATAAACAATGAATTGTGGAACACTGAAAAAAATTACATTAAAAAAAAAAAAAAAAGCTTTTGCACACCAAAATGAAAACCTGCTGAATGGGAGAAGATATTTGCAAATGTATATCTATTAAGGGGTTAATATGCAAAATATATAAAGAACTTCTACAACTCAACACACACACACACACCCCACATACATCTCACAAAAAGTCCAATTAAAAAATGGGCAGAGAACCTGAATGGACATTTCCAAAAAAGACAGATGGCAAACAAGTAAGTAAAAAGATGCTCAACATCACTGAATATCAAGGAAATGCAAATCAAAACCACAATGAGGTATCACCTTATACCTGTCCAAATGGCTAGAATCAGAAGGACAACAAATAACAAGTATTGGTGAGGAAGTGGAGAAAAGGGAACCTTTGTGCACTGTTGGTGGGAATGCATATTTATGCAGCCATCATGGAAAATTAAAACTATCCTATAATCCAGCAATCCCATTTTTGGGTATACATCTAAAGGAAATGAAAAGAGGATGTCAAAAAGATATCTGCACTCCCACTGTGCATTCACAACAGTCAAGATATGGAAACAACCCAAGCATTTGTAAGTAGATAAATGGATAAAGAAGATGTGATATACTTATACAGTGGAATATTATTCAGCCACGAGAAAGAATGAAATCCTGCAGTATGTGACGTGGATGGACCCAAGGGCATTATGTTAACTGAAATAAGTCACATAAAGTGATATCATACAGCATTTGTGTTTTTCTCTGTGACTTATTTCAGTTAACATATCATACAGCATTTGTGGAATCTGAAAGAGCTAAACTCATAGAAACAGAGACTAGAAAGATGGTTACCAAAAACTAGTGTGTGGTGAAATGGGGAGATGTCGGTCAAAGAGGACAAATTTCCAGTGGTAAGATGAATAAATCCTGGGGATCTAATGAACAGCATGGTGTGATTATAGTTGATACAGTATTATGTATTTGAAAGATGTTAAGAGTAGATCTTAAATGTTCTCACCACAAAAAAGAAATGGTGATTGTGTGACATGATGAAGGTGTTAGCTAAGCTATGGTGGTAATCATTTTGTGATATAAAAAGTATATCAAATTAACTTGTACATCTTAAACTTATATAATGTTATATGTCAATTATATTTCAATAAAGCAGGTGGGGGAAATGTAAGTAAGTAAATAAGTAAACTAATATTTCCTTTTGTGCCTCCATGGAAACATAACAAGAAGTATGCTTTGTTGTCTAATTTTGCAATAATATTTAAAAATTTTTTGGAAAGGGGCACCTGGATGGTTCAGTCAGTTAAGCCTCTCCTTCGGCTCAGGTCATGATCTCAGGGTCCTGGGATCGAGCCCCACAGTGGGCTCTCTGCTCAGTGGGAAGCCTGCTTCTCCCTCTCCCTGCTTCTGTACCCTCTCTCACTGTCTCTCTCTCTCTCTGTCAAATAAGTAAATAAATAAATAAAAATCTTGAAAAGTCTAAATTTTATCTAAATTATTGTAGATCTTAAGTATATTTATATATACTTCACAAATGCATAACATTTTAATTTTCTTGTAATTTGTTATTTTACTCAAAAATAAAATTCATTTATAATATATTGTCTTACATTTAAGAATGGATGACTGACTTTACAAAGGAGAATTAAGATTTGCTTTCTCAATCATACCTGTTTCACTGGGAAAAGATGAAACCAATATACCAGAGACTTCCCTGACTCATGACCACGAGACATCTACTCCAAAGGAACTGGACTAACCTCTAAGTGAAAGAAGAAAGCTATTTTCCTCTTGGTTTCATATATGTTACTCATTTACCTTATTATGCCTTATTCGACAGAATGTTTTCAAATACTTTTAGAGTGCTAGCTAACTGTGGCATCAATTTGATATCAATCATTCAGGGTCGAAACAAAAAGGAATTAAATAATTCAAACACAGATGTAATAAGTAAATATTTCATCAAGAGAATTACACTTCTCGCTTAAAATGGAACCTCTAGATATGGCTGAACTTAGCTGTGTCGCTTGTACTCATCTTGTATCAACACTGAGAACAGGGGTTCTGTTAAATGGGTTGGGCAGTGCACATTTATGGAAGAGAAATACTTTAAAGTGTTGAGCAACTCTTTTGAATCTTGTGGTTTTTCCTGGAACAGCCATGTTGACCTTTGCACTCCCAGTATAACAGCACTAGCGAGTAAAACTACTTCCCCCCACACGAGCCAAGCAAAGGAGCTAGTCACTGTATTCTTCACCACTGCCTGCAGTAATAATACTACCAGTCTTGCACAGAAATGTGCTTGAGGAAGCAGCATAAGTATTAATTTTACTCAATTTTACACTTGAAAATACTTTTTATAAAAAACGTTCTGTGTGGTGAAAAGAAAAGCATGCATACTGCACTTCTGCTGTGTAACAGATCAGAATAGTTGTGGGGAAGAAAAGCACTTGTAACTGTACGAGGAGCAAGATCAAGGAGCTGCCTTTTGTAATGTAAATTTACTTAAAAAGAATGGCAGGCAGTGGGTACTCAGAATTGAGTGTTTGGCACATACTTTCTCAAAAATTAGTGAAATGACCCCTGCACCTCAAGGCAAACAAATGACAGCATTTTGTAGCCAATGATAAATTTGAGTTTTTAAGCACAGATTTGAATCTTGGCAAATTTGTTCCAAGTCAGTGTGGTACAATGTCCTAATACCTAAAGACATTTCTGATGTCTTGCCGCTGACAAGAATGAAAGTGTTGATGCTAAAAAATAAACATGTCAGGGCCAGAAGATCTGCATAACTTAATAAACCAGTATCTCCCAAATGAAGCATGCATTAAAAAACCAGCCTACAAAATCCTGCTTGGGCAGAAGAGCTATCGAAAGTATACCACCAAAAAAACCCCAACAAAACAAAAATGTATCCCACATTCAGCGGGTTTGAATGTAACAGTATGAAAAGCTCATTGTTGTAATTTCAGATTCTGTGTAGCAACTAACTTAAAACACTACCATTTTCAAATTTTGGTGAGGTATCTATCCAAGGAGAAAATCCACAATTATCTGAGATGGCTACTACAATATTCTTGTCTTTTCCAACTATAAATCTGTGTAAGGCTGAATTTTCATCATACACTTCAGCCAAAACAATACACCGCACCAGACTGAACAGAAGCACCTATGAGAACTGGCTGTCTTATGTCAGGTAATAAAGAGATGTGCAAAAATGTAAAACAATGCCACTCCTGTTAAATAATTTTCTTCTTGGAAAAGATCACTTTTTCATAAAAATATGCTATTTGTGTGAAGATGCAATCAATTATTTTTAAATGAAATGATAAATATTTTAAAAACTTGTTTTAATTTCAAACATGGTAAAAAATATTGGTAAATACAACCCACATTAAAAAAAAAAAAGTTCATTGGGATCCTCAATAATCTTTAAGAGCATAGTGGTGCAGAGACCAAACGTTTGAAAACTGCATTTCTAATATTTCAAATGAAGCATTCTAAGAAATGGAAAAGCAAAGGTGGCTGAGAAAGTAAATGTACATCACTTACAGCAGAAAGGCCTCATTCACAGCATCAAAGAACTCAGGACAGAGCACTTCCTGAGGTTCATGTCCATGGTAGGTGAGAAGAGCCTCCACCAGTGGTTCAATATCTGGCAGAGTTACAAGCGGGATACAAATTCGTGACAGGAGCCTTATTTTTTCAGGAACTATTCTACAGAAAAAATAAGAAATAATTATCCAAATCTTAGAGGCATGTGTAATTAAAGACAAAATCTTCATGCTGAAGACTGATGAAAGTTACTTGCTTTGTCCCTCACATAAAGAGGGCTAACACCACTGATGAACCTTTCTAAGAGAAATCCTCTTGGAGAACTCTTCAAGAAGAAATCCTTCAGCTGAAATTTCCCTTTCAATGTCACTTATTGTCAGGACTTTGGCATTACTATCTACAGGCACTTCCAATTTACCACCCCTATAACAGAACTCTTGAATTCCTTGCCCAAATGTTCCTTTCCCCAGTACTGCTGATCTCATTTGCTCAGGCGAAAGCCTTTCAAGGCCATCCTTGATTCCCCCCTTCTTATGCCCCTTACCTAATTCAGCATTGATACTGTCAATTCATTTGACAACTTCTCTACACTCCATCACTACCCACTAATTCATCATCACCTGCGGTCTGAGTTACTATAGGAGCCTCTTTACTTTCTCCCCAGTTCTGCCATCAACCCTACTGTTTATCATAATAATAGTTCTCACAACCCTTTAAAAATTCAGATCACTTCACTTGTCTGCTCAAAGCCTTGCAATGGTTTCCCACTTCCAAGAAAAAGCAAAGTGTTATACTGGCTGCTGTGGCCTTCCATGATGGGGGTCGCTTCTGTTTCTCTGGCTTCATTTTCCTTCTACTCTTTTTCTTACTCATCATGGCCCATCCTTATAGGCCTCCTCCAATTTCTCCAGATGAGGTCCTGCTTTTCATTCTGCCTGGAACCTACAGTTAGTTCCTTCATTTCATATAGGTTTCAGCTCAACTGTTGCCTTATGTTGATGGCATCCCTGACCATCCCATTTAAAAGCACCACATGTGGCAATTTATTTTAATTTAAATGAAATAAAATTTAAAATTCCATTTGTCTGTTGCGCCAGCCACATAACAAATGCTCAACGGGCACATGAGGCTAGTACCTTACATTACTGGACACTGCAAATTTCCAGAACTTGTCCACAATGAAGGAAGCACCACAGGACACCAGAGCTTAACACAGAAAGTGCCCTCCCACCCCATCTATCTCTTTTATAGTTTTACTTTCCTTCAGAGTACTTTTCATTACCTGACCTATAATGTATTTATTTGTTTATTGTTCATGGTCTGTTTCTTCCTGCTAGGATGTCAGCTTTATGAGGACAGGTACTTTTCTCAATTTGCTCTCTGCACCATTCCCAGCATGCAGGAAACAACTCCTTACATATACTACATGCTCAAGAAACAGATCTTAAATGAATAAACAAACAACTAGAGATCAAAACAATGAAAATATGAGATGTAGGCTATTCGATCTTTTTCTAGTTATATTCATGTATAATCAGAAATGGAGAAATTTAGTTTTGTGTTTTCTGAAACACAAATGGAACCACAACAGAAAACAAAAAGCTGTCCCCCATTTTTTTTTACTTGCTGCCTATTATTAAACCAATATGTATGTTTTGAAATTTGACAATGTCTTTATTTATAGGCATTTAGGTTATTTCTAATTTCTCATCATCACAGACACCACTAAGGTAGGACCTTTGCACATGCCTATCTGAGACCATGTGTGAACATTTGTATATTGAACTGCACTCCGAAAGACAACCATTTTTCTTTTCCCAAACTCCAACCCAAGTGTATAATCTCCTCACAATACTTCAAATATATCTGACATTCTAACATTTTCATCATCTTAAACAAGTTTCTCCTAGAACCCTCTGACCTGTTACAACCCAGGCAGGTCACTTTTTTATTCCCTTTGTAGAGTTATCATCTTGGGATCTCTGTCCTGGGGATTTCCTTTACTTCTCTCCTAAACCCTACTTCTTTTTCTTTCTTGGTTCATTCTTCTTAAGTGGGAAAGGTACAAAAAAAATTACTTGAGACCTTGGGAAAAGGTACAAAAAAAAAGTATTTGAGACCTTGTATGTCTCAAAATATCTTTATTTTATCCTCCCACTCGGTTGATACTTCGGCTGAGTATAGAAATCTTGTAACTTTCCAACAAAATTGTGAAGGTGTGGTCCTACTGTCTTCTAGCTTTTAGTGTTGTTCCTGAGAAGGTCCATGCTATTATGAATCTTTATCAATTGTAAGTCCTGTTTTTACTCCCTTGAGGGTTCTAGAAATCTTTGAAATTTCACACTGATGTGCCGGTATAGGATTTATTTTTATTCATTGTGCTGGGCACTCAGTAGAGTTTAAATCAGAAAAGTTCTCTTGATTGTTTCTTTGATAATTTTCTATCCATTCTTTTATCTCTTCTCTCTCTATGAGAACACCAATCTTTTTGAATATTGAACTTCCTGGACACTTTTCTATCCTTTCTTCCTCATTTTTTATTTCTTGGTCTTTTTACTCTAGATTTTGAAAGAACTGTTCAAATTCATCCTCCTTTTTTTTTTTTTTTAAATATTATTTATTGAGAGAGAGAACATGAACAGGGGGAGAGGGGCAGAGTGAGAGGAAGAAGCAGACTCCCTGCTGAGCAGGGAGCCCAACATGGGGCTTGATTCCAGGACCCTAAGATCATGATCTGAGCTGAAGACCCACTGAGCCACCCAGGTGATTCCCAATCTTATCGTGGTTTTCATTACTACTCTCTCATGATTAATTTACAGGAACTTTAATAGCCTTTTTAAAAAAATAGCATTCTGTTATTATTTAATGGATATAATATTATCTTTTATTTTTATGGAGGCACTAATATTAATTTATTTGAGATATTTTTTTTGAATAATCTTTTTTATTTGTATTGCTTTCTATTTTTTTCATATTATATGCTTAATATGATTTCCTTAAATATCTGGTGACCATTGCTGGTCTGCTTATATACATTTTTTTTTTTTTTGAGCTGGGTATAGAACACTTTATTGATGATACAGCACAAGATAAGTCTCCCTGAGCCTTTCCCTTTCTTCAGGAGGTCTGGGATAGAAACTGTGTAGAGATCTGGAGATTCTCAGTGTGTTGAAGGTTAAAGATTAAACTTTAAAAATTATTGAGAATACCAAAGAGCTTTTGTTTATGAGGTTGTCACTTTCAACATTTATGATGTTTGAAATTAAAGCAGAGACACCTGAAAATACCAACTCACTAAAAGTAACAATGATAAACTCATTAGATGTTAACATAACTAGATTATACAAGACAAAGAAATAGTAAGAAGAGTGGCACTCATTTAAATGTTTATAAATCTTACTATATGGTCTGAAGGAAGACATCTGGAAATCCTTTATACATTTCTGTGTTCAATCTGTTGCACTGTTTTGAACAAAGTATATGAAGACAGTTTAGCCCCACACAGATATGTAGTTGTAAAAGGCAGGAGTATTTTAATAGCCTCTTCATATACTACGCATATTATCTTTGACAAGACCAAAGCTCACCAAGCACTGCCCACCCCTTCACTACAAGCTTGTCTATGAATGCAGGTACAGCTGCCCATCATGGGTCTAGGGTATTGGAGATGGATAGTCTTTACCATGATAACAGCTGAAATTTAGCATCAAAGGCATCCCCTCAAAGCAGCAAGTCTTCAAGAGACTCCAGAGTTCCTAAACAGTTACATCAGGCAGAGTCTCTCAGTAAAATTTTGGTCTAGGTAAAGAGGTGGACTCCAGGCCCTTCATACTCCATTAACTTCCCTGACATCCCCCTAGATCTCTTATATTAAAATGGAAAAACAAGGGACACCTGGGTAGCTCAGCTGGTTAGGCAATGGGTCAGGATCCTGGGGTCCTAGGACTGAGTCTCGCATTGGGCTCCGTGCTTGGTAGAAGCTGCTTCTCCCTCTGTCTGCTCTGCCTGCTGGACCCCTGCTTGTGCTCTGACAAATAAACAAAAATTTTTTTTTTTTAAGATTTTATTTATTTATTTGACAGAGAGATCACAAGTAGGCCGAAAGGCAGGAAGAGAGAGAGGAGGAAGCAGGCTCCCTGCTGAGCAGAGAGCCCAGTGTGGGGCTCGATCCCAAGACCCTGAGATCATGACCTTAGCTGAAGGCAGAGGCTTAACCCACTGAGCCACCCAGATGCCCCATAAACAAAATCTTAAATAAACAAATGGGAAAAACAAAACCAAAATACTCTACTTTTTTACTTTCCACTTCTCTGTCCTTTTGCACTTTATCCCAGGGGAACTATTTGGCTCAATCTTTGAAGTCATTATTTGCTATTCAGCTCTAGCTCCTATTCAGCCTTTTATTTTTCCCTCTAAGTCCTTTTTTAGAAATGTAACCAATTTATTAGTATTTCAAGGATTTGGTAGTTTCTCTTATTATTCTTAGGACAATTAATTTTATCCCTTTAAAAAAAACCGCTTGCCCAATGTAATGCATTTAATTAGTGTATTTGTATCTTCTGTTTCATTGCATTTAGTTCATTTTTCTTCATGGTACTAGTTCTCCATGAATCTCTGGTGATTTTTGTTTGTTTGCTCTTTCTGGGATTTGGGATTCCCCATTAGCCTCTCTTTTTACTATAGCCTCCTCTGGTACTCGTGGGGAAGGTCAAGATGCAGTGCTGGTTGGGGTTGCCAATAAACCACATTCTGCACATCAGAGCATCCTCAGAACTGTTGGAAATTAATAGCCATTTGGTGCTTATTTCTCCAAATCTTTCTCTGTCCTTCCTGTTAGAAACAGGACATCTCTGTCATCTCTTGTTTGAAGGCAGTGGATAAGGAGGAGTGTAGGGAGCCAGCTTCTGTGAATTCCAAGAGTCCAACAAGCTGTTTTGTTGGCTGCCACATGCCCTGCTGCTCCATGAATCCACCCCAACGTTACCTGTACCTTTGCAGTAGTACTCTCCTGCAAGCTTTTTGGGCTGTGATGTTTCCCTTAAAAAATATCCTACTATCTGCCATTTGAAGCCTTTCTTGTAATTTGTGGGTCATCAAATGCGCCCTTATTTTACAGTATTATATACTTAATTGCTAAAATTCACCCATGATTTTAGCTCATCACTTGATTTATTCTCCTGCATTACATTTTCATCTTATTCTCTCCTGATTATGAGAGCCACTATTCTTCAGAGGTCTTAAACTTTATTATTTTTTAAAATTTATTTATTTTTATTTGGGGGGGAAAGAACACAAGTGACAGCATGCACTTAAGTAGGGAGAGGGGCAGAGAGAACTGCCAAGCGACTCCCCATCGAGCAGAGCCCGATGATGTGGGGCTTGACACCACAACCCATGAAGATCATGAGATCATGACCTGAGCCGAAAACAAGAGTCAGATGCCTAACTGACTAGGCCACCCAGGTACCCCAGATCTTGTACTTTAATCTTCAGAATCTGGCCAAGTACTCTGCATCAGAGCTACTCCAAAAATACGATCCTCAGAATTAGTAGCATTAGTATCAGCATCGCTATGAGTGGGGCCAAGAAACCTGCTTGTTAACATCTTTCTTAAAAAATTTTATTTATTGGGGTACCTGGGCAGCCCAGTCGTTAAACGTCTGCCTTTGGCTCAAGTCATGATCCCAGAGTCCTGGGATCAAGCCCCGTGTCAGACTCCCTGCTCAGTGGGGAGCCTGCTTCCCTCTCTCCCTGTCGAATAAACAAATAAAATCTTTAAAATTTTTAATTTACTTTTGTGAAATAGAGTGTGTGAGAGCATGTGTGTGTGTGTGTGTGTGTGTGTGTGTAAGAGAGAATGAGCAGGGGGAAGGGCAGAGGGAGAAGTAGCCCTCATCCTGAGCAAGGAATCGCATACAGGACTCAGTCCCGGGACCCTGGGATCATGACCTGAGCCAAAGGCAGATGGTTAACCAACTGAGCCACCCAGGTGCCGCTCTGCTTGTTAACGTCTTAATGTAAGATGATCCTCATGCATACAGAAGCCGGAGAAATGCTGCTCTACACTATTTCTTCAGTAGCAGTCCCTAGAATAAGATATCAATCTCTAGTAATAATCTGAATACTTTAAGGAGACATGATAGAACAGTATTTAAGATTTTTATGTTAGTTAATTCTTATAAATTTTCTGTTGAGCTATATTATTTTCTTGGTAACCAACCGTAAAATTCTCACAGAAATAAAGTTTTGTCAAACTACACAACGACTTATTCTTATGTGTGAACATTTTGTCTTTTTTCCTCAAATGATCATCTTTTCTAAAACTCACTTCTTGTTCTGTTCCACTTTCCTAAATGATCCCAGTCTCTTCAACAACAGATATCTTCCTCAGTGCTCTACCATCTTTCACTAACCCACCACGAAGGTGGATTTAGATCTAAAAATAATTAATGTTTTCAAGTTCATCATCTAAGTTTAACAAAGAGAGGGATTTAGCTTGAGTTGTAAATACCTAATACTTCTGGAATTTATGAACTTACTGGGTAGGATAGAAGAAAGGGGGGTTGGTATGTATGTGTGGAATGTGGAATTTTTTTGTGTGTATTTTGTACAGAATCTAGCAGAGTATTTTGCATAAACTAAGGGCTCCATGGATGTTTGAGAAATGGAAAAATAGTTTTGTATACTCATAGTAAATCCAGAACTCTGAAATAAAGAAGCAGGGAGACAGTGCTTCTATCTTCTACCCTTCAGCAATCTTCCTCTCTAGAAGACCTATATGTGCAACTTCTCTCTCATTATCTTAAAAGTCTTACATTCTCGGGACGCCTGGGTGGCTCAGTCAGTTAAGCTGCTGCCTTTGGCTCAGGTCATGATCCCAGAGGTCCTGTGATCAAGTCCCACATCGGGCTCCTTGTCCAGCAGGGAGTCTGCTTCTCTCTCTGCCTCTGCCTGCCACTCTGCCTGCTTGTGCTTTATGACAAATAAATAAACAAAATCTTTAAAAAAAAAAAAAAAAGTCTTACATTCTCTAGTTACCTTAAAAGAGAGGAGTCGGAGTCTATCGCTGGCTACTAGCTGTGTGGAAAAGACAATCCTGGCACCAAGGACATTCAAAAGAGCACTGATGTTTATGGGCTACAGATTGTATCTACCAATTAGGCTGAGAAGGTCCAAGAGAACTTTCCTGAAAAATTCTAAAGTCTCACATAAATTTCAGCAGCTCTTGGTTCTACCAAAATGCAGGCAAGGTCAACTGATGATCTTCTGAAGGGCTTCAAAGGCTCACAGCCTTTACGGCTTCCTCTTTCGGTCTGAAGCCTGCCAGAGTGTGGAGGTCCCACTTCGTCTATAGTTATGCAACACTTTCCAGACTAGATTACGCTAAGCATTATGTCTTGATTGATTGCCAGAGCAGCACTTCCAAATGATTTTTGCACAAAAATTCAACTGCAGAAGGCTCAACAGTAACCATATACTGCTGGAAATATCATTCCCATGTGGCTATACTGAAGCTTCCAAGCCATCTGCAGCAAACCATAGAACTACAAGATAAACTGATGATGTTCAGAAAACCCAGAATGTCACTCCTTCTGGACGGTTTACAGCAAAGAACAGGAGAAAATTTAAACATTCTGTCACTGAATTGTTGATTTTAGTTGGTGGCAAGTGAAATTCTATTTAAAATGCTATGACAAGACCATTTATCAGGCCTCTAAAAATAATGTAAAAGAAAACCAAACAGATTTTCCTGTTTTTTTGTTCCTCTGACATTTTATGCATTGAAGTTATAAGATTCATTCTATATTTTCTAAAAGACTTTTGGGTCTTTTGAAATGAACTTTGAAGATTTAAGTAGTAGGTGCCTGGGTGGCTTAGTCAGTTAAGTGTCTGCCTTTGGCTCAGATCATAAACCCAGGGCAGTGGGATCAAGTCCCATATCAGGCTCCCTGCTCAGCGGGGAGTCTGCTTCTCCCTCTGCCCCAAACCCCACTCATGTGCTCTTGCTCGCTCTCTCTCTCTCTCTCTTGCAAAAGTAAATAAACAAAATATTTAAAAAATTTTAAGTATAAAAATATGAAAAAAAAGAAAAGTACAGATGCCCTCTGTTAAAAACAAAGAGAAAAACAACTGCATTGCTTACATGGTGTTTAAGTTTGAGAGGCTCTTAGTGGCTTGAATATTTTAAGTCTTCCTAGGGGAAGGAAAGTAATGAGCAAATTTGTGTCTCATAAATAGGGGAATATCTACATCCAAGTATACCAGAAAATAGTGTGCCTAATATATTCTTACTCAACTTTTTTGACTTTTAAATCTTAAAAATATACAGAAAACTTCAGGTATGTACATAGTAGGAGAAATTTATATATTATGATGATGCATATTATAGTTATTATGGTAACTTATGATAGCAACAACTATAATGGCTCCAGCATGTTTGGCAACTCTTTCAAATGTTATCATGATGCCATTCCACTACCTGATTTCATGAAATGTCTCTACTTGATACAAGAAAGTAACCTGGGTTGGACTTAACAATTCACTAGAGAACTGTAGATGTGGAGTTCTGAGTCTTACATAAGCTTTAAGAGACCCAGAATCTTTTATGGATGGAGAACAGAACTTCCTGATTTGAGGTCTTAAAAGTAGGACTTTAAAAGCTCATAAAGAAACAAAAAGAATGCTGAGCATCAAATTGCTTTTTAAATTCAATCTTCTGATAAGTATAAATTAACTTAATTCAAGAGACTGAATTCCTCTAAAAAACTCGACACATTCAAAAAAATAGCTGTAAGACATTTCTTGCTGAATTCTAGAATTCATTCAAAAATTAAGACTCCATAGTAAAAATTATTCAAAAGAGCAAATGAGGAATGTATGAGATGTGCCAGTGTCCAGAGGACATTCTACTAATGGAAGCATCTCATACTCTTGGTAAATTCAGTTAAGAATTTTACTAATTACATCACTAACTTGCTTTGACTAAAGTTAGAGTTTTTAAACTACTCATCAAGTTAATCACTGCTCTATCCTTACCGCTGCTGCCAGCTGGAGTGCCAGTGTGGACACCCTTCAGTAAACTTTGCTCTGCACCAGGGAATATTGGGTATATGTGCATATTGTTTTTGAAGAATACACATCCTTACTGAAGAAACAATCAGATATTTGGGAATGAACATGCCCCACAAAATGATCCAATCTGGCACAAATGGAAATTTCTCAGATGCAAAGAGAATATTAGCTAATAGCTTCCAGCAGGCTTTCCTAATTGTGGTCAGGAGAGTTTAGATGCCTTTCTGAACTGCTACCCTCTCCTGTCTGAGGGTGAGAAAATGAAAAGCACACATTCTGAAGAAAGAATCTGAAAGACCAGTAAAATGAAATAATGGGTACAGTGCAAAAAGATCTAAATAAAGGGGAAAAACTGCAGAGCGAATAAATACTAAGCAATCTGAGGATGATTAAAGATGACTGTGTTTTCATGAACTACACCTGCTATTTTGGAAATAAGAATCTGAGGCAGGAAATTATTCTTTTATTATGAATATTATCTTTTAATTTTCAGAATTTTACTAGCTAAAACTGTATTTACATTTTTTAAGTTTAATTATAAAATTATAAGAAAAACCTAGGGAATTATTAATAACATTAACTGGGTACTCATTGCCAAGATTTTACAAAGCTAACATTTTATTGGTATTTTCAGTTGAGGTTTTAAAGAAATAAAAATGTTTCAATTACAGTTGAAATACCCTTCTCCTGTCCCATTTCCTCTTCTCCTTCCTAGGAGCTGGCAATCCCCTAATGTGAGTCCTTTCTGTCTAGTTTTAGCACTTTTACTTTATATGTATGTGTTGTTTTAGGACATTATGGGTATCTTTTTGCAACTTTCTTGCTATTCTGTTCCATGGGTCTATGTGTTTGGCTTTATATCAGTACCAAAGAGACTTAATGACTATAGCTTTGAGTTATGTTTTCAAATCCAGAAGTGTTAGGCCTCTATCTGTTTTTCTTTTTAAGGTTTTTGGCTGTTTGGGGTCTTCTATATGAATTTTAGGGCCTTCTTTTCCATTTCTGCAAAAGAAAAATGCGATTTGTATTTTAATAGGACTACATTGTATTTATGGACTGCCTGGGGTAGTATGGACACTTAAACAATATTAAGTTTTCTAATACCTTAACACAGAATGCCTTTTCATTTATTTGTGTCACACTTAATTTTTTTCAGTATTGTTTTATAGTTTGTAGCATACAAGTCTTTTATATCCTTGATTAAGTTTTTTCCTGGATATTTTGTTCTTTTGGATATTATAATGGGCTTTAAAAAAAATGTCTTATTGGACTGCTGTTAGTGTATAAAAACACAACTGAGGGGCACCTGGGTGGCTCAGTGGGTTGAGCCTCTGCCTTCAGCTCAGGTCATGATCTCGGGGTCCTGGGATCGAGCCTCAGATTGGGCTTTCTGCTCAGCAGGGAGCCTGTTTCCCCCTTTCTCTCTGCCTGCCTCTCTGCCTACTCACTCTGTCAAATAAATAGATAAAACCTTTAAAAAAAAATCCCCACACAATTGATATTTAAATATTGATTTTGCATCCTGTAACCTTACTCAAATCATTTATTCGTTCTAATAGTTTTTTCTGTAGAGTCTTTAGGTTTTTCTATGTATAAGATCATGTCACTTAAAAATGGTAAACTGTCCCTTAAAATTCAGATGCCCTGAGGGGCGCCTGCATGGTGCAGTTCATTAAGCATCCAGCTATTGGTATGGGCTCAGGTCCTGACCTCAAGGTCGTGAGATCAAGCCCCACAGGGCTCCATGCTCAGTGTGGAGTCAGCTTGGGACTCTCCTCCCTCTCTCCCTCTGTCCCTTCCCCCTGCACACTCTCTCTCATTTTCTTTCTTAAAAACAAAAAACAAAAAACCAAAAACAATCAATCTTAAAAAAAGTTGTGGGGGGGCGCATCTTGGTGGCTCAGTCGGTTAAGCATCTGCTTTCACCTCAGGTCATGATTCATGATCCCAGGTCCTGGGATAGAGTACCACATCAGGCTTCCTGCTCAGCGGGGTGTCTGCTTCTCCCTCTCCTTCTGCCTCTGCCCCCCAGCCCCGGCTCATGCTCTCTCTCTCTCAAATAAAGAAATAAAGTCTTAAAAAAAAAAAAATTAAAACAAATTCTGGATGCCTTGGGGCACCTGGGTGGCTCTGTCAGTTCTAAGTATCCTACTCTTAGTGTCTGCTCAGGTCATGATCTCAGGATGAAGGGACTGAGAGTCAGGTCTACCCTCAGCTCAGTCTGCTGAAGACTCTCCCTCTCCCCCCACCCCCACTCTCCTCCCATGTGCACTCTCTCTCTTTAAATAGATAAATAAAATCTTAAAAAAAAAACACACAAAATAAAATTTGGATGCCTTTTGTTTCTTTGTCTTGCCCAATTTCTCCAGTACTTCCAGTATTCTGTTAAAAAGAAGTGGTAAGAGAGGGTATCCTTGCTTTGTTCCTGATTTTAGAAGGAAAAAATTTTGGTCTTCACCATGAAGGATGATGTTAGCTGTAGGCTTCTCACACATGGTCTTTATTTTGTTGAAGCAGTTTCCTTGTATTCCTAATTTGCTGAATGTTCTTATCATGAAAGGGTGTTGAATTTTATCAAACATTTTTTTTCTGATTTAACTGAAATTATCATGATGTGGTTTTTTTCCCATCATTTGGCTAACATGGTGTATTACACTAATTGCTTTTTGCATATTGAATCATTTTTGCATGCTAGGAATAAATCCCACATGATCATGATGCACAATGTTTTTAGTGTATTGCTGACATTGGTTTGCTTGTATACTGATGAAGATTTTTACACATCATCAATATTCATCACAAATATTGGCCTATAGTTTTCTTCTACTATCTTTATCTGCCTCTGGTTTCATGGTAATGCTGGCCTCATAAAATGAGTTTTGAAATGTACCCCTCCTCTTCCGTTACTTCAGAGAGTTTGAGAAGGACTAGTGTTAATTCTTTAAATATTTGGTAGAATACTCTAGCGAAACCATCTGGTCCTGGGCTTTTCTTTGTTGGAAAGTATTTGATTAGTGATTTAGTCTCCTTCCTGTATAGATTTGTTCAGATTTAAAAAAATTTATGATTCACTCTTAGTAGGTTGTATGTTTATAAAAAAAAATAACCATCTCTTCTAGGTCATCCAATTTGTTACAATAAAATTGTTTATAGTAGTCTCATTCTTTTTAAAAATTTCTTATTTAAATTCAATTTAATTAACATATATTGTATTCTTAGATTCAGAGGTAGCATTTAGCAATTCATCAGTTGCATACAATACTCAGTGAGCATTACCTCAAGTGCCCTCCTTAATGTCCATTATCCAATTTCCTATTTGCCCACCCACCTCCCCTGCAGCATTGTGTCTCCTATAATTAAGTCTCTTACGATTTCCTCCCTTTGTTTTGCCTCATTTTAATTTTTTCCTTTCCCCTATGCTCATCTGTTGTTTCTTAAATTCCACATATGAATGAAATCATATGGCATTTGTGCTCCTGACTTACCTCGTTTAGCATAATGTCCTCTAGTTCTATCCACATTGTTGCAAATGGCAAGTCTTTTTGATAACTAATATTCTACTGTATGTATGTATGTGTATATCTATATCTATCTATCTAAATATATATATATATATTCTTTATATATAAATTCATCTGTCAATGGACATCTGGGCTCTTTCCATAGTTTGGCTATTGTGAACATTGCTATTATAAATACTGGAGTGCATGCATCACTTCACATCACTATGTTTGTATCCTTTGCATAAATACCTAGTAGTGCAATTGGTGGATCATAGGGTAATTCTATTTTTAATTTTTTTATTTTAGGATTTATTTATTTATTTATTTATCTGACAGAGATCACAAGTAGGCAGACAGGCAGGCAGAGAGAGGAGGGGGGAGGCAGGCTCCCTGCTGAGCAGAGAGCCCGATGCGGGGCTCCATCCCAGGATCCTGGGATCATGACCTGAGCTGAAGGAAGAGGCTTTAACCCACTGAGCCACCCAGGCGCCCTCTATTTTTAACTTTTTGAGGAACTTCCATACTCTTTTCCAGAGTGGATGCACCAATTTGCATTCCCACCAAAAGCGTATGACAGTTTCCCTTTCTCTGCATCCCTGCTAACATCTGGTGCTTCCTGACTTGTTAGATTTAGCCATTCTGACTGGTGTGAGGTCATTTTGGTACTGATTTGTATTTCCCTGATGTCAAGTGATGTTTAGCATTTCTCCATGTATCTGTTGGCCATTTGTATGTCTTCTGTGAAGAAATGTCTGTTCACCTCTTCTGCCCATTTCTTGACTAGATTTTTTGTTTTGGGGGTGTTGAGTTTAATTTTTTATAGATTTGGTATACAAGACTTTACCTGACAAGACACTGGCAAATATCTTCTCACATTCAGTAGGTTGCCTATTAGTTTTGTTAACTGTTTCTTCTGCTGTCATGAAGTCCCAATTGTTGATTTTTGCTTTTGTTTCTCTTGCTTTTGGAAATGGTCTGGCAAGAAGCTGCTGTAACCTAGGTCAAAAATTCCTCTAGGAATTTGATGGATTCCTACTTCGCATTTAGGTCTTTCATCTATTTTGAATTTATTTTTGTGTGTGGCATAAGAAAGTGGTCTGGTTTCATTCTTCTGCATGTGGCTATGCAGTTTTCCCAACACCATTTGTTGAAGAAACTGTCTTTTATCCATTGGATATTCTTACCTACTTTGTTGAAGATTAGCTGACCATAGATTTGAGGATCCACTTCCGGGTTTCCTACTCTGTTTCACTGAATTACGTGTGTGTTTTTGGGTCAGTACCATACTGTTTGGAAGATTACAGCTTTGTAATACTGCTTCAAGCCCAGAATTGTGATGGTTCCAGTTCTGATTTTCTTTTTCAACATTACTTTGGTTATGTGAGGTCTCTTCTGCTTCCACACAAATTTTAGAATTCTTTTTGCCAGCTCTGTGAAAAATATTGATGTTATTTTGTTTGATAGGGATGCTCTGGAAGTGTAGACTGCTCTAGGTAACATAACATTTTAACAATATTTATTCTTCTAATCCATGAGCATTTCTTTTGTGTCTTCCTCAATTTCTTTTGTAAGTGTTCTATAGTTTTCAGAGTACAGATCCTTCACATCTTTGGCTAGGTTTATTCCTAGGTATCTTATGTGCCATTATACAATGGGATCGATTCCTTGATTTCTCTTTCTTCTGCCTCATTGTTATTGTATAAAACTGCAACTGATTTCTGGGTATTGATTTTATATCTTGTGACTTTGCTGAATTCCTTTATCAGTTCTATCAATCTCTGGATAGAGGCTTTAGGGTTTTCTACATAGAATAACATGTTGTCTGTGAAGAAAGTAAGTTTGATTTCTTCTTTGCCAATTTGGATACCTGTTATTTATTTTTACTGTGTGATTGCTGAGGCTAGGACTTCCAGTATTATGTCAAACAACAGTGGTGAGGGTGGACACCCCCTTCTCTGACCTTAGGAGGAAAGGTCTGTTTTTCCCCACTGAGGATGCTATTTGCTGTGGGCTTTTCATTTATGGCTTTCATGAAACTGAGATATGTTCCCTCTAGCCCTATACTGTAGAGTTTTTATCAAGAAAGGATGCTGTATTTTGTCAAATGCTTTTTCTGCATCTATTGAGAGAAACATATAGTTGCCATCCTTTCTTTTATTAATATGGTATATCATGTTGATTGATTTGTGAATGTTGAGCCACCCTTGTAGCCCAGGAATAAAACCCATTTGGTTGTGGTGAATAATCCTTTTAATGTACTTTTGGATCACATTAGCTAGTATCTTGTTGAGAATTTCTGGATCCATGTTCTTCAGGGATATTGGTCTATAATGCTCCTTTTGGATGGATTTTTTTTTTTTTTTTTTGGTTTTTTGTTTTTGGTTTTTTTTTTTTTTTTTTTGGTTTTGGGATCAAGGTAACGGTGGACTCATAGAACAACTTTGGAAGTTTTCCTTCCATTTCCTTTTTTTTGAAACAGCTTCAGAAGAATAGGTATTAACTCTTCTTTAAATGACTGGTAGAATTCCCCTGGGATGCCATCTGACCTCTAGACTCTTGGTTTTTGGAAGATTTTTAATTAGTGATTCAATTTCTTTGCTGGTTATGGGTCTGTTCAGGTTTTCTACTTCTTCCTGTTTCAGTTTTGGTAGTTTATATGCTCATATGTAAGAATACATCCATTTCTTACAGACTGCCTAATTTGTTAATTATTAATAATATTCTTTTTTAAAAAATATTTTATTTATTTATCTGTCAGAGAAAGATCACAAGTAGGCAGAGAGGCAGGTAGAGAGAGAAGCAGGCTCCCTGCTGAGCAAAAAGCCCAATGTGGGGCTCGATCCCAGGACCCTGAGATCATGACCCGAGCTGAAGGCAGCAGCTTAACCCACTGAGCCACCTAGGCGCCCCCATAATATTTTCATATATTTGTATTTCTTAGATGTTGGTTGTAATATCCCCTCTTTCATTCATGATTTTATTTATTTGGGTCCTTTCCCTGTTCTTTTTTATAAGTCTGGCTAGGGGTTATCAATCTTATTCTTTCAAGGAATCAGCTACTAGTTTCTTTGGTCTGTTCTTTTGTTTCTCTGATTTCTATATAATTGATTTCTGCTCTAATATTTATTATTTCTCTTCTCCTGCTAGATTTAGGCTTAATTTGCTGTTCTTTTTCCAGCTCCTTTAGGTATAAGGTTAGGTTGTGTGCTTTTGAGATTTTTCTTCTTCAGAAAGGATTGTTTCCAATAAACTTCACTCTTAGGATCACCTTTGCTGCATCCCAAAGGTTCTGAACTGTTGTTTTCATTTTCATTTGCTTCCATGTATTTTTTTTAAGTTCTTCTTTAATTTCTTGGTTGACCCATTAATTATCTAGTAGGATGCTCCTTAACCTGCATGCATTCGCGTTCCTTCCAAAATTTTTCTTATGATCGAGTTCAAGTTTTAAAGTACTGTCATCTGAAAATATGCATGGTATAATCTCAATCTTTTTGTACCAGTGGAGACCTGAATGTGACCCATTATGTAATCTATTCAGGAGAATATTCCATGTGCACTCCAGAAGAATGTGTATTCTGCTGCTTTAGGATGAAATGCTCTGAATATACTGTAAAGTCCATCTGATCCAGTGTTGTCATTCAAAGCCCTTGTTTCCTTGTTGATCTTCTGCTTCGATGACCTGTCCATTGCTGTGAATAGGGTGTTCAAGTCCCCTACTGTTACTGATTTATTATCGATTAGGTTCTTTAACTTTGTTAGTTGACTGGTTTATTTATTTGGCTGTTCCCATTTTAGGGGCATAAATATTTATGATTATTAGCTCTCCTTGTTGAATAGACTCTTTTATTATGACATAGTGTCCTCCTTCATCTCTTATTATACTCTTTGGTTTAAAATCTAGTTTGTCTGATATCAGGATAACTACTCGGGCTTTCTTTTGATGTTCATTGGCATGATAAATAATTCTCCAACTCCTCACTTTCCATTTAGAGGTGTCTTTGGGCCTAAAATGAGTCTCTTGTAGACAGCATATGGATGAGTCTTATTTTTTTGTTTCTGTTTTTTAGTTTTTCTAAATCCAATCCAATACCCTATATCTTTTGATTGGGGCATTTAGCCCATTTACAATCAGAGTAACTAGTAAAAGATACGAATTTAGTGCCACTGTATTACCTGTGACATTACTGTTTCTGTCTGTTGTCTCTGTTACTTTCTGGTCTTTACTACTTTTGGACTCTTCTTTCAAAGAATCCCCTTTAGTATTTCTTACAGGGCTGGTTTAAGTGTTTACAAATTCCTTTAATTTTTGTTTATCCTGGAAACTATCTCTCCTTCTGTTCTGAATGACAGCCTTGCTGGATAAAGTATTCTTGGCTGCATATTTTTGCCATTTAGCACACTGAATATATCATACCAGTCCTTTCTGGCCTGTCAGGTCTCTGCAGACAGATCTGCTGCCAATCTTATGTGTCCACCCTTATAGGTTAAGGACCTCTTGTCCAGAGCTGCTTTCAGAATTTTCTCTTTAATCTTTGAAATCTGCAAGTTTCACTATTATATGTTGACTTATTGACCTATATTTATTGATTTTGGGGGGGGTTCCTCTCTGCATCCTGTACTTGAATGCCTGTTTCCTTCCCTAATCTGGGGATTCTCAGATATAAATATAGTTCTCAGCTGTAATTTGTTCAAATAACCCTTCTGCCCTTCTTTCCCTCTCTCCATCTTAGAACCCCTGTTATCTGGGTTTCACTTTATGGAATTGCTGAGTTCTCAAAGTCTCCCTTCCTGATCCAATAGTTGTCTTTGTCTCTTCTTTTCAGCTTCCTTATTTTTCATCATTTTATCTTCTGTATCACAGACTCTCTCTTCTTACTCATTTATCCTCACCTTTAGGGCCTCCATTTGGGACTGCATCTCAGTAATAGCATTTTTAATTTCAGTCTGACTAGATTTCAGTTCCTTTATTTCTTCAGTAAGGGATTCTCTCGCGTCTTCTATGCTTTTTTCAAGCCCAGCTAGTATCTTTATAATCACTGTTTTAAATTCTAGTTCAGACATCTTACTTATACCCATATTGATTAAATTCCTGGCAGTGAGTACTACCTCCTGTTCTTTCCTTTGGGGTAAACTTCTCTGCCTTATCATTTTGTCCAGAAAAGAACAGAACAAAGAGAGAGAAAAGACAACAATAAAAACCACAGAAAAAGAAAAAAGCAGAAGAAAACAAAAAATAAAACAAGAAAAAAAAATCAAATAAGAAATAAAACAAAAAACTAGATCCTGGGTGTATTTTGGTCTGTTAAAAGAAACTAGATCCCAAAATAGGAAAGAAAGAGAAACTTATATATATACACACAAAAATAAGATACAATGAAAGGAAGCGAAAAATTATATATATAACATATACACACACACACACCATATATATATATGTTTATAAATAAAAAGTAAAAAAAAGAATTGAAAAAATAAAATAGCTAAACAACAACAACAAAATCCTGAAAGACTAAAGAATTAAAAAACCTATGTTTTCTCCAAGAGCCAAAGCTTTGCAGTTCTCTATGATGAGTAAAGGGTGCAGCCAGTTGTTCCTGCTGGTCTTCTGAGGAAGGGGCCTGTTGGGCTAATTTTCAGGTGCTCTTGCCCTGGTAGAAATAGCTCTCTCTTGCCAGGGGGCCCTGCTCAGCATAAGCAGCTCCAGATTACATAAGGTTGCACTGTTTTGCTCCCTGAGGGCTTTCATCACAGATAGGCAGGATGAATATGGTGGTGCCCCACTCTTTACTCCTGGAGCTGAAAGTTCTCAGCCTCTAGTTTTCAGTGAGCCCTCACAGAAACGTAGTCAATCACTCTTGTCTCCCTGGTTTCTGTCAGAACTCTGTGTTCACCCAGCCTGTGACTGAGCATTCTTATCTCGGGCAAGTTCTGAGTTTCAAGTCTCCAAATTTTATGTACTCCTGCAGCACAGACCCATGCTGTTCCTCCTCCAGGACGGAGGGGAGTAGTCTCCCTACGCTTCTGCCCTTGCTGGGCCCTTGCCAGGGGAGTGGCTGGAGGACCCTGCAAAGGTTTGCAGTTTATGGCAACAAAGAGCAGAAAGCTGGCACCTAGATTCGCTGTTTTCAGCCAGCTTCCCCATTCCAATGCCTGGGAACTCTGCTGCCCTCAGGCACCCCCATTCTTCTAACACCAGCGATCCTGAGACTATGGTGTCCCACCTGGGATTCTGCCCCACTTCACTACCTGAGCACCTTTAAGCCGGTCTCCCTGACTGTAGCAGACTTCTAGAAGTTCTGATTTTGTGTTCCACTACTTATAATACTTTGCAGTGGCCTCCTTAAACTGGTTCCCTCTCCTCCACCTTATCCTCCGAAAAATCACCCTGGATTCAAGTCTCCACTACTTCTACCTTCCAAAAAGCAGTGTTTTTCTTTTCTTTCTTTCTTTTTTTTTTCTTTTACAGATTTTTATTTTATTTATTTGACACAGAGAGAGAGAGATCAGGCAGAGAGAAAGGAGGAAGCAGGCTCTCTGCTGAGCAGAAAGCCCAATGCGGGGCTCTATCCCTGGACGCTGATCTCGTGACCTGAGCCGAAGGCAGAGGCTTAACCCACTGAACCACCCAGGTGCCCCAAAGCAGTTGTTTTTCTATTTGCAGAATTGCAACATTCTTTTCTCAGACGTCCAATTGATTTTGCAGGTGTTCAGAACAATATGAAAACTATCTAGCTAATTCCAATGACCAGATGAACTTAGGGTTCCCTACTCCTCTGCAATCTTAACTGCTCCTCCATAGTCTCTTATTCTTTTTATTTCTGTGCCACCATTTGTAATGTCTTCTCTTTCATTTCTGGTATTTGTTGAATCTTCTCACTGATTTTCTAGTCTAGTTAAGGGTTTGTCAATTTTCTTGATCTTCTAAAAAAATTTTTTTTTCTATCCTCTCCTTAGTTTATTTCTGTTGTAATCTTTATTATTTCATTCCTTTTGCTATCTTTGGGTTTACTTTGTTCTTTTTCTAATTCCCTGAGGTATAAAATTAGGTTGCTGATTTCAGATCTTTTTAAAAGAAGGTATTTACTGCTACATACTTTCCTCTTAGTACTAGTTTTCTCTCATCCTATTCTTTTTGGTACACTGTGTTTTCATTTTCAATTTTCTCAACATATTTTCTTTTTTTGTTTTTAATGGATTTTATTTATTTGGGCACCTGGGTGGCTCAGTTGGTTGGGTGACTGCCTTTGGCTCAGGTCATGATCCCAGAGTACCGGGATCGAGTCCCACATCAGGCTCTCAGCTCCGTGGGAAGTCTGCTTCTCCCTCTGACCCTCTCCCCTCTCCTGCTCTCTTTCACTCTCTCTCTCTCAAATAAATAAATAATTATCTCAAATTATTTGAGATAATTTGTGTGTAATGTTTGCCATTTCATTCTCAAATTATTTGAGATAATTATTTATTTATTTGAGAGAGAGAGAAACACAGCAGGAGAGGGAACATAAGCAGGTGAAGTGGGAGAGGGGGAAGCAGACCTTCCACTGAGCAGGCAACCCAAGGCAGCATTGGATCCCAGTACCCTGGGATCCTGGGATCCTGACGTGAGCCAAAGGCAGACGTTTAACTAGTGTGCCACCCAGGCGGCCCTCAACATATTTTCTAATTTCCCTTGTGATTTCTTTTTTGACTCACTGGTTGTTCAAGAATGTTTGTATAATTTGCACATATTTATGAATTTTTTAAAAATTCCTAATTTCATACCTTTGTGGTTGAAAGAAACACTTGGTATAATTTCAACCTTACATTTCTTAGGACTTGTTTTGTGGCTTAACATGTGACCTATCCTGGAGAATGTTCTGCATGTGCTTGAGAAGAATATTTTGCTGTTATTGTATAGAGTGTTCTGTATGGATCTATATGGTCCAGTTGTTCTGTTTTTCAAATCCTGTTTCCTTATTGATCTTTGGTCTGGTTGATCTGCACATTATTGAGAGTAGGGTATTAAAATCTCCTATGATTATTGTGCTACTTTCAATTTCTCCCTTCAATCTTGTCAATGTTTGCTTCATATATTTCAATACTCTATTAGGTGCAGAGACATTTATAAACTGCTGTATCTTCCTGGTGATGTGAACAGTTTACCATTATACAAGGTCTTTCTCTCTTACAACAATTTTTGATTTAACATATTCTACAGAAGTAAAGCCATTGCTGCTCTTTTGTGGTTAAAATTTGCATTGGCTATCTTCTTCCATCCTTTCCCTTTAAGCTTCTATACATCCTTACATCTAAAATGAATCTTTTGTAGGCAGCACATAGTTGGACCTTTTCTTTTTAAAAAATCCATTCAGCCATTCAACATCTTTTGATTGGAGAGTTTAATCCTTTTACATTTAAAGTAACTGTTGATACAGAGCAACTTAGTTTTGCCATTTCATTGTTTTCTTTACATGTCTTGTGGTTATTTTGTTCGTTTTTCCTCTCTTGCTGCCTTCCTTTGTGTTTCGTTGATTTTTTTTTTTTCTTTTTGTAGTGATATGCTTTGGTTCCCTTCTCATTTTCTTTCTTTCTTTTTTTTTTTTTAAGATTTTATTTATTTATTTTTCAGAGGGAGAGCGAGAGCGAGCACAGGCAGACAGAGTGGAAGGCAGAGTCAGAGGGAGAAGCAGACTCCCCATGGAGCAAGGAGCCCGATGTGGGACTCGATCCCAGGACGCCGGGATCATGACCTGAGCCGAAGGCAGCTGCTTAACCAACTGAGCCACCCAGGCATCCCCCTTCTCATTTTCCTATGTGTAACTCCTATAGTTTTTTTTTTTTTTTTTGTCTTTACCATGGAGATTACATAAAATATCTTATGGTTACAACAATCTATTTTAAACTGATAACTTCAGTTACACACAAAACTTTACTCCTTTATATCTCCTCCTCATGCTTCATGTTATTATATCTCTTTGTTTTATACCAATTAACACAATTTTTTAAACGATTTTATTTACTTATTTGAGAGAGAGTGTACAAGCACACCTGCAAGAGTGGGGTGGGGGAAGGCACAGGGAGAAAGAAAAGCAGGCTCCCAGCTGAGCAGGGAGCCCCACACGGTCTCAACCCCAGGACCCTGGGATCATAACCTGATCCGAAGGCAGATGCTTAAGTGACTGAGCCACCCAGGTGGCCCCATTAACATAATTCTGTGGTTATAGTTCTTTCTTCTGCTTTTATCGTCTAAATTTTACCAGATTTAAGAGTAATTTATGTATCACCATTATAGTATTACAGGATTTTACATTTGTTTATATATTTACCTTTACCAGAGAGTTTTATATTTCAGTATGCTCTTGTGTTCCTGCCTAAAGTCCTCTGGTTTCAACTTGAAAAACTCCCTTTAACAATTCTTGTAAGGCTGGTCTAGTGGTGATGAACTCCCTCAGCTTTTGTTTATTTGGGAAGGTCTTAATTTCCCCTTCAGTTTTGAAGGATACTTTGCAGAATATAATAATCTTGGTTGACAGGGGTTTTTTGTTGTTGTTGTTGTGTTTTTTTTAAGCACTTCTGAATATGTCATCTTGTTCCCTTCTGGCCTTAATGTTTCTGCTGATAATCTGGAGAACTTCCTTGTAGGTGTTATATTCCTTGTGTTCTTTTTTTGTGCTTTTTCTGGCTGTCAACATTCTCTACCTCTTAACAGTTTGATTATAACATGTCTTGCTGTAGATCCTTTTGGATTTATTCTAGTTGGGAGTTATTTGAGCTTCTTGAATTAAGATGTCTAGTTCCTTCCTTAGATTTGATAAGCTGTCTTTTTCTCATTTCTGTGACAACTGCAATACATATAACTGGTGCACTTAATGGTGTTCCATAAACTCTAAGGCTTAATTAACTTTTCTTCATTCCTTTTTTTTTTTAACTTGATTTGATCATTTCAAGTGACACATCTTCAAGTTAACTGCTTGACTAAGACTACTGTTGAACCCCTCTATTAAATTTTTCAATTCAGTTACTGTGTTCTAGCTCCAGAATGTCTATTTGGTGTTTTTTTCTAATTGCTATCTCTTGATATTCTCATTTTGTTTATGCATCATTTTTCTGATTTCATTTAGTTATTTATCTGTATTCAACTATAGTGCATTGAGCTCCTTTAGGATGATTATTTTTCTTTGACAGGCAGTTCATAGCTCTCCACTTCTTTAGGGTAGGTTTGTGCAAATTAATTTTGTTCCTTTGTTTGGGCCATGTTTTCCTGTTTCTTTGTGTGCATTATTTTTTTGTTGCGTTTTCTGCAGTCAAAGAAATAGCCACTTCTTCCAGGCTTTATGGACTTCCTTTTTACAGGAGAAGACTCTCACAATTCAACCTAATGAGAGAATCTGGGGGTCCTCTGAATCTTTTATGGGGATGTGTCTTCTCTGGGATTGTTTATACAATTTCCCAGAGAGCTTGCCAGTTTTTCAGGAGTTTGCAATCTCTTCCTCCCTCTGGTGTTTGTCTTTGGTACTGCAGGTTCTCTGGTGCTACAATAAGCCATTAGCTCTTTGGTTCTCTGCAGACTTCTGACCTCCAAAGTATGCTGCTTCTGTTATTGCTTCAAGTCATGGGAGACTGAAATGAATCCCTAAAGTAGCCCCTTCAGAAGATGGAAAATTAGATAAACATTCCACTCTTTTTTTTCTCACCCCCTGCCCCATCTAGACATTAGCTGGGAGCTGGGTGTTTTCTCCCTGAACCTACCTCCATCTGCAGCACTCAGTTTCCTGGTGCTGCAAGAAGCAGCTGAGGACTCTCTAATGTTCCTCAGTCCCCAGGCACTGAAAGTCTGCTGGTTCCCCATCAGTGGTCAGAGTCAGGCAAGTGAGACACTAGTCCCTCAGGTGACCTCCCCAAAGCAGGAACACTGAACATATTCCATTCTTTTCTTTCCCCCTCAAAGGAGAAACTATAAGCTAGAATTTTCCTCCCAATCCCACAATACTGAGCCAGTTTAGGAGAAGGGATACTGTGGTTGATATGAAATGGCTTTCTTACCCATTTCAATATGGTTGTTTTTAACTTTGAGTTTGCCTGGGTATTATAGCATCTTAATTGGTTTCTGGAGTTCTCATAAAGGTTCTTTGGGTCATACACCATTGCTAAGTCAGTGTTTCTGTATGGAAACAAGGACTGGGGCTTCCTATTCTACTGTACTGCTGACATCACTCTTGAATTTTTAAAAATGTTATTTATTGTTTTCCTTTTTTAGTAATAACTTACTTATATTTCTTGCCCATTTCTATACTGGAGTGTTTGCCTCTTTATGATTGATTTGCAGGAGGCATTTCTATACTTCCCATACTAATCGTCTGTTTTATAGGTTGCAAATATCTTCCAATTCTCTGGCTAATGTTCTCCACTTGTTAATAGCATTTTTGTTTTACTGTTGTTTCTTCTCAGTTAAGTTTTAAAAAAATCATTAGTTTGACATAGTTCAGGATGTTGGTAAAGGGTGTACATATACATTGTATCCTACTGATGTTTTAAGTCCATTTTAATAAAGTTCTAATTCTATTATTCAACATTCATCTCAAGGCAAAACTGAAGTCTCTACCTGGCATGTAAATAAATTATTGTAAATGCTTCCTTGCCTTCCCAGGGACTCTTCTCATTACTTTTTAGGTATAATTTATATCCCATAAAATGTACCTATTTGAAATGTTCAATTAAAGATTCTTAATAAATTACTAAGTTGGACTAATGATCCACTTAGGACACTTCTATCATTTCAAAATCTTCATTTGCAGCAAATCCCTGTTCCTACATTTAGCTCCTGGCAACAGCTAATTTACTCTCTCTATAGATTTACCTATTATGTACATTATAAAAATGGAATCATATAATATACGGTCTTCTGTGACTGGCTTCTTTCACTAAGCATAATGTTTTTGAGGTTCACACACATTGCAACATGAATCAGTAGACTGTTCCTTTCTTAGTGAGATACAGTATTCTACGGTATGGACATAAGATATTTTGTTTATCCATTCGTGAGCTGATGGTTATTTGGGTTGCTTCCACTTTTTGTTTTTTTGTGAATAATGCTTCTACGAACATCTGTATACAAGTGTTCATGTGCTTATCAGCCATTTGTATATATTTTTTGATGACCTTTTCCAATCTTTTACCCACTTTTTCAACTGGGTGGTCTTGTTACTGAATTCTTTATACATGGGTTATTTGTCTTATTAATGAGTTTTTTATATATTCTGGGTAGGAGCCCTTTATCAGATACATAATCTGAAAATATATGCTCACAGTTTGTCTTTTCATTTTTTAAATGGTGGTAACAGACAATACTTATTTGTTTATCCATCCAGTTAAGGTGGTCCTTTGGATCATTTCTGGTTTTGAACTATTACAAAATTGAGCAACTGTGAATATTTGTATAGAAATATTTATGACTACCTATGTTTTCATTTATTGTGAGTAAATACTCAGAATGGAGTTGATGGATCATATGGTAAGTGTGTGTTTAACTTCACAATAAACTACTACATTGTTTACCAAAGTGGTGATCCCAAGTCACATTTTCACAGAGAGCAGATGAGAGATCCAGTGGTTCCGTATCTTCTCTAACACATGTTGATGTAAGTGCTTTAGTCATTTGAGAGAGTGTACAGTTGGTATCATGTTTGTTTTTTTTCTTTGCTTTTTTTAAACTGTGGTAAAACATACATAATTTTTATTTTTTTAATCTTTTGTACTTGGTAACCATTTAGTAGCATTAAAGGCATTCACATACTGTGTACCCATCACCACAATCTATACCCAAGGCTCTTCATTATCCCTAAGCCCTAACCAAACCTATGGAACCATTAAACAGTAACCCCATTCGCTCTAGCCCCTGATAAACTCTATTCTTTCTATCTCTATTGAGTTTTCCTCTTCTAGGTACTTCATACAAGTGATATCCTACATTATTTGCCCTTCTGTGTCTGACTTATTTCACTAAGCTTGATGTTTTCAAGGTCCATCCATGTTCTTGCATATAAAAAATTTGTATTCCTTTTTATGGCTGAACAATATTTTACTGTATTATGTTTATCCACATTTTATCGACTCCACGTTTTGCTAATGGGAACTTGGGAGTGTTGCTACCTCTTGGCTATTGTGAATAATGCTGCTATGTACGTTGGTGTTCAGATATCTGTTCAAATCCCTGTTTTCAATTCTTCCGAATATATACCCAGGAGCTGGGTCTTATGGTAATTCTATGTTTAATTTTTTGAGGAACTGCCAAACTTTTCCACAGTGGCTGTACCATTTAACACTCCCACCAGCAAGACTATCCTTTCAGGAATCATTTCTATAGTTTGTTACATTCCTACCAACAATGCACAAGTTCTACTTTCTTAACTTACTTGCCAACATTTATTATTTTCCATTTTGCTTGTTTTTTAAATTAGACGTCATGCTGATATATGTAATGTGGTATTCCACTGTGTTTCTGATTTGTATTTCTCTAATAATTGTTGGTGCTGGATGCTGTTTCATGTGCTTACTAGCCAGCTGCATATCATCTTTGGAGACATGTATAAACAACTCTTTTGGCCCATTTTTGAACTGAATATTTTGTTGTTGTTGAGTTAAGGGAGTTAAATCCTTATTGGATACAGACTTCCAAATGTCTTCACTCAGTCAATGGGCTGTCTTTTTGCTTTGATAGTATAACTCATAAAAATTCATAATTTTAATGAAGTCTAATTTATCTACTTTTCCTTTGCTGCTTGTGCTTATGGTGTCATATCCAAAAAAAATCACTGCCAAATCAATAAATGAAGATTTTCTCCAGTGTTTTTGCTTAAGAGTTTATAGTTTACTTTAAAGTTCACATGATAAGGATCATATAGGCTGAGAGCAAAGGCCATTTCTGATAGAGCTTTAATTAACAACAGCTTTATAAAAACAAACAAAAAGCAAAAAACAAGGATAAAAGTCCCTCATCCCCAGACTCTCTTGTTAATAATTTGTTAAAAATGAAATGCTCACCAGGGCACCTGGGTGGCTCAGCTGGTTAAGTGTCTGCCTTCGGCTCAGGTCATGATCCTAGAGCCTTGGGATGGAGACCCCACATCAGGTTCCCTGCTCTCAGCAGGGCTTCTGCTTTTCCCTCTGCCTCTGCCCCTCTCCTTGTTCATGCTCCCACTCTCTCAAATGAATAAATACAATCTTAAAAAAAAATTGAAATGCTCACCAATGAAGACGCTTTGAATTCTCTCAGAGTGAAGAATATTTTGTAATGTGATTGATTGCCTTTTAATTTGTCTGAATCTATTTGTTTAGTCTAGATTTTGGAGTATTATGTTTCTTAAAATATGTCATATGTCCACATCAAATACCTGTTGCCTTGTAAATACTGTTTGTGTGTGTGTATTTTTAAGACACAGAGTGTACACACACTCTGAGCTGAGCCTTTCCTTTGTGTTCTCTACTGTAAATGTAGGGTTTTTTACTCAATGGGTCACAAGAGATACTGCATGATTTACTGCCCTCTAAAAGTTGAAAGAATAGTGATTAAAAAAAGTTTCATAAAACTCACCAATTTGCCATGTATAAATAATCTCTCCACACAGAATATAACTCTAACTATGAACATGCATTTCCAAAGAATTATAAAATTTTTCTCTCATAACCAGACTGATACATTTTGAAACTTGAGAAGGGGGATGTTTAGTTTAACACCTACCGCCTTTGAGTGTTAAATCCATTAAGATGATTCTCTCGGAGTTCAGACACTAATGATAAAACCATCTGTAAAACAAAATCATCTGCAGGTTAACTCATACTGCGAAACAGGATTACATCAGTTCTGTTTTTCTTGGTGTGAGTGATATTTCCGTTGAGATTCCCTCCCCTGCCCTCCCCGTCATCTCCTTGTTTTACTTTGTCAAAATGAAAAGAAAGCAGTGCCAAGTCCATTTACTAATAACTTGGATTTTATTTTTAATGTCTGTTATTCCACATTTCAATTTAAGCAAATAAACAATAGACAGATCATTAATTTCCTAAGAAAATCAAACTTGTTAAAAATAAAACCACATTGAAATTAACTTATTTTTTCCTTCCTAATTTAGTTCTAGTAATTTTTTTTTTTTTAAAGATTTATTTATTTATTTGACAGAGAGAGAGATCACAAGTAGGCAGAGAGGCAGGCAGAGAGAGAGGAAGAGAAGCAGGCTCCCTGCTGAGCAGAGAGCCCGATGTGGGACTCGATCCCAGGACCCTGAGATCATGACCCGAGCCGAAGGCAGCGGCTTAACCCACTGAGCCACCCAGGCGCCCCAGTTCTAGTAATTTTTTAAAATGCTATTTATGTATAAAATTTCTAAACGACCAGAACAGTTAACAAACATTAAAAATCTTATAACAGTATTTAGAAGATCATAAATTAAAATTTCTTGAATTTGGCCAAAGTTCAAGGCAGAAGAAAACAAAACTATAATACTAAGATGTGAATATATATTACTATTTATAACATTGTAATGTATATTACTTTGTAATATATATTACTATACAATATAAATTACATTGTAATATATATTACTATTTAAAACATTGAATTTTTTGCTTTAATGTAAAATTCCTTAAGGTTATCTTAAATACAAAATTTGTCCAACAGTAAAAGGGTGTGTTTATACTGGCTAAGGAAATCTCTTCTCCCAAAAATCTTTGAAAGAATAAATGAGATCTGTTGAGAGAAAAGAGGGGTTGGTTGATTTAGAATAACCTCTCCTGGTTTCCTTCGTTTTTCTCATAATCTCCCGTCTCACACTTCTTCCTTACATGGCTGTAAGTCCACCCAAGGTAAGAAGAGATAAACAGAGAAAAGTTAAACATCTTTCCTGGAAGAGTGAGGTATTTCTTACCCTTTTTTGCCCTGGTACATTAAGCAACAAAAATTTCAATACTAATAAATTAAAAATACTCACATTTTTAAGCAAACCAGGATAGTAATCTGCAGGTGTAAATTCAAGACCTTGAGTAAAAAGACCAACTTCTTTAGTATCAAATCTGAATGCTGAAAGTATATGAGATAACAACCCCTGAAAACCATAAACAGACAAAGTTATTAAAAGTGAGTGCAAGTGCCTGTTACCTATAACGCCTGCAGTCTAGGTCATCCGTAAATGCACTCATCTCTGTAAAATGATTAATCGTAATTTGTCCAAATACCCAGTTCACATGGATTCATGGTATAAAGAATAAGTCACCATTAAAATTATCACATTACAAATAGGTCAATTTAAACAATTATTAACAGTGAAGCAAAAATATATCATGAATGAACAGTGCTTTAACCATATAAAGATTATGATCATGGGGTGCCTGGGGTGGCTCAGTTGGTTAAGCCATCTGCCTTGACTCCTGTCATGATACTGGGGCCCTGGGATCGAGTCCCGCTTCAGGCTCCTTGCTCAGCAGAGAGTCTGCTTCTCCCTCTGCCGCTCCCACTGTTTGTGCTGACAAATAAATAAATAAAATCTTATTAAAAATAAAGAATGTGATATTTATTGTTTTTAAACTCAGCAAAATATTTTTATCAAAGTAGCTATAATAATTTAACACATGACAAGAAACAGACCACAAACTACTAGGCAAAGCTGATGCAATAAATGGTGTTACACAGGAATGCTATTTGAAAAAAAAATTAGAAATGTTAAACATCAATGTAAAGAGATCAATGTAAAAATGAAGTAATAAGAAGAAAACATAAGTATTTTTCAGGCATCTGAATGGGGAAGAACTTTGTAAACTGAGAATCAAGAGAGCAAATTATTGGTTGTTCTAAACAGAAATAAAACCTTGTGCTTTCAGAATCTAAAACAAGCACAATCTAGGAAGAATATTACTAACAAATAACAGATCATAAATAATGTGCAAAATATAGCACTAAGAACATAAAAATGAGTATGAACAGATAATTCATAAAAGGAAATACAAATGTGCAAGAAACAACCTCTAAATGTTCACCCTCATAAACTCTAAGGGTGAATTTAAACATCAACATACTATTTTTCACTTACTGAATTAAAGATTTTTACAGACCTAAATACTGAATGCTAATCTGGGTTCTCTGAAACAGGTACTCTGTGTGAGCCACTGAAATATAAATGGGTATCCCTACGTCCTGCTGCTCTGAACCACACTGAGGCACCCCCAGAGGGTCTGAGTGCATGTAACACGGCTCCCTACCCACCCCAAGCTTGGATTGCCAGGGCTAGTCTGCCCAGGGGTTATAACCTGAATAAAGGTGCCTTATAGGTTAGTAAAAGCCTGCCTTATAGAGAGCAATTTGAAAATACATATTAAAGGTTTTTAAAAGCATTCATAACTTTTCATGTATCTGGCACATGTTTAAGGAAATAAATCCAAATATGATGATGGGGATTATATTCAGAGATGTTCACTACAATGTTATTTCTCATAGTGAAAAATGTCTAACAGCAGGAACTGATTAATTTATAAAGCCTTCATTGTAAACCACTAAAATGTTTATAAAGATTTCATGAGAGTATTTTAAATGGTTATATTACAATGTCAAATGAAGAAAGGAAGATACAAATGTTAATACACAGCAACAATCTCATCAATATAAAAAATAATCCATACATGGAAATGAAAAATATTGAAAGAAACTATCACCAAATGTTAACAGTCTCTGAGGTGGTGCTATTATGAGTATATATATTTTTTCTATTTCAATACATTTTCCAGTTTCCTATGTGTGTATGTGTAATATTACTATAATAGAAAAAAATTACTTTTTGAAAAAGTGTTGTATTTGGAACTATTTTTCAACAGCCGCTTTACTGAGATACAATTCATATACTATAAAATTTACTCTTTAAAGTGTACAATCCCATGGTTTTTAGTATATTTACAGGGAAAAAGCCATTTTATTCTTTTTTAAGTCCTGCACTACATTTTATAAGTACACATTATGACATAAAATAAACTATGTGCATCTAAATGTATGAGTCTACACACTTGGTCCACAAATACTTGGAGGACCATTGAATCCAGGGAAAGAGGATGTTATTACCTCAGTCAAGGGTAGGCCCACACTTGGTCCACAAATACTTGGAGGACCATTGAATCCAGGGAAAGAGGATGTTATTACCTCAGTCAAGGGTAGGCCCCACCAAGCCAGGACAACAAACTTACCAGTAATGCCCAGGGTCAATGGCATCATTTCAATTTTATCATGAACTGTTTTACATACTCAAAAAGACACAAAATAATATGACAAATTTCACCCATCATCACATTTAACAAGCATTAGAAACACCAAGGAGGCCTTCTGTGCCATCTCTCCTTTTCCCTACCAGTTCTACAGCCGTCCTTCCTTCCAGGGAGAATTCTAGCCTGATCTGGTATGCACCCTTTCTTGCAGACCAGGTACTTTCTCCCTGTGAGCTCAGACTTGCCTCATGATTCTTAAAACAGGACTCCAGGCAACACTACTAAGTCATGCAGGTTAAAAACTGCTGTCCCTGCATGCAATCCTATTTAATATTTTCAAACTGGAAAAATTTACAGCAAGTTAGGGGCGCCTGGATGGCTCAGTGGGTTAAAGCCTCTGCCTTTGACTCAGGTCATGATCCCAGATCATGGGATCGAGCCCCACATAGGGCTCTCAGCTCAGCGGGGAGCCTGCTTCCCTTCCTCTCTGCCTGCCTTTCTGCCTACTTGTGATCTCTGTCAAATAAATAAATAAAATCTCTCTTAAAAAAAAAAAAACTTATAGCAAGTTAAAGTGCCTTTGATAAATTACTAACTACTTAGCAAAAGATACTGATGATATTTTAAAAACCCAACAACAACATCTATCACATGACTTTACAAATACAAGTCACTGATGGGGGAGAAAAACAGATATATAGATGGTTAAAAGTAAACTTCTTATAAGGTATAAAATACTTAAGAGATCAGGGCATCTGGATGGCTCATTGGTTAATGTCTGTCTTCAGTTCAGGTCATGATCCCAGGATCCTAGATTGATGCACACATCAAGCCCCACATCAGACCCCTGCTCAGCAGGGAGCCTGCTTCTCCCTCTGCTCTCATCTTCTGCTCTCTCTCAAATTAATAAAATCTTTAAAAATAAAATAAATAAATAAATAAAATACTTAAGAGGCTTTTTACCAGAGTGAAAAAGAAAAGGCTGGATGGAAGCCATGTGCATATTATTTGTCTTTTTCTTTCAGTTCAAAGCTGTCCTTTAAAAAACAGAAAGCAAACAGGAACGGAGGACAGCCCAATTGGTTTCAACCATCAAGTGCAATCTGGCTGAGAGTAAGCAGTCATGGTCAGGCTTACTGGCAAAGCCAGGGAAGGTAAATTACAGCCAGTGTGACAAATAAATAAAATCTTTTAAAAACTCAAAGGCCCAGGATGTGAGTGTTTCTCCTCCTTTGAGGAGCGGTGTGTACAAGTGAGTTCTGCATAGCTCACCCCAGCAGGAAGCCTACATCATGTAAGTGGAAACTGGGGCCTGACTATGTGAAGTGCCATGCAGGTGCTCCAATGAAGAAAAGGCCAGTCAGGCCAGGCACATCTATGTGGAGGCACCCAAACCAGACCCGACACGGGGAGGGAGAAAGCTGGAAAAAGGCTGGGGCAAGAACTCAGAGCTGGGGGCAGTCTGGGTTTTCAATGGTGGAGGTAAGCTAGACCGAGGGATGGCAGTACCGGAAGTGCTTAACTTTCTGCCATCAGACTTTCAGCATTCTATTTAACAAACATTTAAAGCACTAAGAGCTGTTCATATGACAAATAACAACTCACAGTTTATGCTATGAGTATATTATTAAATCTGTGTTGGAGATGAGGAAACTAAAACACACTTAGCTTAAATAATGCGCCCAAGGCTGGTTACTTATTTTATGGCCAAACCTTGTAAGGAACTTCCCTGTAACCACTCTCCATGGGTGGATGGAATAGTTTTCTTTTTTATTTTTTTTTTTTTGTTAACTTACAGTTTTTTGGGTTTTTAAAAGATTTTATTTATTTGTCAGAGAAAGAGAGAACACAAGAAGGTAGAGTGGCAGGCAGAGGCAGAGAGAGAAGCAGGCTCCCCACTAAGTAGGCAGCCTGATGTGGGACTCGATCCCAGGACCCTGAGATCATGACCTGAGCCAAAGGCAGCCGCTTAACCAACTGAGCCACCCTGGCATCCCTGGAATCATTTTCTAACATAACAATGTAAAAGTGATTGATTGCTGGACTTATTACCCTTTAGCTCTTAATTAGTCTCCAGGTAAAGCCTAAGCTTATTCCCAAAGCTAAGCACCCCACTAGGGCTGACTTTCCCTCACTAACTTATTCGGAGCCACACAGGGCTACAGGCTCTTTGGCCCCTAAGGACTTTAGGATGTTCTAGTCCCTCTGCCATGACTGTTCCTCCAGACCTGGTTAAAAGCCACTTCTTGAGGGGATTCTAACAATTAAGACAACTAAGATTTATGGAATGCTTTCCATGTGTGAAATACTTTGCTAAGTTCTCTAAGTATGGTATCTCACTTAAAGTCCCATAAATCAAGTTTTTAATAAAATTTAATTAAGCAAGTTTCAATTAAACCACCTATAAACAGGTGGCTGCTGTCATAATTCACATGATTGACCCTTAAAGAATTAAAGCACAAAATACTACAAGCTTAGTTGGTATAAAAAGTAATAGTGTATGTACAATAGAAGGAAACCAATTTCAAGGCTGTAACAGAGATAGGTTAAGATTGTAGATCTTAAGGAAAAACCTGCCAAGGCTTTTCCCTATAAATCCAGTGCCTCCCAGAAGCACTCACATCCTGGGCCTTGGACCAATGCATGGAGGCTGGTTTCCTAAAAGTATGTGAGTTACTTTGGCAGCTGAGCCAATGAAAGTTAAAAAAAAAAAAAAAGGGGGGGGGCGCCTGGGTGGCTCAGTGGATTAAGCTGCTGCCTTCAGCTCGGGTCATGATCTCAGGGTGTTGGGATCGAGCCCTGCATCGGGCTCTCTGCTCGGCGGGGAGCCTGCTTCCTCCTCTCTCTCTGCCTGCCTCTCTTCCTCTCTCTGTCAAATAAATAAATAAAATCTTTAAAAAAAAAGAAAAAGAAAAAAGAAAAAAGAAAGAAAGAAAGATGAAAAGAAAAGAAAGGAAAAAGAAAAGAAAAGAGAAAAAGAAAAAAAGGGAAAAAAAAAAAACCTAGGACATTCAGTAGATTCAGAGGGTGCGACTAGGGATTGTGAATACTTCCTGAGTAATGTTTAAAATAGCCATAAACAGTTCCCTTGATGGTATTCACAATGCTTGCATTATGTAAGCTGACTATAACATTTAAGGTCTTGGAAAAATGAAAACAACTTAATTGGCAGACCTGTCCTGGCCTAAATTCCTAAAATGATATGGTTAGAAACTGATTTTTAAAAAATCAAATGCTGTAAGTATTAGTTCCCTGCCCCACCTCCTGTTTAAAAAACAAAAACAGACAAAGAAAACCCCCGAACTATACTACTCAGTGTTGGCAAGGATGTGGTGAGAGGGGCACTTTGTCCCTGCTGGAGTACAAATCTGTAAAGCCTTTCTGGGAAGTCACTTGATGATATATATAGCCAAAGCATTACAGTTCATATCCTTTTACTCAGTAATTTAATTTCCAAGAATATATCTTAATGAAAGTTTTAGGTTCACAGCAGAATCACTTATAACAGTGAAAAACTAGAAGCAACCCAAGTACCCCACACAACACTGGATTGGTTGAATTCATCATAGTCTATGCAACAGTGTGAATTATGTTGAAAAAGATATTTAATCACACAGAAAAAGATTATGTAACATTAATTTAAAAAGCAAGCAAATTGTATGTTCAACGTGATTTTAATTGTGTATGGAAAAACAGTGCTGAGAAGAAATAAAACAAATAGTTAATACAGATTTTTTTTTTTCTAGCAGTGATTAAAAATTTCTTCTTTCAACTATCTGTATTTCCAAAGTTTCCACAATTACCAAAGGTGGTTACTTACTCTATGGCCAAAACTTACATAAGGAACCTCCCTATATCCACTCTACATGAGGCAACAGGAATAGTTTTTTGTCATAACAATGCAAATCTGATTGGTTTTCAGCATAAGACTCTTTATGGCTTACTTTTTATCACAGAAAATGTTTTGTAAAACAAAATTACATGCTTTAACTTATGTCTGTTTTTTCCCATAATTCCCTAGTAAGAATTGCTATGGAGGGCCACAAGAGTTTTGTCCCTGGTAAAATAAGCATAGATCCCCAGAAACAGCATACTGAGGCTGGATATGGTCACATAACTTCAGAACAGATACCTCAAACCCTAGACTTTAAAATATCTCTTTTAAAGTAAACTTAAAATTTGATAAGCACTTCTTGCTAAGAATTTTTTTTACCGCCACCTTGTGACTAATAGTCTAAACAGAAAACCATTAAAGATTCTGCGGGCACCCGACTCTTGGACAAAAATTCATTCCTACTGTAATATGCTAATTGATTATTTTGTAAATACTGACAGAGCAATCTTGGAAATTCTCTATTTCAGTCCTCTCGTTTTACTAATGAACTGAAGAGGAACAGCGTTTCTGAATACAGAAATCAGCATCCACAAAAAGGATGTGAATGTAAACATGCAGGTTCCGACTTGAAGGACATAGAGAAAACATGCAAATACATCCCCCTGACTTGCGATCTAAAATCCTTAAGGGTGGAGGGTGTAGGAACAAACACAGCGGTGTACAAAACATGTGAAGCCCAATTTTGGTTCATGCAGGAGTTTTAAGAACTGCTAATGTTTGAAAAGCCATTTTAAAACTGCTTATACCATGAAGGTGAAGTTTCATAAGGAGAGAAATTTAAAATAAATTAGAGGAAAATCCACTGCCCTTGTTTTCAGGTGTTTTCTTCTGTCCTCACCTCACTATATCTGCTCCATCTTGTAACAGGCAGCACATTTACAGGCGGGTTAGGAAACTTGAAGCAATGAGGCTGTGGTTTGGCATAGGGTTGGCTTGTGGAAGAAGGACTGTGGTTTCTGCTCAGGCTAGGAGAGCCAAACTGTGGTCAATCTTCTTGAACTGAGACAGAGCACATATTTCATGCTTCTCCAAACAATTTCTTCATCTCATCATTAAGTCTTTTAGAATTTCCAACACTTTGGTCTCTACTGCATCTAGCTCTTTATATATAAATAAAAACTGTTTGTAAACAAGGATCCTTTATTCATTCAACAAACACACTGAATGTGATGTATATTTAAGCCATGCTATTAAGTGGTTGGGATGAGAAGTCCCTACAGCCCAAGGAAGGGAGATGGAGATGGAAACAGCCATAACATAAGACAGAATGCAGTGCGTGCTATAACAACGGGGTAAGAAAATCACTGTGGGAACAGAGGAAATAATGATTAATTCCAACTGTAGGGTTTCAGAATGCTCCCAGAGATGATGACTTCTGAGCTGATTCTGACAGCTGGGTTCGGACAGAAAGAGTGAGGGGAAGGAGGCAGGGAAAGAGAGAGAGAGAGAGGCTGTGTGATGGGACAGACAGAGAAAACCACTAGGGAAGGAGCAGAGAGAAGTAGAGTGAAAGGGGCCATAGTAGGCAGGGCAGAGACTCCTGGGGAAATGCTCCTGTCACTCCTCCCGCTCTCAGCCTTTGCTGCATGCCAAAGCATAGCCCTGCCGCCACCCCCTCCCAGCCTTGCCCTGGGGAGGGGGGTGCTCAGCCCACCTGGTCAAACTTCTCTTTCCTGGTCCTTGAATCCCTGCAATTTGGCCAGCCCTGCTGTCCTCACGTTCCCACCTCTGGACCATTTTTTTCTCCTAAGAAAACCCACAACCTCCACACATTTCTGACTGCCAAAATTACACATCCTTCAAAATCTTCTTTCTCCAAGACTCCCGACCCAGTTCCTCAGAGGATGAGATCAGATTCTCCTGAAATCTCCATGGTATCCTATCTGTATTTCTTTGACAGTGCCTACCAAGTTCTGCCTCACATTGTAGTTATCCTTTTCCTCCTCTACTCATTAGCCACAGGCTCCCCAAGAAAGGATCTTTCTACCTTCATACTCCCTAGAGCAACTGTTAACTAGCCCTCTGCTTTGCATACACTAGGCATTCAATAAACACTTGCAGAATAAAAATAAATAGAATGGATTGCTCATTTATAGTTACTGAACAATATAATTACTGCAGGATCCCTCTGTGACCTCATTACAGTAGAAAATGATAAATTTTCCTTTTTACAATTTGCTTTCCTAAGTTTCAGCCCATAAAATACCCACAGAAGAGTGGAAAAAAACATGACATTGCTTAAGTGCTTTAACTTCAAAGGGGTTTACTGAATTTGGTAACACTGACTGGAACCTGGCACACCACTGTGAATGTAGTTTCACTGAATAATATGCTGCTTTGGGGCTACTAAGTTTGTGACAATCTACAAGTACCACAGGATGAGAGCACCCAGAAGGGACAAGGAGAAACAGCAGCAGGGACCATCTCTGCTGAAAGGGGCACTGGAAAATCACAAATCTGTCTTGACTATCCTTGAATAAAAACTGTAACACATAGGTACACATTTTAAAAACTTTTTCCTGCAAACTTGAATGGTAAAACAAAGCTTTTACTAATTCAATCTAATTTATTTATTTTTGACCAAAAAATTTAATCCTTGAGGTATAGCATGTGTTTAATCTTCTCTTAAGCTTGTACAAAAGCATCCAGTCTATTCAGTTGCTGGCCAACAGAACTGATGCCATTTCAAATATTGGCCAGGTTCATTTACCATATAAAAGACCTGTGCCCAAATACTGAATTAGTCACTTCTTTTTTCATATTCTCATGGCATTTTATATAAACATCTAGCAAAACATTTTTGTTATTATCCTGTTTGTTACACTTAATGTTAAAATTTCCAATTAAATCCCTGAAAGTGATTTATATTTTCCTAAATTAGATACTATAGTGAAAACTGGCTAATTTTCTTAAACACAATCTTAAATCATCATTTCCCTTGACAACAAACACCATCTAGAATACAGACCAATATATAAGCACTGCCTAAACATATTACTTCACCAAAAAAGAAGAAAAGTTGCCCTCTATAAAGCAAACTGGACCAGCAGTGCTCTGTGCATGGCACTACATGACAAAACAACAAAGAAGATAAATGTCACAAAATTTCAAGACATATATTAAAGACCTACCTAAATGGAGAGAAATACTGTAGCCTCAGCAAGAAAAATTCAGTATCATAAAGATGTGTAAATACTCTGTCATAGAGACTCAATGTAGTACCATTAATAATCCTAAATAGATTTTTTTTGGTGGAACTTCAGAAGCTTTTCTAAGACGTACATAGAAAAGCAAGCACAGCACATGTTAAGGCAAATAATAAAATTATAGAAATAAACACACAGCATGACTCCAACTCTGAAGTTCAAAAGCAGGCACACTATACAAGGTGTTAGTCAGAGATACATATACAAGGGGCAGAACTACGAATTCTGCAAATTATTTCTGGATGAAGGTTCTAAGAGACAAAGTGGGATAAAGCAAATTAAGTATTTTACACCATCACAATTATTCTGTGCCTGTTAGTCTGAAGCACCCATAATACTGACACTTCTCAGCAAAAAAGTACCATTATAATGATGTAGTTTCACTGCTAACTCTTCTAAAATTTGAAATCTTTAATACCTAAAATTATAAGGAAGACTGTTTTCATGTTATGTTATAATGCATACCCACTACTCTTCATGAAACTATAAAAGAACTAAGATATAAATTGCTTGAAAAGTTATTTAGAACTCTGTAAATTAAAAACATTTTCTAAGTCTCAATAGTATTTATTTCTATAAATTAAGGATTTAAAAATATTTCAAAATGTAGCTTGCAAATGTAACTGGCATACCACCAGGTACTAGATTAATCTGCATTCCAAATCAAGAATAAATGATATGGTTTTATTTCTACTATGTTCCTTCTAAAAATCAGACATGTTTAATTTAAAATTATTTTGAGGGAAAAAACCCTCATTTTCATTGCAAATATTTGTGATTATGCATACTTCAGTGAAGTAGTAATAAATAGACTTTAAGGAATGAAAACAGCATAAGCTTAGAACTTATACATTATTTCCTTCAACACAAGATAGCAGTCTAAATAAATTAGCCTAAATAATGACAATTCCCAATCTGGAACCCAACAATTTGTTTCCACCAGTCTCACTTATTAGTCTTATTTGGGCATGGAAGGTTCAGTCTAATAAATCTGCAATTACCACAGTTCCTTTTATTCCAATTTAATATTGAAACTGTAAGTGATTTCTAATTTTATAGAATCAGTATCTACTCAAGCCAAAGGGAAACTAGCCACATAAAATGTGTTGAGAAACACCCTTCCCTTCTACTGGGGAAGCATGGTTCAAGAAATTAGGGTGCAATATTCAATAACTAGTCATTGATTATTTTGCCATTTTCATAAGCCACACACTGTGAGGTTTAAAAGTTCAAATATGATTGCAAATCAGGGAAGAGGCCAGAGCATAACTGCTTTCTTCCTCAGAAAACTTTAAATTCTACCATTTAAAACAAATGGATTTATTACTGGAAACTCTTTTAAGTAAAGGTTAGCGCAGAGAAGCTATGTATCGATCAAGCCCTCTAGGAGGCTGCTGAAATACCCTTAAGATAAGTAGGTTTTTCTCAGTCTCTGCACTGTTGACATTTTGGGCCTGACAATTCTTTGTTGTGGGGGGTTAACCCGTGCTTCCCTGGCCTCTACCAACTATATGCCAGTAGCAACCCCTGCCCCAATTTATAACCAAAAATCTCTCCAGATATTGCCAAACCCCCTTAAGAGCAAAACAGTCCCAGCTAAGAAGCTCTGGTTTAAACACATGCCAGCTTTTTAAAATTAGTTTGGATTACAGTTTGTGCATGTCCCTGCTATTTCTGGTACAAAGATGAGTACTGGTAATATAAAGAAGACTCTGTAATTGATATGGAAATAACTACAGGAGTTAGTAATACGTGAAGAAAGTAAGTTACAGAATAATACATGCAGCATTATTCCCTTTATATGAAAAGAAACCAAGAAATTAATGTATTTTCATATATAAATGCAAAGACTAGAAGGATCTATAGATCTTCCACAACTTATGATAGGGTTATGTTCCAATAAGCATATCACAAGCTGAAAATATTTTAAGTTGAAAGTGCATTTAACATCCCTACCTAATCTACCCAACATCACAGCTTAACCAGGGCGACCTTAATTAACTACGTTCAGAACACTTACATTACCCTGTGGTTGGGCAAAATCCCCTGAAGCAAAGCCCATTTTATAATAAAAATTGACTATCTCATGTAAATTATGAAATGCTGTACTGAAAGTGAAACGCAGAATGGCTGTGTGGGCACAGAATGGTTGTCAGTGTTACAGGTCCTTCACCCTCGTGATTGCTGGCTGATGGGAGCTGGGGCTGCTTAGCATCATGTGAGAGGATCATTCATACACATATCCTTAGCCTGGGAAGAGATCAAAATTCAAATTCTGAAATATGGTTTCTACTGAATGTGTATCACTTTTGTACCATCACAAAGTCAAAAAATTGTCAGTTGAACCATTAAAAGTCAGGGACTATCTGAACAGTCTGTTGATACCAGAGATTACTTCTGTGGAGGGGTATGGGATTGGGAGAAGCCTCCTATGTTCGGATTGTTTGATTTTTTTGGTTTATGAGACTATATTTATGTATTATTTGTGTAATTTAAAAAATAAAGGAAAGAAAAAGGTTGTGGGATTTTAAAATTAAACAGACTTTGATTCTAGTTATATAATCTTTGGGTAATTTTTTTCTTAAACAGTATCAGACTTCCCTAGTTCCCATTTCTATAAAATGTTAAGTGATAAAATTGATGTTTGTTACAAAACTAAGTGAGGCGCACGCATGAGAGTGTTGGCTCGCTGCATATCCCTGATCGTCGGCAGCTGCTCTGCTCAATCTCAGTTTGAGTAAGGAGAGACTAGGACAGCCAGCCAAGTAACCCTGCTCCTGGGTTTGGGTTACTTTAACCTTCTCTCTCTTCATTATCACGGTCAAGGTCCACCTCCTGCCCCAGTCTTGCATATACTTATCTGACAGTGAGCCTACCACCTCTAGGCTTATTATCTTCATGATCAGGTGAGAAATGAATGAAGAGACCAAGGAAGAGCCAGTGGAAACAGGGTGATCTACCTCAGTGTTTCTCCTGGCGTGATGTGGAGACACGCACCTCAACTAGAATCATCTGGGTTCTATCACCATGCAGACATACCACTGAATCAAAACCTCTCTGGGTATGGAGCTTTCCCAGCAGGACCAGCACCCATTGTGAAGTTTAAGGATCACTACCCTAGCACCTGCCCACGCCCAAACACTATGTATATTTATCTCCCATCCACTGGGGAAGAAATCAAGACAGAGAGAAGCCCCGGTCATCCTATCACTTCCCTACCTGTGCTGGAGTTAATCCTTCTCTGGTCCAAAATCTACTATAACAGTAAACCAAACAAGCTTTAGATCATCCTGTACAAGGTTACTTGAGAAGCTGAATGAGAATACTTTGGAGTGGAAACATCCTAGGACTTGGGAGTCAGACATTCTTAGGTTCAACTGGCAACTCTTGCTCACTGGAAAATATCACTTACTGTCACTAAGCTTCAGTTTCTAAATTATCTCTGAAATGGAGAAATTAATACCTCTAAAGGCTAGGAGGACTGAAAGAAATCTTGTATGAAAATCACCCGGCTAGAGATCTGGCTCACAGTAAGTGCTAAATAAATGTTAATTCTCCTGGTTCAGTGCAAGAGCTGACTGAATTTCTTTGCGACAGGCCAAATGTTTAGATGTTACCCTTATTAGGAAGAGAGAAAGAGGTCTTTGGTGCATTCTGTCTCATAATCTGTTTGCCTACAAATAAAACATTAAAAATCACTTATATCAAAGTTAAATATTTGCAATGTTCCCAAATTAGAGACACAAGCTGCACTCCCCAGGAAGGCAAGTGTGTTGTCACTGTGGCCACAGCTCCAGGATGCAAACAAGCTGATGTTGTTCATGTGGTCCTCTCCATTAAAAAAACTCCCCTTGGCTCTTGCCCCTGCCTCCCTCCTATCATGACCTCATTTTCAAAACACCCTCCTTCCCATTCCAGCTGTCTTTGCTTCTGGGGAGAGGACACTGTCAGGGAAGTCAACAGGCCCAATGAAGAAGGTCAGGGTTCCTGGAAGGCAAAAATTCCCACCCACTGAAAGGCAAAACAGTCTTCTTTGTACTTATTATTCCTGTCCATATGTTTAAATCTTCATAATCAATACAACTTATATCCCTAAGATTGTTGTTACCTGGTAGGCTGAAACAATCAAGTGTTGGGTCTATTTTCTCTACAGATGATCTCTTTGTTTCCTACTAACTTCTACTCCCTGCAGTGCTCCACTGTATAATGTTTTTAAGTCCAGCTCTCATACCCCAACTATTAAACTTCCCCTGTATGATTTGTGGTCTTTGTCTTAAAGCTTAATCTATCCTAATCCTTTTCTCATTTCACTCTGAACACTCAAAATTATCATCTGACATGCCTTCACAATTTTAAAACATAATACTGTAAATAAGAAATTATGAATATACTGAAAATCAACTTCAACAGGAGAATTTCTTTTACTATAAAATTTGGTATATGCAATATTCTCAGCCTGGCATAGTATTTGGACATTCTGGTGTGCTATTCAAATCCTTTGTACATCAATTAAATGTACCAATTGCTTTCTCTCAAAAGATGAAACAAAGTTATTCACATCTCTTTTGCACTTTCACATCCACAGCCAAAACAAACTACCTCAGACTTCTGTAGCTTTTCCTTCAAAATCCTGCCTTCAATGCTTTTTCTTTTCTTCTTAAACTTTATGTGTCCCATTGCAGTTTAAATGAAATGATCTACAATAAAAACCTAACTGGCCTGGTATTTTTAGAGCCCTTTTTACTATGAAATAAACACTCAAAAATCTGGAGAATTGCAGTGGTTAAGTACGTAAGCGAGAAGGAAGGCTGCTCATTCACAGAACTGTGCAACACCCATTGTTTACATAGCCTATTCCATGAGCAGGATAGGATGCTGACATAACACAATTCACAGAATTTCCAAACACAGTTCCAATCATAACAAAGTCTGCAACTTTTACTTTTGCTTACAGAACCTCTTGCTTGCTCACTCATTAGTTCCGGGGTGGGTGGCGGGGGATGGGCAGGGAGATACAGTTGGTTTTCCAAAAACTAAAATCAAAAGGCTTTGGAAAATAAGCCTGAACTAAAACAGCAGTATGAATGATTCAAAAAATAGCACTAAAATATATCTATGATCACATAATACAGAAAGACAGGGAAAGCAGACCTAGACAGGCAGACCTAGAAATGTATGCTTTACATTTACCGTAAGCAGGTCACGTGCTTAGTAACTACCTTGCCAAGCCTAAACGATCACTCCTTTGCAAGCACCCTCAGCTCCCTGCTTGCCACCCCCACCCCTAAGTGCTGTGGTGCCTGCCGTATGAAACCCCAATCCTGTGAACCCATCTCTACCTTCTTTTCCCCAGTGCCCAGACAGCTAACACTGGTGAGAACATCAGACACAGGAGCTGCCTGCTCTGGCTGGGACTTCATGACCACAAGCCTTGAATGGGCCTGGCATTGCCGCACGGCTCTCCGATGCTTCCTGGTCGATTTGCTCCACAACTTTCTGAGTAATTATTTCTTATCTCCTCCACTCTCATCACACCACAGCCCCTTTCCTACAACTCCTGGCAGAGGACCTCATCTCATCTATAGCTAGGAAAACAGCAATTAGCAAGGAGCTCTCTCATGTCATCACCAACCAGTTCATAAACTCACTTACATGAACAGCCCCGTTTTCAGTCTTTCCCCCATTCTGATGAAGAAGTGTGTCTCTGCTCCTATAAAGCGAAGTTGTCCACTTGGGCTCTGCCCCCCTCTCCTCCCCTCCTTGCCAGGACTCTACAGCAGCGATCCTCGTTGTCTCTGGCACCATCATTGGACTGTTCACACCAGTTTATAACCATGCTCTGAGATCTCTAACTTGAAAAAAAAAAAAGTTCTTGATCCAACACCTCCTTCCTTCTAATTACTGCCCATTTCTTTGCTCTGCATTTAGCAATTCCCTGAGAAAGCTTTCTAAACTTGCCTTCTCCAATATTTCCCCCTTGCATTCACTCCCCAGTATTCTCTAACATCACTTCTGCCTCTACCAAGTCACTGATCCCAAGGCCATGATGAAACCAATGGCCCCACCTCTACCCCCATGCTGCTCACCTCCTCAGTGGTATCCTAGGTGTTGACTCTTCTCCCAGCGCTGCCATTTTGCATGCCTCCAGAACACACTCCCCCGCCCCACACATGTGGTGGTGCTGCAGGGCGCAGAGGTGGGTGTATGGTGTCCCTGGCTTCCATGTGCCTGAAACCTTTCTGTCTTAGCTGGTAGCATAGTGTACTACAGTTTCTCTCCTCATCCAGTTCTCATTTGCTGGTACTTCCTCAAGTGCTGGGAGTCCTCAGAGCTCAGTGAACCTCCAGGAGATCTTTTCTTTGTTCTATCATTTTATTTTATTTTTTTTTAAGATTTTATTTATTTATTTGACAGAGAACACAAGTAGGCAGAGAGGCAGGCAGAGAGAGAGAGAGAGAGAAGCAGGCTCTGCACTGAGCAGAGAGCCCGATGCGGGGCTTGATCCCAGGGTCCTGGGATCATGACCTAGGCCAAAGGCAGAGGCTTTAACCTGCTTGAGCCACCCAGGCGTCCCATGTCTATCATTTTAGATACTGTTAATTACTTGTCTTTTATAAAGCCTTTAAATCTTCTTTTCATGTCTGTTTGCTGACAGCTTCAAGTCCTACTGCTCCCCTTCCCCCCTTCTGCCCCACATCTGGACAACTGACAAGACAGCTGACAAGGCCTTCGTGTTCCTTCCTGTGGCCCCAGTGCGAAGTGCAAACCTCAAAGGGCTCAGTCCACACAAGACAACTCCTGCCCAAGCTCATCCTATAACTACCATAAAAGCCAAACCAGCCTCCTCCTCTTCAAGGTCCCTCAAGTCACTTCTGGAACAGCTGGGGAGCCAGTGCTGATCTCCCTAGAGAGCCCCGTTATATACATTTTAAATCTCTCACACCCTCTTCATATGGGTGAGGTGCCCTTTTGGTTTCAGTGTGAGACCACTGGTCTACACATCAGAACCAGGGCTGTTAGGAGGCCCATCTCACTCTTGTTGGGTGGCTCCAACACATTCCAAAATTCTAGCTCCCACCCTGTTCCTTCTCCTATGCTCCAGATTCAAATACGCAACCAGCTTACTTGGTATCTTTGGATGTGGAAGAGAGATCTCATATTTTACAATTCTAAGACTACTGTTATTCCAACATTCCCCAAACCACGTTTTCATTTTTGTCGTCTGAGTAAATGTCACCATCCACATGGTTAAGTTCAAATTTTAGCTGTTACCATCAATTTATCCTTCATACCCTCCTCCTCATCCTCCGTATCGGATCAATCAGCCGTCAGTTATACCTCACATACACTCTGCCCCGTGTATTTCTCTCCAGGGCCACTGTCTTCCCTCTGATCCTGTCCACTATGACCTCTCACCTAAGGTCACAGCCTCCTATCTGCTCTCCTTTTTATTCTTGCCTCCCCCCGACCCCGACCCACTTTCCATAGGGCAGGAAGAAGGAGTGTCAGGATGCACCTCTCTCAGGGGCAAAACAATATTACAGTGAGAAATTCTGTGAATTGGAGCACCTGAGTGGCTCTTTCAATTAAGCATCTGCCTTCAGTGCAGGTCATGATAGTGGAGTCCCAGGACCAAGCCCCACATCCAGCTGCCTATTCAGCAGACAGTCTGCTTCTCCCTCTGTTCCTCCCCCTGCTTGTGCTCTTTCTTTCTCTCCCTCTCAAATAAATAAATTAAATAAATAATAAAAAAAAGAAATTCAGTGAGTTTTGAATGCAGTAGTAGTTCTGATGAGACTGGTCTAATGGAACGGCGATCCAGGGAACAATGGGATCAGCCCCTCGGTAGCTATCACATGGTTGAGACCACTGACCTGGCAGCAGTTACCTTCACTTACTTCAGGATTTAAAGACAAGCAAGTCTGTTCAGTCTCTAGTTTCTGCCACAGATACTTTCACTGAAACTCAATACCCCAGTGATGTGAAACCCAATAATGAAACAGACCTATGTCCTGGTTTTATAACCCAGCCAGCTTTCTAAATGTTTTTTAACATTCAGAGTGTCACTTTCTCATTTTCAAAATGAAGATATATTTTTTATAGGGGACTATTAAATGAATTTATGTATGAACAAACTATACAATGAAACACAAATTTAAGTTGTGACTGTAACCCTTTCTGACATGCCTTTTAAACAAAAAATACTGTTAATTTGACTGAATTTTTTTATTACTAATAATTTTAGAACAGATAGAGTAAAGCTCATTATGGAAATTTCAGAGATCTAGTGCTATGCTCAGATGGTAAAGGTTATTGGAACTTGCACAATTATAGAATTCTGTTTCCAGCTTGTATTCCCTCAGATGTCAGTCTTTTCCTAAACAGTTTCATTTTCTACCACACTCCCTGACCTCCATTCATGCATGCTATATGTGAGAATGGGAATAGGCAGGAGGATTTCAGCAAAAAAACGATAAATTCATATACTGTTTACACCAATGGAAAAAAAAAAAAAAGAGTCTCTTGCCAGAGAGTTGTTTTGCTAACTTTTACAACCTTTATCACTGTGTATCTATGTTCAAAATAAGTGGATATTTACTGACCACCTACTGTGTACCTCACTTTGGAGATGTAAGAGTCAGCAAGCCAGTGCAGGCTGCTGTACTCGCAGTTTACCTTCCAGTGAGGGGAGGAGGAAGAGGGAATGAGTAAATAAAGAAACACACGATAATGATAAGACATGTGATCAGGATGCTGTGACTAGAAAAAGCAGGAAAGAAAGAATGGGTTTATTGTTGAGAAGGAACTGAGGCAACTCTAAAGACAGCAGATGACCAAGACCTGAAGGAAAAGGAAGGAAGAGCATTCCAGGCCTTGGATGAGCAAATTCAGGTCAAAGGCAAGAAAGAATGCTGCTGAAGAAACCCTAAGAAAGCCAGTGATGCCAGGCCGTGTGAGCAGGGGTAGAATGGTAAGCCACAGGATGGAGATAAAATAAGCTTCCAATCACACAGGATCTTACAGGCTGTGGTAACAACTAGGGATGTTACTGCAAGCAAAAGAGGATGAAACTGAAGGGCATTTAGAAGGAAAATAATTTGATTTAAAGTTTTAACAACTATTAAATTGAAGCTTTATTTTGTAGATGGTGAAGAGCAATGACAATGTCTCTGAGGAGGGCAGTGGCATCATCTATGCTCTACGACGATGGGGTTGGCAACACCGTGCATGACGAACGGGACGAAGAGATGACACTGAGCCCGAGACTAACAGCCAACTATCACATGAAGTCACAATGTGGCGAGTGCCTGAACGGCCCTGACAGCAAAGGACCGAAAAGATGAAAAGGAGACAGACTACATGGGTGGCAGGGACAGAATCTGGTTTGAAAAGGAGAAACTGTAGGAAGTTTTCAACTAAGACACACAAAGTGTAAAGGTGGAGGCCCAGGAAAAGGAAAGAGATAGTTATTCAGCTTCGGCCACGATGCCCCTTGCTTCTCATTCTACAGTTACTACTCTGCTACCTCACTGCATTATTCTAGTCCAGTGTTCTAGTTGTTTCTCACCCAAGGCTGGGTACCAGTATCATTAGACACACACCAAACCTACTGAAAAAAGGACATAGTGGTTATTTTAAAAATTTCCGTCAGTGATTCTGATGTGCAGCCAGGGCTAGAACTCACTGGCACAAGCAGAGTATAAAACCAGGATCAATTTCTTCTATTTTTTCGGGAGAAGATTATTTTGGTCATTTTCCTTCTTAAAGAGCAACTTTAGCATTTCCTTTACTGTGGGTCAGCTGGTGATACATTCTCTTAATTTTTGTCTGAAAATGTCTTATTCTGAAAAGAATGACAGCTTCCCCACCCCCACCCTCTGGCATTTAAAGATCTCATTATACTGTCTTCTAGCTGTCATTACTTCTACGAGAAGTCAACAGTCAATGTAATTGTCAAAGCTGGTATCAGAGTGAGAGTAAGGCACTTGCCTTTGGTGTGAAAACGGACACACTGCCACATTCTTATCAGAAATGTATAAGCGGTCCAACCACTCTACATCCTCACCAGCATTTAGTGTTCTATTTTTAATTTGAGCCATTCTCATAGGTGTGTGCTGATGTCACACTGTGATTTTATTTTTGGCATTTTTCTGATGGCTAATGATTTGACCATCTTTTTATGTGCTTATGTACCATCTATATGTCCTTTTTTGTAAAATGTCTATTCACATCTTTTGCCCATTTTTCAATCGAGTTGTTTGTGTTTTCACTGTTGAATTTTAAGACTTTTGTTCTTTTTTTTTTTTTTTTTAAAGTAGGCTCCACGTCCAGCATATAGTCTAATGTGGGGCCCAAACCAAAAACTCCAATATCAAGACCTCAGCTGAGATCAAGAGTCAGATGCCCAACTGACTTAGCCACCCAGGTCCCCCTAGATTTTTGTCTCCTTTATGTACTACGCTTTGGAATCAAGTCTAAGAACCCTTTACCTAGCTCTAATTTCTAAAGATTTATTTTTTCCCAGAAGCTTTATAATTTTACATTTTATACTGAAGTCTCTCACCCATTTTCAGCTAGTTTTTATGTAAGCTGTAATGTTTAGGCTGATGCCCAAGTACACCAGCACCACTTGTTGAAATTCCTCCACTGAATTGCTTCTATACTTGTCAAAAATCAATTGAGCCTATTTGTGTGGCTGTTTCTGGAGTCTGTCCTGTTCCATTCACCTATGTGTATATGCCTCTTGTTAGAGGCATATCACCTGATGTAATTATTGTAGCTCTTAGAGTAAGCCTTAAGATTGAATAGAGTGACTATTCCCACTTTATTCCTCTTTGTCAAGATTGTTATACCTATTCTAGGGCCTGGGCCTTTCCACATAAGTTTTAGTCTAAGTCTATGTGTACAAAAAAACCCTGCTGGGATTTTGACAGGAAATGCTTTAAACTTAAAGATCAATTTGAGGATAACTGACATCTTTATTATGTTGAGTCTTTCAATGCATGAATGTCTGATGATTTAGGTATTTTTAAATTAATTTCATCAGCATTTTATTACTTTTTATTTTTATCATTTTGATCACTTCTAGGTAAAAGTTATAAGCATATGTTAAGTATGTATCTATAGTTTTCATTTTCTTTAGGGGTAACTATAAGTGATACTGTTTTTAATTTCAGCTTCCACGTGTTGTTAGTATATGGATATATAGTTGATTTTTGTGTGTTGGTCTTTAATTTGATGACTCTGCCGAACTTACTTATCAATTCTTTTTATCAATTTCTTTTTTGTGATTTTCCACACAGACAATTATATTATTTGCAAATAGGGACAGTTTTATTTCTTCCTTTTCAATATAGGCCTTTTATTTCTTTCTCTTGCCTTATAGCAATGGCTAGAACCCCCAGTGCTATGTAAACAGATACCCTTGCCTTGTTTCTGATCAGAAGGGGTAGCATTCAATCTTTCACGATCAAGTATGATATTATTAGTTGTAGGTGTCTGGTAGATGCTCTTTATCTAAAGTCACGGTAATTCCCCCTTATTCCTAACTTAATGAAAAATTTTTGTCATAAATGAATAATTAGATCTTCTCAAATGCTTTTTTTGCATCAACTGATATGAAAATACGATTTTTCTTCCTCTGTCTATTAATATGGTAGGGTACATGGATTGACTTAGTATAGGTATTTTAAAGTCTGAGACTTTTAATGCTAGTATCTAAAACTCCTATGTGTCAGTTTTGCTCTCTATTGCTTTTATGGCTCTTTGCGTGCCTAGTTATTTATTTTTTGTATGTGCCAAATATTACATTTACTACACTCCTGGTAGAAATAATAGCTTCTTCCAAGGAGGCGTCTACTAGACCTGAAGCACTAGGAATCCAGGACCCTCTTAATCTAATTTCAGAAACTAAGATGATCTGAAACTAAACTGACTCCTTGTGAGGGCCTGTCCACTTCAATTTACTCTTAAGGTCACTCACTCAGGGTCCCAACCTACAGTGAGGGGTTCCCCAGGGTTTCCTCACTGGTAAGGACATAGACTATAATTCTTACCCTCCTGCAGTGCTGTTAAAAGCACCTTGCTTCTTGAAGTTTGGTCCCCCTGGAATTGGTAGACACCTTCAACCCCAAACAATGGATTTACCTCCCTTAGCCTCTCTCCTTCCCTGGATCCTGACATGGTAAACCTTTACTGTTTTATGGACTTTTTCATGCCTTTCAGTGTGTTTTTAATACATCGTCCAGACTTACTCCTTCTCAGGAAGAGGGTTTTGAGTAAGCAATAGCTAGAAACAGAAGTCCCCTATAACCTATTCCAATTATTCGATGAAAGTTATGAACCCCCTTCCAGGAAACTTATCTATACCAATAAGATTTTAATACAATTTCATGGAATTTGCTGACCCTCTGAAGCCCATTCATAAACTTCAGGGTTCAAAGTCTTCAAGTTAAAAAGCCAAATATAGTTAAAAAAAAAAAAAAAAAGGAACTGCTAACCAGAGTGCAGGGGTACAGACCTCTTTCTTTGTGTTAGTCCTCATGCTAAAAGAACAGCCCTATAATCATGCTTATTTTTGTACACACTCCTTACAGTCTCTGCAGGAAGCATGGCTTGCTGGTACTTAAAGTGCTGGGCTGACTCCTGAGGCAAACCTGTGGTGCACATACAGGAGAACTTTCTACTGCTGCTGCTGGCTGTGATGCTGAACCCTGAGGAGCTACTAGGCAGAGGCCAGAATGTTTTGTCTAAATCTGCACATGTTTTAAGCTGATGGAGCCATCTAAAGAGGCTTTCCTGGTGGGTGGAACAACATAGCAGAGATTCCCATAGGACCCCAAAATTGTTGTGAAGTGGGCAACAGTGACCAATTTCCAGAAGTTCCTAGGAGATAAGCCAGCCTCGGCAAGGAATATGGCTTACAAGCAAGAGTATAATCAGAGGTCTGAGACTGAGACCCTAGAATAGGCACATGACTCCGTGCCAGATGCAATGGCTGTATCCTGGTCATCACAGAGATGTTCTAAAGGCACCCAAAGCCAGCACTCACAGAAGAAAGACATGCTTTATGACTTAGCAGGAGCTAGGGCCAATGGAATTTCTAAAACGCTACCCTACTTGACTGGAACTAAATGTTGACGATACTAGGCAATAAAGGGCTGTAGAGAAGAACAACAGTTCTCAATGGGACCAATAAAAATCCATTCCCTTCTCCCCACTCCAAATTTGAGTCTCTGTTAGCATCTGCTAGTCAAGGAAGACTAGAAATACATCTTATACTGGTGAATGGTCAGACACAACTTTCAAATGTCCCACTGTTTTTAGTTAGAACTCTATCAGGAGTTGTCCACCCTTATAGAAAATCACCTCCCAGAAGGCAAGGCCACTCATGGTATTTTCCTCACCATCACATCACCCTCCTATATCAATCTACATTGTGGTGGTCACATTCTCAGAGAACCTATGTGTAATGCATACATCAGATTATTCATTACGTCTTCTAGGGTCATAATGTCAAAGCACTTACATTTTGAAATGTGTATTATTTTATATACTTATCTTCATTTTAGTTTTCTTTATATTAAGGAAACATAAGGATTTCTTTCTTTCTTTCTTTTTAGGAAGAGTATTTATGAATTTCACTTCAGGACAGCTAAGGGGACATTATAAAATGTTCTTAAAAAAAAAAAAACAAAAAAAAAACCCACCGGGTGTTGGGTCTAAATGTGTTGAGAATTCTGCTATGTACCATTGTCTTTAAAATAATCCATATCACATACTCACTCAGGCTACACTTTGAAAGTCCCTACGTCTCTTAAGGTCCCTTTCCAGTAAGTAGGACTTTTATTTCACTTTCTTGCCTGATAACAGTGGCTAGAATTTCCAGTGCTATGAAAACAGATGTCCTTGCCTTGTTTCTGATCAAAAAAGGGTAAAACATTCAACCTTCCACCATTAAACATGATGCTACTAGTTGTAGATACCTGGCAGATGCTCTTTATAAAGTTAAGGTAATTTCCCTCTATTATTAACTCATTGAGAGACTCTTGGTTTTAGCTCAGGTCATGATCTCATAGGCCCTGGGACAGAGACCCCAGGCCAGCTCCACTCTCAGAGGAGAGTCTGCTTGAGATTCTTTCCTTCTGCTCCTTCCCCTGACACATACACACACATGTTCTCTCACTCTCTCTCTCAAATAAATAAATAAAATTTTAAAACTGAATAAAATAAAATAAAATAGTAATCGAGGAATAAAAGGCATCTATTTCAACTTCAAGATATTTACTTGAAGAATAAGCCTATCTCAATCATGAACATAACAGTAAAGTGTTCTTTTAGATTTAGACAATCAAAATGTACTCTCTAGAACAAGTCAGCTGAGATGATGCCAAAGTTGTCGTGTACTGCATCTCCCAACAAAAAAGCAAATCCATACAATGCAATTTAGTATTTTGCAATATAAGAACACAAGGAAAAAGACAGTCCATCTTTGAAAACTTTTAACTATACAACATTAAGCATTTTAGAACTGATTTTAAAAAATTTTAAGTATGTATGTATGTATGTACATATTTAGGCTCCACATCCAGCATGGAGCCCAACACAGGGCTTGAACCCACAACCTTGAGATCAAGACCTGAGCTGATAAAAGGAGTCTGATGCTTAACCACTAGGCCACCCAGGCACTGCTGGAATTGTTTGTTTCCTTCTTAAGCAACAAGCAAATGTTAACTCTGCTAAAGCATGTTTTTCAAATAAGGTGGGAGGGAAAGGGCTGCATCTAACACACACAGGCCCCCTGCACTCCTCACCTCTCATCCATCCCAGCTCAGTGAACCTCTGTGAAAGGAGTGTAGGAAAAATAAACGGTGCTGCTACTGTGGCTCAGACCACACAACTCTCTGATGGAGCCATTCCAAGGCTTGAAGTTCCATTTGAAAGTCCCTAACGAAATCTCTGGAAGCTAAGGGGGAAAAACACACACACACACAACAACAAAAAAACAAGCCAGAAAACTGGAGGCCTGACGAGCCCTGAAGCCTGTGCTTATCCACACTCATGAAAAGTAATCATAGGTCCAGTCCAGTTCTGTCCCTCCTTCTGCACTCCCTTCAAAGCAATCCACTAACAAAATTGCTATTTTTGTTTTCGGGGGGAAAAAAAGGGATGAAGGAACAAAGACAGACTCCACATAAACTAAATGTGGAAAGAAACCACATTTATGCCACCACGTAACAAGAATGACAATAGTTCTTAACTAATCCACTTTGAAATCTGTTGGTTTCACACCCAGTGATTTAAAATTTGTTCCCTTTGCGTAAGAAACACCACACTCTAAGACCAGCCAAGACACAGAAGGCCACCTACTTAGACAGTTGTAGATTCCTTTTTAAGTGATAGGTAATAGCAGGTTTAAAGGTTTCCAAGTTTAAAAAGATTTCTAGAAACCAAGTCCCTTAATATACTCCAAACCTCAGATTAGCAATGTTGCATTACTTTCTATAATAACATATACACCTACATTTTGCTTACTTAAAGAAGCGTTTGCAGCTGTACCATGTAATACAGAAGACAGATGGCTCTTGACTACTATAATCTTGGAAGAAATCTGAAAAAAATCAACTAGGTATTTGGCAGAACTCAACAAACAGCATAATAAGTTCATTATCATGCAAATCACCTACAATGCCAAATATAAAATTGCCGTATTAAGCTCAGAGAAGGAGGAAAACTTTCTACCCATCCATGTGACTAGAAACTAAATGGAAGACTTCAGGGGCGTGGTAGTTATGAAAAGAACTGGGGAAACTTCCCCAGCAGAAGTGGGGATGTCTAAGCACAGAGGACAGGGTGTAATGGGTGAGAGGCTGGTCTTGAGAAAGAGCCAGCTGTCCCAGCATGGGACAGAAGTTATACAACTTCCTACAGACAGTGGATCAACAACCCCCACCATAAGTTGCCAAGGCATACTCTCTGTTTCTGGAGGTACTTCAAAAAGATAAGCAATCCCTTGTTCTAAAGATTTAAGATAATTTTAAAGAGAGGAGAAAGAGCCATAACATCTCTTACCTGTTATATATAAGTTTGGTCCATAGGGCAGTTAGCCTCTTCCTAGTCAAAAGTAAATACCTTCTAAAGGATTAGTTACAAAGCAAGACAAACTATGGAGAAGTAATAATAAAGGCAAAAATAATGGTTATTTTGCCAGTTACCTTTTTTAGTCCTAAACTGTAATTCAATAGAAAAACAAAAAATATTAGGTAACTTAGGCCGATGTGGTTAGAAATATCTGAAGTACAACTAAGATTGATGTACTTAATGCTTATTACAATTTCCATAGATTTTACGATTGCCATAGAATCAAGAAAGATGACAATCTATAATGTTGGTTACAAGCCATGCATTAAAATACAAATGGGTGCAGATTATGTCAAACTAGAAAGAGGCTGTTAAGTAAGTAAAAGCGATCATAATTATGCAACCTATGGCTCCTTCTTAAATTTATAAGAGGACATTGGACGTTTGGCTTGATAGAACTTCATTTCTAAAAAGACTTATCATGGGGCACCTGGGTGGCTCAGTGGGTTGAGCCTCTGCCTTCAGGTCAGCTCAGGTCATGATCTTGGGGTCCTAGGATGGAGCCCCGCATGTGGCTGTCTGCTCAGCAGGGAGCCTGCTTCCCTCTTCTTTCTGCCTGCCTCTCTGCCTACTTGTGATCTCTGTCAAATAAATAAATAAGTACTCTTTTAAAAAAATAAATAAACAACTAGATAACTAAATAAAAAGAAACATCATGGGTGCCTGGGTGGCTCAGTCAGTTAAGGGGCTGCCTTCTGCTCAGGTCATGATCCCAGGATCCTGGGATAGAACCTGGCATCCAGCTGTCTGCTCAGCGGAAAACCTGCTTTTCCCTCTCCCTCTGCCCTTCCTCCCAGCTGTGTTCTAGCTCTCAAATAAATAAATAAAGTCTTTAAAAAATAAAAAGATGGGGTACCTGGGTGGCTAAGTGGTTTAAGGCCTCTGCCTTCGGCTCAGGTCATGATCCCAGGGACCTGGGATTGAGCCCTGCATCAGACTCTGCTCAGCAGAGAGCCTGCTGGCTCCTCTTCTCTCTTTCTGCCTGCCTCCCTGCCTACTTGTGATCTCTGTCTGTCAAATAAATAAAAAAATAAAAAATAAAAAGATACATCACGAAAATTGTTCTAGAAATGTAAAGTGGACAGTTAACTAAAACCTCATGGTTGTGGACTAATTTCATACATTTATAGGCTCATTTGGATCCGACTCTCAGAGGAGCCAATAGAACACTGATTTGAGAACATTAATAGTCCCAATATCTATAATAGCAATTCTTAGATTTTCAGGTCCTAGGACCCAAAAGAGATTTTGTTTATATATGTTTTATCTTTTAATATTTACTGCATTGGTAATTAAACCTCAGAAAAATTTACAATATTATTATTACCATAGTCATTAGAGATAATAAACCCTTTATATGTAACAATATTATTTATGAAAAAAAGATATTTTCTAAAACAAAAAAATAGTGAGTAGAGTGGCACAGTTTTACATTTTTTGCAAATCTCTTTGATGTCTAGCTTAATAAATGATATCTGTATTCTCATAGCTGCTGCTGCATTCAATCTATTGTGATACGTTTTTTGCGTTCAATATTTGAAGAAAATCCAGCATCACAAAGATACAAAGTTGGAAAAGACATGGCAGAACTCTTAGAGACCTGAGGGTCCTTGGACCACACTTTGAGAGCTACTGATCAATAACACAAAACACAATGATGAATATTTACAGTTAGGGTGGAATGAGGATAACATAGAACTGCAAATATAAAAAAAATTTTTTTAAAAGAAAAAAGAACTGCAAGTATCATTGGGAGCATATAAATACCATGTTGGTAATATGTCAATATGTTCTTTATAGACCCAAGACAACAAAAGGAAATTAATTTCAAGAAAAACAATCTGAATTCATGTAATATATTTGTTTTAATTTCATTTAAAAAACCACAGAAAGTAATATGTAGCACATCCAGTCTTCTAGTTTTCCTATTACTTCTGTCTCTCATATTGCTAAGTATTTTTTTTATGAAAGGAGTTAAAGGGGTTACATCTATATAAACCCATGACTCTCTGTCATGAGGACATTATCAGCTTAATTACATACTGGTAACTTGGGAAATGTTCTGAAAGCAACGTCTATGAAAAGAAACCTGCTGAACCTTCATTGAGTCTCATGCAGCCCATTCTGTGGGAACCACAACATATACCTGAAATGAGGTATTAAGAACTCTAAGGTGTGTTTTCTGTGGAGGAGGGTTTACCCTGGTGTCTTAAGGCAAATTCTGAGATCCATCAGGAAGCTCAAGGAAAGGCAGACTGAATACTCAGTCTTAAGTATATGTTAACTGGTACTATTAAAAAAAAAAAAAAAGTCAACATCCCTGCTTTTGATATGGTTACTAAACTCTAAATGGTAATTTCTCAAACAAAACCAACCTGCCTCACCCCTACTCCATTTAAAATTAAATGTAATCCTTCATTTTATAGATGAAAGACAGTTCTAAAAGAAAGTTAAATTCAGCATCGTTAACTTGTCCCAGTTGCACCCAGACTCTCAAGTTCCAATCCCCTCTGCCAAAGGGTCCCACATCAAACACAGGATGGCTCCCCATAAACAGACTGTAACATAACATAGAACAAAGGGTGCCCAAAATAGCTTCAAAATACCAAAGGGGATTAGCCAGCAATTTTTTTTCTTAAATTAAGCCGTTGTGATCTAAAGCTTGGCAAGTAGCATCAGAACAGAGAATTAGATTAGCTTTATCATAAATGAAAATGACTAAAATATTTTGTAAGTGCTTCCATGAACAACAATAAAATTCTCCAAAGATCTATGTATAACACTGGATTTTTTATAGGTATGACTTTAAAAGGAACTAACCCCTGGTTTTGACAATGTCATTAAAAATGTAAGCAGTTTATTTATGATCAGTTTATGGAAAAAAGTACAGTACAATATGGCTTTATTAGGGACTGTGTCTTATGAAATATAATTTGCAAACTTTTCTGTTTTTAAAAAATCTCCTTTATATTACTCAATTATATATGCTAATATGAAATATTATAATGTCATGTCTTATTAAAAAATTGATGACCAGGAACAGTCTGTTTATAATTTTAAGCAATAAGACATTACCCCCTTAAGGAAATCAATAGGGGTGAGGAGATAAGAGTATATATTTGTAATATTAACTGGTCTTATATTAACATATCTGTATTTTTCCAAGTCTTTCTTTTAAAAATCACTCTTTTAGGGAGAAAACATTAAAGCTTCAGACAATACATTATCATCTGTACACTATGTCATTTAAAATAACTCCTCCCCAGAAAAACTGACCAAAAGCTTTCATAAACTCTCTAATTCTCATAGACAAAACTAGTGACTTTGCATTTCTATCACTTGCTCCTTTTGCTAATATTCATAAACATAAAGGGCTAAGATAATAAAAGTTTCTAAAAGGGGGGGCACCTGGGTGGCTCAGTGGGTTAAAGCCTCTGCCTTCGGCTCAGGTCATGGTTTCAGGGTCTTGGGATCGAGCCCCACATTGGGCTCTCTGCTAGGCGGAGAGCCTGCTTCCTTCTCTCTCTCTGCCTGCCTCTCTGCCTACTTGTGATCTCTCTCTCTCCATCAAATAAATAAATAGATGTTTTTTTTAAAAAAAAAAGTTTCTAAAAGGGGAAAACAGATTATTAAAAATCAAAACAGGGGCACCTGGGTGGCTCAGTGGGTTAAGCCTCTGCTTTTGGCTCAGGTCATGATTTCAGGGTTCTGGGATGAAGCCCCACATCAGGCTCTCTGCTCAGCAGGGAGCCTGCTTTCCCCTCTCTCTCTACCTGCCTCTCTGCCTACTTGTGATCTCCCTCTCTGTCAAATAAATAAATAAAAATAAAAACAGGCTAGCAAAGACATTCTTTAATAATTAAGAAAAAACTCCACAAATGATTCAGATTTTCATTCAGTCAAATAAATATCAAAAGTAACAAGGGGGAGAAGTTAAATGTTTTTAAAAAATGAAATAAGGAAATAAATTGATGAAATTCATTCTACCAGGGCTTACTACGAGAAGTTCCTAACTTCTAATGATCACAGTATCTTATGGATCATTTTCAGCTTTTGTGTTGAAATAAAATTTTGAACGTATAATTTTCAAATAAAATTTTTAAAAACCACTGGACAAGGAAGGCATCGGCATAAGCAGTAAGGGTTCATCTGATAAAAGCTAACAATTTAAGCAATAAACATTTAGAGGAGGAGTCTAAAAAAGGAGGAGCGAAAGGGGGAAAGCAACCTAAAAAGAAATGCAACGCTTTCTCAAATTAAAAATCCTGAAAAGTCTGTGGAATGCTGTTTACTTGTGCTCTGCTCACAATCCCCCTTGCTCAGAGACTGGACTGCCTGAGATGTCTGCGACCGTGACCACCCACACTATGGGAAGCACTGTGATTAAAGAATGCTGTAGTCCAGTATCTGCCAGCATAGTCTGTGCCATGTTGTAATTATTAAATTTGCAGTCTTTTTATAATCTGTTGCATGTGTTGTGGCAAGTCCCCTACATTGTCTAACAAGAAAACCACTGAACATGAATAGCAAGTTATTTTTACCTTGCACAAATGGCTAGAAAACTGGATACTTTATATATTACACTTTCAACTTTCACAAAAATGGTTTAACTAACCAGATATCTAACACTACCATGAAAACAGATGTTACTCCAAAGGGACTTTCAGTCCTCTTAAAGAAGATAACTGGCCCAAGTTAAATTTCTTAGTAAGTAGCTAAGATGTAGGTTAAACATATACCAAGAAACAATTCACCCTTACAACTATCCAATGATTAAATAAACAGAAGTATATTAAGGAATACAGGCATAAAATTCTGTAGGTTTATTTACTCCAAAACTTCTGTTTTCTATAAAAAATTTGCTTTCTGTTCTAATTATGTTCACAACAGTAATATGGCTTTAAAGATATATTCTTCAAGGAGTATTATCACAGGTGATGCTTAAATGTCAGCTAGGACACCTCTGGCTCACCAATTTCCCTGACCTCACCCTCCCATCCTTGCTGAGGGAGCTGTCACTTAGGCACAGCTGGTCTTCTCTGTAGGAACTAAGACAACACACAGTTTTTTCTAAGGGATCTTAGGTAACTCAGTCGGTGAAGTATCCATCTGATCTCAGGGTCATGGGATCAAGCCCCACATAGGGGTTCGTGCTTGGCATTAGAGCCTGCTTGGGATTCTCTCTCACTCTCTCCTTCTGCCCCTACCCTGGCTCCCACTTTCTAAATACATACATACATACATAAACACATAAATAAATAAATACGAACCAACCAACCAAAACCCAAAGTTTTTTCTGAAAGTCTTTTTTAAAAAGCTCTCCTAGAAAATAGCAGGCAGGCCAGCCCCAAAGTAAGACCTCCAAACCTCTACCTAAACCCATCTACATAGGGGCCCCTGCCTTGGGAGGGGTGCGTGAGTGAACTCACACAGACAGCTGGCCATGGATTCTATCACTAAAATGGAAAGAAACCAAGAAGAATTAAAGAAAACAAAAAAACATAAGAATTTTTTTAAAAAAGATCCTTTCTAGAAAAGCATAAAATCAAAACAACCAAAAAATTGTGACCCATCTCTGTAAGGCTCCTGCCAAGACAAGTCTTTCATCTGGAGGACAGATGACAGTCTCATTTCCCTCTGCCTTGTGATCAAAGTCCTTGAAGATTATTTGCATAGGTTAAACAAGGAATGAGGGTCCTTCTTTCCCAAATATACCTCAAAAGGCCACAAAATCCCCTAAAACCACAAGACCGAGACTGAGAAAACCAACTTTGAACTGTGCTGCCCTCCAGGAGACTTCACATTTCCATCCCTCTCCTTGGACATATGCTCCTGTGGATTGCGGATGGCTCCACTATTCAGTGCTGGAGCAGGGAGTATCCCTCACACAGCTGTTACAACCTTCCCCTACACCTACCTTATTATATACTTTACCTGTGGCAAAATGCTACAAAGTAATAAATGACACAAAGCTGTGTGAGCTAAGAAATGATCTTACAACCAAAATGCAGTTTACGTTTAGAGGCTTAAGTTAGCAAAATTTACCTTGTTCCAGAGATTGGGGAAACAAATACATAGATGGATGGATGGATGGACGGACGGACGGATGGACGGACAGAATTAGTTTATAAAGTTATTCACTTAAACTCCTCTGGTTGATTTAGAGTTCCTTTTCGATGCTATTTCAGAATTTTACCAATCAATTAGATGTTTATGAGTATGACACAAATGGCTCTAATTGCAGCCAGCCTCTTCATGTAGCTGTCTGGCTTTTTATCGCCATCTTCGAATAAACTTTTCAGGGAGGAGGGAAGCAATTCAGAGAGATCAGAGAAGAGAAACGTATTAAACTCTTTAAAAGACTTGTGCTAACCCACAGCCTTTCAAGAGAAAAATCACCCATATATGCCCTTTACTACATCACTACCTTCTTATATGGAAGCCATGTACTTTTCTTTGGTTAATCTGACACAATTTCATATTTAAGAAGTTTGCAAGAGGGCCACACATCTTGGGCTCATAAAGTTATTGTTCCCAGCCTACTTAGCTTAAAAAATAAAATGGGGTTTAGAGCTTACACATACTTTAAATATCTCATTTATACACATTATATAGAATACACTAAAACTCATACACATCTCCTGAATTTTAAAGTGCCTGATTTAGGGACACAGAGATAAAAGATTAAAGCAGATGAGCCTGTGTTTTTCTGTATTATATACTGGCTTCAGTGTAAACTAGAACAAAAATAATACCTGCAACATTTGCAAATCGTTTACTTTTTAAACAAGTACTCCAAAAAAAAAAAAAAAAAAACCCAAAAAACTGTTCATTTAAATCTGCAGGTGATGGCATGATCACTGTTGTTTCATAGATAAGAAAGCTGCTAAGTTGCCAAGGTGAATGGCCTGTGAGCACCAAGTTCATGGTAGGTGTTTGTACATGTACACACATGTCCTATTCCCTGGAACCTACGTTACTTTATATGGCAAAAGGGAACTGAGGTTGCAAATGGAATTTAAGGTGCAAATCAACCGAACATAAGATAGGAAGATTATCCTGAATTATCCAGATGGGCTCCATATAATCATAAGGGTCTTAAAAGTAAAAATATGGGTGCCTGGGTGGTTCAGTCATTAAGCGTCTGCCTTTGGCCCAGGTCATAATCTCAGTGTCCTGGGATGGAGCCTGCATCAGGCTCCTTGCTCAGCAGGGAGCCTGCTTCTCCCTCTCCCCCTTGCCCTGCTTGTATTCCCTTTCTCACTGTGTGTGTCTCTCTCCGTCAAATAAATAAAACCTTAAAAAAAAAAAAAAGGTAAAAATAGGAGGCAGAAGGGTGAGAACAGAGAGAGATGGTAGTTTTGTGAAGGACTTGTTGGCTCTGGAGGTAGGGGAAAGAGCCACAAGCCAAAGAAAGTGGGGTAGCCTCTAGAAGGTGGAAAAAGCAAGAAGATGGATTCTTTCCCAGACCTGCAAAAGCAATGCAGCTCTGGGGGTACCTGAGTGGCTCAGTCAGTTCAGCATGTGACTTTTGATCTCAGCTCAGGGCTTGATCTCAGGGTCGTGGGTTCAAGCCCTACACTGGGATCCACACTGGGTGTGGAGCTTACTTTAAAGAAAGAAAAAAAAAGAAAAGGAATGAAGCTCTCCTGACACATGATTTTAGCCCAAAAATGCTCATTTGGTCTTTGGACTTCCAGAACTACAAGATAAAAAAATGTATCATTTAAGCCATTACATTTGCAGTTATTTGCTAAAGCGGCAATAGGAAGAAACCTAGTACACAGCTTGTCAGTGCTAGGGCCAAGATTCAAATCCAGAGCTTTAGACTTGATATTATTTGTTATGTCCCTTAGCATATAAATTACGATTTTTTTTAAATCTTCAAATGTCAAATGCATTTAAACTTACATAAACATGGAAAAAAGGCCTTAATGGGATCATGTTACCTATCTGAAACTTACCTAACTAGTAACTTCCACCCACACACCTCAGTATTGGATGTAATCAAGATATAAATCCAAATTTTAGGGTATTCCTAAGAAAGCCTCTTGAGTATTTATTCAACGTCATTATATATAGTTGCAAACCATTTAGTTCTTACTACATTTAGATCGGATCAAAAATACCATAGAAGAAAGAGAATAATGCATTCTACAGGCCAGCACAATGACATTAGGAATGGCAGTTAATGAACTATTAAAAGTGTAAAAAAAGGAAAAAAAGAAATACCCACATATGAATTAAAGCAAAATGAAATATCTCAACTGCTGGGAGAAGTACCCATTTCAATAAACCATCTCCATTTAAAATTCTGGGAGTTATCCTTGATATTTCCTCACTCCATCCCCACTTTTATGAAATACAATGCCAACACCTGTTGTTTATATTTCCAAAATGAATCTGAAATTACCTGCTTCCCTCCATCACTTGATAATCATTCTGGTTCAAACCCCCATAACTCTTTGCCTGGAATACTGTAACAACTCACTTCCAATCTCTTCTGTTTCCACAGGGAGTCGGCTAAAGATTATTACCTCAAATTTATGTTTCTAGACATATATTTAGAGAAACTCTAGCACATGTACATCAGGAGACATGTACAGACGTTCACAACCATACTATGTTTTTAAGGTAAAAACCTAGAAATAAGGAAAATACTATACAGCAGTGAAAATGAATGCACTACTGCTACACATACCAATGCAGATGAATCTCAAAAAATAAAAACAAAAAATCACTGAGCAAAACAAGTGGAAGAATATCATTTATATAAAATTCAAAAAACATGAAAAATTATATGTTGTTTATGACTAATATGTAGTGAAACTATTTTTTATAAAACAAGGCAATCATAAACAGAAAATTCAGGATCAGAGATAATGGGAAATGTGAGGGGGGTGGAGTTTGTATGGCCGACTTTGAATGTAACAATATTCTTTTGCTAATGCCAAATGGTAGCACCACTTAATCTATGAAGGTCAGTAAGTGTTATTTATTATTCTTTGAATTCTACAATAGACATGTTTTAAAAAAACAAGAGATGTTTCTATTAAAATGGTAAAAAACAATTTTGAGGTTTAGAGGAATAAATCTTAATCAAATCAGAAACTCAGCAGGACAATTACAACAATGACAATAATAATGAACATTAGCTGAGTATTTAACATCAAGCATTGCTCTTAAAACTTTACACTTACACACATCATATATAATTATTTAATCCTCCCAACAGCACTATAAGGTGGCAAAATTATTTTCCCTTTGCGGATGAGAAATTTTATTTCTGAGAAGTTCATGACTTGTCTAATACCAAAGTAATAGTTGGTAGACCCAGGATTTAAACCCAGGCAGTCTGGTGCAGAGTACCTGTGCATAACCATTCCAAAACATGCAGTCTCAAAGTGCTTTAATTCCTGTCTGATCTGATCTAGAGGCCCAATGATTTTTTTTAAAATTTTACAATCTTCAATTAACCAAGGACAATTATTACAGAACAAATACTCTTATTAAAGTATTTCATGTACATTCTGCAAACTCTTACAATTTATATGCTAATAGGGCAGGTTACAATAGAACTTTGTAACCTGAAAATGTTAGCTACACAGAGGGCAAGTAGCATATTAATATATATATGCTAATCTATAAAACTGACTTAACTTTCTGAAACTATATTAATTTGTTCAAAGGTTTTTAAAGCACTCTCCAGTTATCTTCAAGACTTCCGATCCTAGCAAGCTACTGCAATTATCTTCTTCCCTATACAAAAAAAGGGAAACTGGACAAAATGATTTCAGACACTTGACAAGAGGCAGCACCAAACTGCCTGATCCCTGAAAGTAGAAAAAACCAATGAGGTGAGTCCTATGAGCAGCCTGGCTTTCTGACCGGACGCACTTTCTGAAGGATGGAACGAAGAAAGCCATTGCAAGCAAAGCACACAAGTTATCACTGAGTTAAGGAGACTGAGTTTGGAAAGACAAAGGCTGCTGGAATTTGAGGGCATACAGGAAGCTAAACAAAGAAAAAACTCCAGAAATCAACATGGGGGTTGTGCCTTTAGCTGACTAATAATCCATGTAAATCCATGTATGTATATGGTGAAATTCCACAACAACAAACAAAAAATGCCAAGGAGTGATAAACAAAACAATTCCCAGAAATCACACAAGACTAGCAGACATTGGAATTCTGTGTTCAGGCAATCATTAGCAACCCAGAAAGGGTCACATCTTAATAGCAGGGTAAAGTTAGCCCTAGAAGAAGGTTACTACAGACCTACCCAGCACAGTTTAAATTCAAGCCTGGAAGGGACTAACCTTTCTTCAAGGATCATAAATGTCTGCCAAGATAAAACTAAACTAAAAAGACAACATAACCAAAACATTCAACAATTTAACAGTCATAATATCTAGCATCAAGCAAAAGGTTATTAGGGGGCGCCTGGGTGGCTCAGTGGGTTAAGCCGCTGCCTTCGGCTCAGGTCATGATCCCAGGGTCCTGGGATCGAGTCCCACATCGGGCTCTCTGCTCAGGGGGGAGCCTGCTTCCCTCTCTCTCTGCCTGCCTCTCCATCTACTTGTGATTTCTCTCTGTCAAATAAATAAATAAATAAATAAAATCTTTAAAAAAAAAGGTTATTAGATATGCCTAGAAGCAGCAAAGTATGACACATAACCAAGAAAATTAAAGAAGCTGAAAATGACAGAGATGATGCAATTAGCAAGCAAAGACCTTAACAGTTATCTGTATATATTACAATTATATATGTTAAGGAATATTATGACTATAATAAGGAAAGAAATGGCTGGTAAAACAAACAAACAAACAAATCCAAACAGGCATACCAGGACGTCTGGCTGGCTCAGTTGGTAGAGCATGCCACAAAAACAAAACAAAACAAAACACCCACAGGCATACCTTGAAGATATTGTGGGTTACGTTCCAGACCACTGCAATAAAGTAAATACTATAATAAAGTGAGTTAAATTAATTTTTCGGTTTCCCAGTGCATATAAAAATTATATTTATACTACGCTGTAGTCTATTAAATGTGCAATAGCATTAGCTCTAAAAAAATAATGTACATGCCTTAACTTTAAAATACTTTATTGCTAAAAATACTAAACATCATCTGAGCTTTCAGCAAGCCATAATCTTTTTGTTTGTGGAGGGTCTTGTATTGCTGTTGACAGCTCTTGACTGATGTGGGTGGTAGACGCTGAAGGTGAGGTGCCTGGGACAAGTTCTTAAAATAAGACAACCATAAAGTGTGCAGCATCAACTGACTCTTGCTTTCAGGAACAACTTCCTGTAGCATGTAATGCTGCTTGATCATATTTCGCCCACAGCAGAACTTTCAAAACGGGAGCCAATCCTTTGCTTTATCAACTAAATTTATGTAATATTTGAAACCTCAATGGTCATTTCAATAATCTTCACAGCATCTTCACTAGATTAGATGTCAAGAAACCACTTTATCTGCTCACCTATAAGATGCAATCCCTCTTCCTTTCAAATTTTATCATGAGATTGTGCCATTCAGTCACCATCTCCAGGTTCCACGTCTCATTCTAGATCTTTTCCTATTCCTACCACATCTGCAGTGACTTCCTCTACTGAAGTCGTGAACCCCTCAAAATCATCCAGGAGGGTTGAAATCAACTTCCAAACTTTTGTTAATGATCTTTTCCTATTCCTACCACATCTGCAGTGACTTCCTCTACTGAAGTCGTGAACCCCTCAAAATCATCCAGGAGGGTTGAAATCAACTTCCAAACTTTTGTTAATGTTAATATTTTGACCTCTTCTCATAAATCATTAATGATATCTAGAATGATGAATACTTCCCAGATTTTCAATGGACTCCGTCCAGATCCATTAGAGGAATTACCATCTCTGGCAGCTATAGCATATAGTATTTTTTTTTTAAAGATTTTAATTATTTATTTGACAGATGGAGATCACAAGTAGGCAGAGAGGCGAGGGGGAAGGGGAGCAGGCTCCCTGCTGAGCAGAGAGCCCAATGTGGGGCTCAATCCCAGGACCCTGGGATCATGCCCTGAGCCGAAGGCAGAGGCTTTATCCCACTGAGCCACCCAGGTGCCCCACAAAATGTATTTCTTAAACAGTAAGACTTGAAAATTGAAATGACTCTTTGATCCATAGGCTACAGAATGGATATTGTGTTCACAGGAATTAAAACATTAATCTCACTGTACATTTCCATCAGGGCTCTTGGGTGAACAGGTACATTGTCAATGAGCAACAATATTTTGAAAGGAATCTTTTTTTTTGGCAGTAGATCTCAACAGTGGGTTTAAAATATTCAGTAAACCAGGTTGCAAACAGATGTGCTTCATGAGGCTTTGTTGTTCCATTTACAGAGCGCAGACAGAGTCGAGTTAGCATAATTCTTAAGGGTCCTAGGATTTTTGAAATGTTAAATGAGCACTGGCTCCAAGTTCAAGTCACCAACTGCACTAGCCCATAACAAGAGATTCAAGCCTGTTCTTTGAAGCCAGGCATTGACTTCTAACTATTAAAGTCCTAGATGCCATGTTCATCCAATAGAAGAAGGCTACACTGAAAATCTGTTAAGTGCACTACCTTTAAAAATTACCTTTGCTAGGGATGTCTGGGTGGCTCAGTCAGCTCTTTGGCTCAGGTCATGATCCCAGGTCCCAGATCCCAGATCCCAGATCCCAGCCCCACATCAGGCTCCATGCTCAGCAGGGTGTCTGTTCATCCCTCTCCATTTGCCTCTACCCCCGGCTCTCTCTCAAACAAACAAATAAAATCTTTAAAAATAATAATAATTACCTTTTCTAGACCTTCTGGATAACTTGCTGCAGCTTCTACAACAGCACTTGCTGCTTCAGCTTGCACTTTCAAGTTATGGATATGGTATCTTTCTCTAAACCTTATGGACAAACCAACCTTGGTTAGTTTCAAACTTTTTTCTTTCTCACTCACTTCTCTCTGTGGTCAAGAGAGTTAGTGCCTTCCTTGCTCTGCTCCTTGTTAGTGTCTTCCTTGCTCTTCCTTTGGCTTAAGGGAATGTTGTGGCTGGTTTAATCTTCTGTCCAAACCAATAAAACTTTCTCCGTATCAGTAATAAGGCTGTTTCACTTTCTTATCACGTGTGTGTTCACTGAGGTAGTATTTTTTAATTTTCTTCAAGAACTTTTCCTTTGCATTCACAACTTGGCTAGCTGTCAGGTGTATGAGGCCTAACTTTTGGTTCACCTCAGGTTTTGACATGCCTTCCTCACTAAGTTTAATCATTTCTAGTTTCTGATTTACAGTCAAGACATGTGACTCTTCACTTGAGCACTTAGAGGTTATTGCAGGGTTACTAACCGGCCTAATTTCAATATTGTTGTGTCTCAGGCAATATGGAGAACCAAGGTGGGGACTTGCCACCTAGGTGACTGAGCCACCTAGACATCCTCCAGCACCAGTGGAGCACCACTTAATCTATGAAGGTCAGTATCATATATGGGCACGGTTCATGGAGCCCCAAAACAATTATAATAGTAACACCAAAGCTTAGTAATCACAGATCACCATAACCAATACAGTAGCAATGAAAAAGTACAAAATCTTGCAAGAATTACCAAATCTGATCAAAAAAATCAGTAAGTAAGCAAATACAATTGAAAAATAGTATTTAAATAGTATTTAAATTAAAGCAGATTAAATACTGCAGAAGAAAGATCACTAAACTAAGAGAATACAACTGAAACTATCCAAAATGAAACAGACAGAGGGAAGAAAGGATAACATATGACAAGAATATCAATGACCTTTGGGAAAATAACAAGTGACTTAATGTATATGTACTTGAAAGCCTAGCAAAGAGCAAAGGGCATGTCAAGTATTTAAAGAAATGATGGCAAAACTTTTTTCCAAATTTTATAAAAACTATAAATGTATAAATATAGGAAGCTCAAAAGATTCTAACTAGGAAGAATACAAAGAAAACCATAGCATGACACAATTAATTTTTTGACAACATGTGTTAAAGAAAAAAAATCTTAAAAGCAGGCATAGGGGAAAAAGACAGATGAATAAAAAAGATAAAAATGACACTAGCTTTCTCAAAACTATACAACACAGTCAACCAATTTACATCTTTAAAATGCTAAAGGACAAACAACTTACCAAAACAGAATTCTATATTCAGTGAAAATATCATTTAAGAATGAGGATGAAATGAAATCTCTACAGAAAAACAAAAGTGGAGAGAATTCTCAACAGCAGACATGTATTCCACCCAATGTTTTGGGGCGCCTGGGTGGCTCAGTGGGTTAAGCCGCTGCCTTCGGCTCAGGTCATGATCTCAGGGTCCTGGGATCGAGTCCCGCATCAGGCTCTCTGCTCAGCAGGGAGCCTGCTTCCTCCTCTCTCTCTCTCTCTCTGCCTGCCTCTCTGCCTACTTGTGATCTCTCTCTCTGTCAAATAAATAAATAAAATCTTTAAAAAAAAAAAAAAAAAAAAAAAGCCAAATTTTTAAAAAAAAAAAAAAAAAAAAAAAAGAAGTTTTTCAAGAGAAAAGAAAATGTTATGAAATGGAAATGAGCATTTACACAAAGAAAGAGTGCTGACGATAGCAAATATATGTATTAATATTAAAGATTTTTTCTTTTCACTTTTGTGAAAGTGATCTGATTACTTAAAGCAAGATTAATGACAATGAGGGCACCTGGGTGGCTCAGTGGGTTAAGCCGCTGCCTTTGGCTCAGGTCATGATCTCAGAGTCCTGGGATCGAGCCCCGCATCGGGCTCTCTGCTCAGGGGGGGGCCTGCTTCCTCCTCCTCTCTCTCTCTCTCTCTCTCTGCCTGCCTCTCTGCCTGCTTGTGAATCTCTGTCAAATAAATAAATAAAATCTTTAAAAAAAAAAAAAGAAAAAAAAAGATTAATGACAATGTACTGTGGGTTTATAAGACTTTCATTTAAGTATAATCTACCATAATAGTAAACAAAAGGGAGAAGGAAAGAAATGGATGTAAATTGCTATAATGGTGTAATATTATACACATACATACTATACATACATACTATAAAGGTAATAAATCGTAGAGCTGTGTTGCCCTATACATTAGCCAATGGCCACTTGTGGCATATTGGAACTTAAAACATGACTTGTCTAAGTTGAGATTTCTTATAAATAACTTATATTCTGAATTTCAGTGAGTTAGTATAGAGAAAAAAGAATGAAGTATCTCATTTTTAAATACTGACTACATGTCAAAATAATAATAACTGGTTGTATTGTGTAAAATAAATTTTTTTTTAAAGATTTTACTGCACTTTCACAAGAGGGCACAATCGGGGGGAGGGGCAAAGGGAGAGGGAGGATGCAGATTCCCCACTGAGCAGGGAACCTGGTGTTGGGCTCAAACCCAAGATGCTGGGATCACGACCTGAGTCAAAGGCAGATGCTTCACTAACTGGGCCACCCAGGCACCCCAAATATATATTTATGGGCTCTCTAGTCTGTTCCATTGATCTGTGTGTCTGTTTTCTGTTTGTTTGTTTGTTTGTTTGTTTTAAAAGATTTTATCCATCCATTTGACAAAGATCACAAGTAGGCAGACAGGCAGGCAGAGACAGAGAGGGGGAAGCAGGCTCCCTGCCGAGCAGAGAGCCCGATGCGGGGCTCGATCCCAGGACCCTGGGATCATGACCTGAGCCAAAGGCAGAGGCTTTAACCCACTGAGCCACCCAGGCGCCCCTATGTGTCTGTTTTTGTGCCAGTACCATACTGTCTTGATGGTTTGTAATAGAGCTTGAAGTCTGGAAATGTGATGGCACCAGCTTTGCTTTTCTTTTTCAACATTCCTCTGGCTATTCAGGGTCTTTCCAAGTTCCATACAAATTTTAGGATTATTTGTTTCATTTCTGGAAAAAAGGTTGATGAAAAAAGGTTGATGATAGGAAATGCATTAAATGTGCAAGTTGCTCTTGGTAGCACAGACATTTTCACAATATTTGCTCTTCTAAGCCATGAACATGGAATGATTTTCCAATTTTTTTGTGTCTTCCTCAATTTCTTTCCTGAGTATTCTATAGTTTTCTGAGTACAGATTTTTGTCTCTTTGGCTAGATTTATTTCTAGGTATCTTATGCTTTTGGGTGCAACTGTAAATGAGATCAACTCCTTAATTTCTTTCTTCTGTCTTGTTGTTCATGTATAGAAATGCAATACATTTCTGTGCACTGATTTTATACTCTGACACTTTAATGAATTCCTGAATGAGTTCTAGCATTTTTGGGTGGTGTCTTTTCAGTTTTCCACATAAAGTATCATATCATCTTCAAGAGTGAGAGTTTGACAAGAATCTTCTTTGCCAATATGGATGTCTTTTATTTCTTCTTCTTGTCTGATTTCTGAGGCTTGGACTTCTAGTATTATGTTGAATAGCGTGGGGACAGTGGACATCCCTGCTGTGTTCCTGACCTTAGGGAAAAGCTCTGTTTTTCCCCATTGAGAATGATATTTGCTGTGGGTCTTTTTTTTCTATTTATTTATTTGACAGAGACACAGCAAGAGAGGGAACACAAGCAGGGGGAGTGGGAGAAGCAGGCTTCAGGTTGAGCAGGGCACCCAATGCAGGGCTTGATCCCAGGACTCTGGGATCAAGACCCAAGCCGAAGGCAGACACTTAACTACTGAGCCACACAGGCGCCCCTGTTGTGGGTTTTCCGTAGATGGCTTTTATGATATTGAGGTACGTTTCCTCTTCCTATACCTTCTGTCCTTCTCTTTCTTCCTTCTGCTTCCGGGATCCCAGTTATTCTAATATTTTGCTTTATGGTATCACTTCTCTCTCGAATTCTCCCCTCATGATCCAGTAGTTGTTTCTCTCTCCTTTACTCAGCTTCTTTATTCTCCATCATTTGGTTTTCTATATCACTAATTCTCTCTTCTGCCTCATTTATCCTAGCAGTTAGAGCCTCCATTTTTTTAATTGTACCTCATTAGTGGCCTTATTGATTTTGACTTGGTTGGATTTTATTTCTCCAGAAAGGGATTCTCTAGTATCTTCTATGCTTTTTTCAAGCCCAGCTAGTATCTTTATAATCGTCATTCTGAACTCTACTTCTGACATCTTACTAATGTCCGTATTGATTAGGTCCCTGGTAGTCTGTACTGCCTCTTGTTTTTCTTGAAGTGAGTTTTTCCATTTTGTCATTTGGTCCAGAGAAGAACAGAGGAATGAGAGAAAAAAGTGCTAAAAGGGTAACAATGATCCCAGAAAAATATAACTAAACAAATCTGAAGAGTCCTGCAATGCATCTGGGCGGGGTGGGTGGGGTGGGGAGAAAGGGTAAAAATAAAAAGAGAATATGATGAGGCTGCTAAACAGAATAGAGCCACACACACTAGGATGTATAGCCACACACATTTTGGATGTATTTTGGTCTGTTAGAACAAACTGCCTCCCAAAATTTTAAATAAAGAAAAACTTACATATATACAAAAATAAGGGTAAATACAATGAAGGAATGGAATACAACTGTAAAAATGAAAATTAAAGAAAATTTTAAAGGAATTGATATGACAAGAAGTTGATTCAAAAAAAAAGAAGAAAAATTTTTTTAAAAAAAGGAGAGAATGTGATTAGGCAGGTGAATAGAACAAAGCCATACGCTAGATTTAGGGTACATTTTGGTCTGTTAGAAGAAACTGCATCCCAAAATTTTAAAGAAATAAAAACATGTATATACAAAGAATAAGGTTAACTACAATGAAAGGATATGATATGATTTTAAAAATTAAAATTAAAAAAATTTTTAAAAAGGAATTGATAATATAAGAAGTTGGTTGAAAAAGGAAAAAAGAAAAATTTTAAAAATAAAGACAATTTTAAAAATTAAGTTCGTAAGACTAAAGAATTTCAGAGAAAAAAAACCATGAATTCCATGTGCTGAATTCCCCTACTGCAGAAGTTCTGCAGTTCTCATTGATCAGTAAACTTGCTCTTTAGTGAAAGTTCTTGCTGATCTTCTGGGGCAGGGACCTGTTGCAGTGATTCTCCAATGTCTTTGTCTGAGGTGCAACTGTGCCCCCCTTGCCAGGGGCCAGCTAAGTAGTCTGGTTGGGTTTGCTCTCAGTAGCTTTTGTTCCCTAAAGGCTTTCAATGCAGCTTTAGAGGATGAGAATGAAAATGGTGGCCTCCCAATCTCTGGCCCCAGAGGAGCAGAGAGCTCAGGGCCCCACTTCTCAGTGCACCCTCAGAGAAAAGGAGTCAATCACTCCATACTTCTCTGGCCTGTGACTGAACATTTTATCTCTGGTAATGACCCTGTTTGTAGTCTCTAAATCCAGCAGATTCCTGGGATGTGCTCCCACACTGCTCTTCCCGGGATCTGCTGTTTGTTGGGCCCATGCTCAAAAAGCAATGATCTGACTGTGCCAGGGATTAAGGTTTATGGCAGCCCCATACTGCGAACCCCCTCCTGGGCTGCGGCTGGTTTCCCTGCTCTGATACCTGGGAGCTCTGCCATACCAGGCACCCTCAGTCATCCTGTGACCCCAAGAGTCCTAAGACCACACTGTCCCAGTGAGGGTTCCACTCCCTGCTTAGCCACTGGAGTGATGTCCCTCACCAAAGCAGACTTCCAAAACTTCCGATTTTTGTGCTCCGCTGCTCTTTCACTTGCTGGTAGCTGGCTCACAGAGGCTCCCTCCCCCTGTGGTCTATCTTCTCGTATATCACCTCAAATTCACTTCTCTGCATCATTCTACCTTCCAGAAAGTGGTAGTTTTTCTTTCATAGAGTTGCTGCTATTCTTTTCTTTGATATCCTGTTGAGTTTACGGGTGTTCAGGATGGTTTGATAACTATCTAGCTGAATTCTTGAGACCAGATGATATTTAGGTCTCCTACTTCTCTACCATCTTGCTAGACCTCCCCAATTTTTTTTTTAAAGATTTTATTTATAATTATTTGACAGACAGAGATGATTACAAGTAGGCAGAGAGGCAGGCAGAGAGAGAGGAGGAAGCAGGTTTCCTGCTGAGCAGAGAGCCCAATGCAGGATCCCAGGACCCTGGGATCATGACCTGAGCCGAAGGCAGAGGCTTTAATCCACACTGAGCCACCCAGGTGCCCCAGAAATTATTTTTATAATTAATTTCACCCATTTAATTTTTAAATGTGGCTATGGAAAATTACTTACATATGTAATTATGGCTCCCATTATATCTCTAATAAGTAGTGCTGTGCTACAGCAACCCTTATAAGGTAAAACAAGAATGTCTAGCTATTAAACTAAAGTAGAGATGAAATAGAATAGCAAGGATAAATATTTTTTAAGTTAGGAGTATAGGAAAAAATAATGAACAAATGAGAAAAACAGAAAATAAGACCATGATATTAGATATGACAGTCTTTTTTTTTTTTTTTTTTTTTTGATGTGGCAGTCTTAAAAATGGTCCTACATATCTTTGATACTTTTCACCTTGAGAGGTGGGGTTTCTGTCTTTTTCCCTTGAACCTGGGTAGGGGCTTGTGTCTACTACTACTTTAGTGAGTACAGTTAAAGTGTCACTATGTGATTTCTGAGAGTAGGTCACAAAGAATAGGAAGCTTCCATGTGTTTCTTTTAGAAACATTTTCTTGAAACCCAGCCACCATGCTGTGAGGAAACCAAAAAGCCCTATATAGAAGCCATGGATATGGAGGGCTCAAGCCAATAGCCCTAGGTGAGGTACCAGCTAACAGCCATCATTAATGGAGTAAGTCTTGGGATGATTTCAGCTCCAAGTCATTCCATTATGACTAGCATTCAAATCTCCCCATCCAAAGCCCGTGACATTGAGAAGTAGAGCAAGCCATCCCCAATATGTCCTATCTGAGTTCCTGACTGATAGAATCCAAAAAGGCATTAAAATGATTATAATTTTATGCCCCTAATTTTAGGATAGTTTGTGACTTAGCAATAGTAACAAATACAAAATATTTAAATCTGGCACAACACTAATCACATTAAGTAGCAATATTTTAACATTCCATGAAAAGGCAGCAGCTGTCAGACTGGATAAAAACCAAGAACCAGGGGCGCCTGGGTGGCTCAGTGGGTTAAAGCCTCTGCCTTCGGCTCGGGTCATGATCCCAGAATCCTGGGATCGAGTCCCGCATCGGGCTCTTGGCTCAGCAGGGAGCCTGCTTCCTCCTCTCTCTGCCTGACTCTGCCTACTTGTGATCTCTGTCAAATAAATAAATAAAATCTTTAAAAAAAAAAAAAAAAAAACAAGAACCAATTATATGTTACCTACAGGAAACACACAATTTATTTACTTATTTATTTATTTATATCACGAGGAAGATTAAGAGAAAACAAGTGGGGAGGAGGGTCAAGGGAAGCAGACTCTCTGCTGAGCATGGAGTTGGCTCAGTTCCAGGACCCTGAGATCATGACCTGAGCCAAAGGCAAATGCTTAACTGACTGAGCCATCCAGGTGTCCCACAGGAAACCCACTTTAATAAGACATATTAGGTTATAAGTAAAAAGGATGAAAAGGATATACCATGCAAACACTAATCAGATAAAAGGTAGGGTGTTTTTTGTTTTTCTTTCTAATATCAAAGTACACTTCAGAACAAAAATTATTACCAGGAAAATAAAGTCACTTTATTAATAATAAAAGGCTTGATTCTTCAAAGATGTCACAATTTTAAACATGCTTACATCCAATAACAAAGCTTCAAAATAAATGAAACAAAAAAAGTGACAAAATTGAAAACAGAAATGGATAACTCACAATTATAACTACAGACCTCAACATCATCTACCAGTTAGTAATTGGTAGAAAACAGAAAATCAGTACGGCTGATTGAACAAAAGATTTGAACAATGCTGTTATAAGGGGATAATTCTCTATTAGTCTCTTGTATTTCTGCACATTTTGTGAGCCAAAGCAGTGACTGCCTTTGTGTCATACTATCTTTTCAAGGATGCTTCTATAACAAATACAACTTTGGAAGAGAGAGGTAGGGTCTCAATCAGAAGCAAAAGGCAGCTTTGTTTGCTGTCTTATATAATGTTTCTCTCCAGGGTAAAAGGAAGTTTGCCTGCCATCTATTATAGAAGATTTAACTACTCCAAGCTGAAGGTTCTTCAGATATGACTCATACCCTCCTATTTACCTGGGACTCTCTGCACCTCCTAGAGAAAACAGGGGACACAGGGACAAACATATACACCAAAGTCATACTGTTTGCTGTGTTATAATAAAGCCCTTTGTTTCTACCAGCAGGCATTAAAACACGAGACTAACCTCCCTAACATGCAAGGAGGAAAGAAATCTGAGACCTTCACAGTCTCCAACAACTATCAACCATGTTGACCCAACCCACATCTACAGAATACTCCATCCAATGTTACTTTCAACGTAATGTGGAAGTCACCATAACAGACCAAATTCAGAGCCATAAAACACATCTCAGAATTGAAAGGAACTAAAATAATAAAAACATTTTCTCAGACATATCAAAATTAAATTATATATCACTAAAAGAAATATGAAAAATCCTCACATATTTGAGAATTAAACAAAACATTTCAAAATAACCAGAACTGAGAAAAATTATGAGAGAAAATTGGGAAATATTTTGAGGAAAATGTAAACACAACGTCCCCAAATTCAAGAGAAGCAACTAAAAGGTAAATTATAGCTTTAAGTTTTATGTTTCAAATGAAGAAATGTCTCAGATCAAGTATTTAGGTTCCAGCTTAAAAGTTAGGAAGCAAATATCCAAGTAAATCCAAAATAAGAAAGGAAATAACAAATATGAAGGGAGAAATAAAAGAAATAGAAAAATGCATAAACAAGAGGTAAAAATCAATGTGGCCCAAAACTAGGTCTTTTTAATAACTTAGTAAATTTGTCAAACTCTAGTCATGGTAAAAGGGGAGAACAAGTCCAAAAAAAAAAAAAAAAAAGCACGTTCTAATGTCAGAAGTGAAAGTGAGGACATCCTACAGATGTTAAAAGTATTATAGAAGACATTATGTCAACAAAGTTGCAATGAATAAATTCCTTAAAAGGCAAAATTACTAAAACTGACTCAAGAAAAATATAGAAAATCATAACAGAATTCACCTCTTAAAGAAATTGAACCAATAATTTTAAAACTTCCCCCAAAAAGCATTTCAGGACCACATAGTTTCATTAGTGATATTAAGCAAAAATTGTTTAAAAACTCCTACATTCACTTAGAAAACAAAGGTGAATTTATTTACCTGATATCAAAATCAACAAAGGCATTATTGGGAAACTACAGAGCAATATTCCACATGACCATGAATGTAAAAACTTTTAACAAAATTTTATTTATTTGTTTAAAGATTAATTAATTAATTAGTTAATTAGCAAAAGAGACAGAGAGTACAGGGGGTAGGGGCAGAGAGGGAGAGAGAGAGAATCCTAAGCAGACTCCATCCTGAGCCCAGTGCAGAGTTTGATCCCACAACCCTGAGACCATGACCTGAGTCAAAATCAAGAGTTGGACACTCAACCAACCAAGCCACCCAGGTGCTCCTTAAAAAAATTTTTAGCAATAGAAAGCAACAATATATAAAAAGAATAATACTACATTACTAAATGGGGTTTATCCCAGTAATGAGAGGTGGGGTTAACAACCTAAATTGCAATAAATACTATATTGACTACCTTAGCATTGACAGTATAAAGGAGAAAAGCATACAATTATTTTAACTAATATGTAATCATTTAAAACATTCAATATTTGATAGTGTAATGTCAGCAAAATGCAGACTAGAAAGTCTCAGACCCTCAGTCCCTCAATGGAAATATCAAGAAAACAAACACAGATTGACTGACAAAAACAACTTAGCAGGAATTCTGAACAGCAGTCAAGGATTTGTAGCAACCAATTAAACACCCAATCAAGAAAAAGCCACCCTCAAAACAATATAAAATTTCATGGCATATTTGCTTGCCCTTGTCCACACCTCCTCCCCAACCCCATGTAGTTCAGAAGGAAGGGGCCCAATTTCTAGTTTCCTCCCTCCTAACAACAGAAAAAGAGTGAAACTTGTTTGTAATATTAAGGGCTGCCTGTAGCCTGCCCAAGGGACTGCTTTCTCTGTTGCGTGACATGGAGCTCCAATGCAGATGGTGGCACAGTTTAGATTTCAGGCCTTAAGTCACAGAAGGCAGTAGTCAGGGGTTGGGAGACCAAGAGACACCAGGTGTAAGATTATAGGCAAACAAAAACAGTAGGACACCCAACACTATATAAATAGGCAGGAAAGGGACTCTTTAAATAATTAGGATATTTTAGTGCTTGCTTCAACAGCACACATAAAAAAAATTATGTATACAGAAAGAAGCCATGTATACAGAAAACGTGGAAAAAGAAAACGTACAGGCCCAGGAAAAGTCATCCAGAAGAGGTCTGAGAAAACCTTAAGCCTTCATGTCAGGCTAACTAGGAAAGTTTCTCTCACACAAGGCAAGCCTATTAAGACTGAGAAAATTGGATTTCTAAATAACGAATTTTCAACAAATATAACCAGGCAGGCAAAGAAAAAGGGAAATATGGACTATTCAACATAACAATAGGAATCTCCACACTGATCCTAAAAGAAACAGACTTTAGACAGCAGCAATAAAAAAGCAACTCATCACAAATAAGGAAGCCCCTGGAAGATTATCAGTGACTTACTTAGCAGAAACACTGCAGGACAGAAAAGAATGGGTGATAATTCAAAGTGCTAAAGAAAAAACTGGTAACAAAGATTATTGTATCTGGCACAAATGTCCTTCAGAAATGAAGGAGAAATTAAGACCTTTCCAGATAAGCAAAAGTGAGGGGAATTCATTACCACAAGACCTACCATACAAGAAATACTATAGGGAGTCCTTTAAGTTAAAATGAAAGGATGCTACACAGAAACTCAAAACCATATGAAAATATAAAGTTCTGTGATAAAGTTAAATATGTTGACAAAAATAACTCATGTATTATTATACTGAGTTGTGTATAGCCATTTCAATTCTTTTAGGAAATTTAAAAGAAAGAAGCATGCAAAATAAATCTAATTTAATGGGTGCACAATATATAAAGATGTATTCTGTGACATCTATTTCATAAAGTAAAGAGGCAGAGTTATAAAGTAATTTGATTGAAGTTAAGTTGGTAGCAAACAGAATCTAAACTAAAGGAAATAAGAAAGGGAATCAGAACATGTCACTACAAAAAATCAACTAAACACAGAGGAAGAATAAGGAACAAAAACTTATGACATCCAACAAAAACATAATGGCCTTAGTAAGTCCTTCCTGTGATTACTATAAATGTAAATAGAATAAACTCCCCAATCTAAAGAGAGATTAACAGAATGGGTTAAAAAACAGAAACAAAAATAAACAGCAGATCCAACTATATGCTGTTTAAAGTGAATTCATTTTAGATCTCAGGACATGCATAGATTAAAAGTAAAAGCATGAAAAAATATTTCATGCAAACAATAAGCAAAAGAGGGTAGAGCTGGATATACCACATTAGACAATAAAGACTTTAAGTCAAAAACTAATATAAGAATCAAAAGACATGATATAATGATAAATGTGCCAATTCATCAAAAACCTATAACTATAAACATACATATACTAAACATTAGAGCTCCTAAATATATGAAGAAAGCAAACACTGACAGAATTTAAGGGAGAAAGAGACAGCTCTACAATAAGAATAGAGACTCCAATACCCCACTTTCAACAATAGATGGGATAACCAAACATAAAAGCAAAAAGGAAAGAGAGGACTTTAAAAAAAAAAAAAAAAAAAGCACTACAGACTAACTGGACTTGAGACATATATAAAACATTCTACTCAACAACAGTAGAATGCATACTTTTCCCAAATGTACACACAGTATTTTCCAGGATAAATGATATGTTAGGCTACAAAACAAGTCTTAACAAATTATAAAAGACTAAAGTCACACAGAGTATTTTCTCCTATCACATTAAGACAAAATTAGATGATAATGGTAAAAGAAATACTAGAAAATCCACAAATAATATGGAAATTAAATGTTACACTCTTTTTTAAAAAGCACACTCTTAAACAACTAGTAGTTTAAGGAAGAAATCACAAGAAATTAGAACACATCTTGAGACAAATGAAAGTAAAAACAAAATATATGAAAACTTATAGGATACAGCAAAAGAAGTGGTAAGTAGGAAATTTATAGCTGTTAATGTTTATATTAAATAGAAGGGATGCCTGGGATGCCTGGGTGGCTCAGTTAGTTAAGCGTCTGCCTTTGCCTCAGGTCATGATTCCAGGATGGAGCCCCACATCAGGCTCCCTGCTGAGCAGGGAGCCTCTCCATCTGCCTGCTGCTCCCCCTGCTTATTCATTCTCTCTCTCTCTCTCTCTCTCTCTCTCTCTCTCCCTCTGACAAATAAAATCTTTAAAAAAAAAAAAAAAGAAGGATATTAACAAGCTGACTTTAAACCTCAAGACAGAAAAAGAGGGGGCTGCCTGCATGGCTCAGTTGGTTAAGCGTCCAACTCTTGATTTCAGCTCAGGTCATGATCTCAGGGTCGTGGGACGGAGCTTCACATGTCCTGGGATCAAGCCTCACGTGGGACTCCACACTCAGTAAGGAGTCTCCTTCTTTCCCTCTCCCGCTGCCCCTCCCCATCGCTTACATGCACGTGCACGTGCACTCTCTCTCTAAAAGAAACAAATCTTAAACAAACAAACAAACAAACCCTAGAAAAAGAGGCACTAACTCATAGTTGCCAGAAGGAAATAATAAGCATTAGAGAACAGATAAACTCTAAAAGAGTAGAAAAACAAACAAATATCAATGAAACCTAGGTTTGCTCTATGAAAAGAATACAGAACAAAAATTGACAAATGTTTACAATGCCTGAATGAGAGAAAGAAAGAGAGAAACAGAGAGCGCAAAGACAACACAGTAGGAAATGAAACAGAGGACATGTGACAGAAATAAAAAGGATTTTAAGAGTGCTCTAAACAACTATAAACCAACAAATTAGATAATGCAGATAAAATAAACAAGTTCCTACAACAACATAACCTACCAAGACTGAATCATGAAGAAATGAAAAAACCAAACAGACCTATAACTAGTAAAAAGATTGAGTAAGTAATCAAAAACCTCCCAGCAAAGAAAAGCCCCAGACCAGATGGCTTCCCTGGACAATTCTAACTAATTTAAAGAATTAACACCAATCATTCCCAATCACTTCCAAAAAATTAAAGAGGAGAGAACTACATCATTGTATGAGGACCAGTATTATCCTGACATTAAATCCAGATAAAGACGCTTAAAAAAAAATTATAGGCCAATATCTCTGATGAAAAATGATACAAAGATCTTCAACAAAATACTAGCAAACCAAACTCAGGAACACATTAAAAGATTATAACCAAGACTAAGTAGAAGGTGTTCCTCAAATGCAAAGATGATTCATCATACAAAAATCAATCAATGAAATAAATCACATTAACAGAATGAAGGGAAAAAAAAAAACACGTGATCATGTGAATTGATTCAAGAAAACTATCTGATAAAATTCAATACCCTTTAATGATGAAAACACTTAACAAACCAGAAATACAGGAATATTATCTTTTAATAAAGACCATATGTGAAAAGTCCACAGCTAACATCATACTCAAAGATGAAAAAGTGAAAACTTCCCCCCAGCATGAGGAGAAAAGCAAGAATGCCCTCTCTTGTCACCTCTTTTCAACACAGAACCGAAAGCTCTATTCAGGGCAGTTTAGTAATAAAGAGAAATAAAAACTATTTAAACTTGAGTAGTAAAATTATTTCTGTTCAAAGATGACATGATGTTATGCGTGGAAAACTGTAAAGATTCTACCAAAAACACAATAACAAAAAACAAAAACAAACCCTGTTAGAACTAATAAATGAATTCAGCAAAGTTGCAGGATACAAAGTCGACAGAGAAAATCAATTGTGTTTCTCATCACATGAACAATAATCACCAATAAGGAATTAAGATAACAATGCCATTTATAATAGCATCAAAAGGAACAAAATACTTAGGAATAAACTTAGCAAAAAGAAGAAAGACTTAAAAACTAAAAACTACATGTGCTGGTAGAAATTAAAGAAGATGCCAATAAATGAAAAGGCATCCCTTAAGTATGGGTTGGAAGACTTAATATTATTGTCAGTACTACCCAAAACAACCTACAAATTCAACATAATCCCAACCAAAATCCCAATGATGTTTTTCACAAAACTAAAAAATCTACCCACCATTCAAATGGACTCTCAAGTGTCTCTAAATAGACAACACAATCTTGAAAATGAAGAACAAAGTAGAGGCCTCACACTTCCTGATTACAAAATTTACTACAACCATGCAGTAATCTTATGGTACTATGAAACAGACTAACAGAACAGACTAGAAAGCCCAGAAATAAACTCTTGCATATATATTCAAATGATTTTGAACAAGTGTGAAGTGCATTCAATGGAGAAAGGGCAATCTTTTCTACAAATGGTTTGGGAAAATTGGATATCCACATGCAAAAAACAAACAAACAAACAAACCCTTGCAGTCGGACACTTATCTTATACCATATACAAAAGTTAACTGAAGAAAGATCAAAATTCTAAATTTAAGGTCCAAAACTACAAAACCATTAGAAGATAAACATTGAGGAAAAGCTTCATGACTTTGTATGTAGCAATGATTTCTTACATAATGATACCAAAAACACAGACAACAACAAACTGATAATCGATATTTCATTAAAAAATGTAAAACTGTGCATCAAATGGAACTATCAACATAGTAAAACACAATCACCTAGTATGAAAAAATATCTATAAATCATGTATCTGATAAGGGGTCAACATTCAGAATATATAAAGAATTCTTACAACTCATTAACAACAAAACAAAACAACTTGGTTCAACAGTGGGCAGAAACTTGAACAGACATTTCTCTAAAGACTTATAAATGGCCAATAAGCACATGAAAAGGTATTCCAACATCACTAATTGTTATAGAACTGAAAATGCAAAACCACAATGAGAAACCACTTTTTACCATAGAATGACTATTACTAAAAAGCAAACAGAAAATAAGTGTTGGAATGATCTGAAAAAAGCACACTCTTGGTGCCCTGCCACACACTGCTGATGGAAATCCACTCCAGACAATATGAAAAATAGTATGGCAGGGCACCTGGGTGGCCGAGTCAGTTAAGTGTCTGCCCTGGGCTCAGGTCATGATTCCAGAAACCTGGGATCAAGTCCTGCATTGGGCTTCCTGCTCAGAGAGGAGCCTGCTTTTCCCTTTCCCCCAACCCCTCTCCTCTGCTTGTGCTTTCTCTCTTAATAAATAAATAAAATCTTAAAAAAAAAAAAAAAGAAAAAGAGTACGGCAGTACCTCAAAAAAATTAAGAGTATTACTACATGATTGAGCAGTTTCATTTTTGGGTACAATGCGAAAGAACTGAAAAGCAGAGAGTCACAATTATTTATAATATATAACATATAGTAAATAGTATATAATATATAAAAATATTAATTTACAATATATAAAAAGCAGAAGCAGCCAAATGTCTCTTGACAGCTCAAAGGACAAATGAAATGTGGTATATACATACAATGGCATATTATCTACCCTTAAAAAGGGAGGACATTCTAACATGTATCACAACCTTGGAGACATCATGCTGAATGAAATAAGCCAGTCACAAAATGACAAATATTGTATGATTCCACTTACATGAGAAACCTAGAGCAGTCAAATTCATGCAGACAGAAAGTAGAATGGTGGTTACCTGTGGCTTGGGCAGGTGGGGAATGTGGAGTTATTGTTCAATGGATACAAATTCCAGTTTTGCAAGATGAAAAATCCCCTAAAGAGGGATTGTACTGATGGCTGCACAATAATGTGAACATACATATGCAACCGAATAGTACACTGTAATATGGTTAAAATGGGATCCGCCTGGCTGGCTTAGTCAATAGACATGCAACTCTTGATCTCAGGGTTTTAAGTTTGAACCCTACATTGAGTGTAGATGTTACCTAAAAAATAAAATCTTTCGGAAAAAAATATGGTTAAAATGGTAAATTTTGTTATGTATATTTGACCACAATTCTTAAAAATTAAGTAAAATGAAAAATAAAAAATATTCAATATTCATTTATCATAAAAACTTTAAGTTATAAATACAAGGGAATTCGCCCAACATTATTAAGAACACCTATGAAAAAATCCACTTAAAGTCATGCTAATACTAGGGGTACATGGGTGGCTCAGTAGGTTAACCATCTGCCTTTGGCTGAAGTCATGATCTCCAGGATTAAGCCCCACATCAGGCTCTCTGCTCAGCGAGGAGTCTGCTTCTCCCTTTGTGCTCTCCCTCTTTCTCTCTCTCTCAAATAAATAAAATCTTAAAAAAAAAAAAAAAAAAGTCATGCTAATACTGAAAGTCTAAACGCTTTCCCCCTAAGATCAGGAAACCGGCCAGGTGTCTGCTCTCAAAGCATATATTCAACATTGTGCTAAAGGATTTGCAAGTTCAATTAAACAAGAAAAAAAATTAAGGGCATATAGATGGGGAAATAAAAATTAAGATATGATTATGTACAAAATCCAAAGGAATCTATGAAAAGCTGATAAATTCAGCAAGGCCCCAGGACACTAAGGCAATAAACAAAAAATATATTTCTATGTATTGGCCACAAAAGACTGTAAAACAAAATAAATAATAAGCATCCGAAAACATAAAATACTTAGATATAAATTTAACAAAATAAGTGCAACAAATGTACACTATAGACTTCCGGGAAAGATGGTAGACTAGGAGGATCATAAGATCATACTGTCCCACTGACACAATTAGGTAACACCCACATCAATGTAAATAACCCAGAATACAACTTGAAGACTGGCAGAATGTAGCTAAATATAGTGAAGAGGACACACTGAAGAGGGTAGGAAGAGCAGAGATGCAGACAGGAGACAAAGACCACCATGGGATATCTGCAGGAGGGACGCAGCAGGCACAGAGTGGGGTGAGGGGCAGATCCCCACCAGACACAGCAGGCATGGGAAACCCACGGGGTCAGATGAATCCCTGTATCATTTGGCTTTGAAAGCCAGAAGAGCCTAACAAGCAATATGGCTTAACATCTGCAACTTTAAAAATCAGCAGATTTGACTCTGGAAGAGCCAGGAGAGTAGAGTTCCACTTAAAGAGATAGCACAACAAACATCACCCACTGATATACACAGCACAGAAGCAGCATTTTTAAAAAACACCTGGAGTATATGGGAAGGAGATTTATTTACTAATTTTGAAGTTTATGCTGGAGGGGCAAGGATCTTTGAAAGACCTCTCCAGGGATACAAGAGCTGGTGGGCACCACTTCTCTCTCCTTCCCCCCAGGCTAGATACATGGAAATCTGTGGGAAGCAGCATAGCTCCAATATACTCTACCTAAACTGTTAACAGTAAGCCCCACCACTGCATTGCTCTTTGGACTCACCCTCTCCTCCTTGGCCATGGCAAGAGTTTTTCTTGGTGGCTGCAGGTCCCCTCCAATGGTGGATCATCACAACCTTGTTGGCAGCACACACCCTGCCCCTACATTCTCCTATGGACCTATCCCCTTCAACCTGCCAGGAGCTGGCAGGATTTTTTCTAGGCACCTGTAGGTCCCCACCCAGAACAGGCCAGAACAGTCTTGCTGGCACCTCTTAGTCTGCCCCTGTGTTTTCCTATGGACTTGACCCCTCCAATATGCCCTCGGCCACAGACCATCCAAAGCAATGCCACAAGCCTGGCAATGACCAAGCACCCCCTACAGGGTCAGCACCACTCCAAAGTGACTCCTGCCCCAGAAAGGGGTGGAAGATAACCACACACACCAGTCCAATTGCAGTTTCAGAAGTAGAATGGGGGCAGATATCAGATCCAACTGTATGCCCTGCCCACGAATAAAAGCTCCTCAAAGGACAACACAGGGAAAGAACCCTACAATTTGGTGTTACTGCATCTCTGACAAATACCTGGTATGATTAAACTCAAGCCCAAGGAAACCCCAGACTGGCCCACTAACAGAGGGACCAAACCATGCCTAAAACAAGCTAGACTTGGGGGTGCTTGGGTGGCTCAGTCGTTAAGCATCTGCCTTCGGCTCAGGTCATGATCCCAGGGTCCTGGCATAGAGCCCTGCCTCAGACTCCCTACTCAGTGGGAAGCTTGCTTCTCCCTCTCCCATTGTCCTTGATTGTGTTCCCTCTCTTTCTCTTTCCCTGTCAAATAAATAAATAAAATCTTTTAAAAAAGAAGAAAAAAGTTAGACTTATCTACCTATAAGAGACTCTTACACTACCTATAAGAGACTAATTTCAGATCTAAAGACACATGTAGACCAACAGTGAGGAGATGGAAAAGCATTTATTATGCAAATGAAAGTAAAAAAAAAAAAAGTCGAGTATTGATACTTATTTGGACGAAAACAAACTTTAAAACAAAAACTGGTGTGCCTATGTGGCTCAGTCAGTTAAGTGTCTCACTCTTGATTTCAGCTCAGGTCATGAGATCAAGACTTGCATCAAGCTCCCCACTCAGCAGGGACTCTGCTTGAGCTTCTTTCCCTCTGCCCCTTCCCTGACTCCCAGTCTCTCCTTCCCTCTCACTCTCTCTAAAATAAATCTTTTAAAAAAAAACAAAGACTGTAACAAGAGACAAAGAATGACACTATATAATCATAATAAGATCCCTTCATGATAAAAATTCTCAAAAAAAGTAGCTTTAGAGGGAATATAATAATTCAACTTAATAATTAGTCCATATAAGAAAAACCCATAGCTAACATCATATACAATGGTGAAAACTGAGAGCTTTTTCCTTGAGGCCAGGAAAAAGACAAAGATGTCCACTCTCATCAGTTATTCAATATAGTACTGGAAATCCTAGCCAAAACAATCAGACAAGAAATAGAAATAAGAGGCATCCAAATTGGTAAGGAAGAAGTAAAACTTTTAGTATTTGCAGATGATAAGATACTATATATAGAAAACCTAAAAACTACCAAACTACTGCAAACACCAAAACTACCAAACTAAAACTTCCAAAAACTACCAAAAAACTACTACAACTGATAAATGAATTCAGAATGGTTACAGAACACAAAACTAATTATACAGAAATCAGTTGCATTTCTATACAGTAATAATAAAGTGCCAGAAAGAGAAATTAAGAAAACAATTATATTTACAATTATACCAAAAATAATAAAATACCTAGGAGTAAGCATACCCAAGGAGGTAAAGGACATGTACTCTGAGAACTATAAAATATTGATGAAAGAAATTGAACATAATACCAACAAATGGAAAGATTTTCCATGTTCATGGATTGGAAGAACAAATACTGTTAAAATGTCCATACTACCCAAAGCAATCTATATATTTAATGCAATCCCTATGAAAATACCAAGAGCGTTTTTCACAGAACTTGAAAAAATAATCTTAAAATTTGTATAAGAACCACAAAAGACCATGAATAGCCACAGCAATCTTGAAAAGGAACAAAACTGGAGGTATCAAAATCCCAGATCTCAAGCTATACTACAAAGCTCCAGTAATCAAAACACTATGGTACTGGCACAACAAAAGACACAGATCAATGGAACAGAATAGAGAGCCCAGAAATAAAACCACAATTATATGATCAGTTAATCTTCAACAAAGGGGGCAAGAATATGCAATGAAAGAATATGCAGTGGGTTAAGTCTCTGCCTTCAGCTCAGGTCATGATCTCAGGGTCGTGGGACTGAGCCCCACATCGGGCTCTCTGCTCAGCCAGGAGCCTGCTTCCCCCTCTATCTCTCTGCCTGCCTCTCTGCCTACTTGTGATCTCTGTCAAATAAATAAGCGAAATCTTTAAAAAAAAAAAAAAAGAATATGCAATGAAAAAACAATCTCTTCAACAAATGATGCTGGGAAAACTGGGCAGGTACATGCAAAAAAATGAAAGTGGATCACAAAAACAACAAAACAGAACAAAAGAAAACAAAATGCAACCTCAAAATGGATTAAGGACCTAAATGTGAGACCTGAAACCATAAAAGTCCTAGAACACATAGGAAGTAATCCCTTTGACACTGGTCTTAACAACATTTTTCTACATCTATCTCCTGAGGCAAGGGAAACAAAAACAAACTATTGGGACTACATCAAAATAAAATGCTTCTGCACAGCAAAGCAAACAGTCAACAAAACTAAAAGGCAACCTACTGAATGGGAGAAGATATTTGCAAGTGACATATCTGATAAAGGGTTAATACCCAAAATATATAAAGAATTTACACAACTAAATACACATACAAAAAACAAATAATCCAATTAAGAAATGGGCAGAAGACATGAACAGACAGAAATGTCTATTTCTCCAAAGACACAGATGACCAACAGATACATGAAAGATGCTTAACATCACTAATCATCAGGAAATACAAATCAAAACTACAATGAGATATCATCTCACACATCAGAATGGCTAAAATCAAAACATAAGAAAAACAATTATTGGCTAGAAAGTAAAGGGAAGCCTTCTGTACTGTTGGTGGGAATGCAAACTGGTACAGCCACTACGGAAAACTGTATGCAGCTTTCTCAAAAAATTAAAAACAGAACTACTACATGATCCAGTCATTCCGTTACTGGTATTTACCCCCTAAATGAGAAAACATTAATTCAAAAGATATATGTACTCCTATGTTTACTGCAACATTATTTACAATAGCTAAATTATGGAAGGAAACTGTGTCCACCAGTAGATGAATGCATAAGGAAGAAACTGTACATAGGTACAATGGAATATTACTTAGCCATAAAGAAGAATAAAATCTTGCCATTTGCAATGACATGAATAGATTTGGAAGGTTAAGTGTTAACAGTGTTAAGTGAAATAAATCAGAGAAAGACAAATACTGTATGATTTCACTTGTGGAATTTAAGCAGCAAAATAAATGACCGAAGTAGAAAACAGACTCTTAACTACAGAGAACAAACGAATGGTTACCAGAGGGAAAGTGGGTTGGAGGATGCATGAAACAGGTAAAGGGGATTAAGAATATACTTATCATGATGAGCACTGAGTAATGTATAGAATTGTTGAATCACTACATTATACATTTGAAACTAATAAAACATTGTATTAATAATTAAAATAAAAATAATATAAATTTTTAAAATTTTAAGAATTAAAAAAAGGAATGTATACTAGAAACTATAAAATACTGGTGAGAGAACTTAAAGAAATACAAATAAATGGACAGCTAGGGGAGCCTGAATGGCTCAGCTGATTAAGTGTCTGCCTTCAGCTCAGGTCATAATCCTGGGGTTCTGGAATCAAGCCCCACATTAGGCTTCCTGCTCAGTGGGGAGTCTGCTTGTCCCTCTCCCTCTCTCACTCCCACCTGGGCTCTCTTTCTCTCTCTCGCTTTCTCTGTTCTCTCTCAAAAAAAACAAATAAAAATCTTTTTAAAATAAAAATTTAAAAAAAAAATGGACAGCTATACTATGCTCCTGAGTTGAAACATTTAATATTTGTTAAGATGTCAATTCTCCTCAAATTGATCTATAGATTCCAATCAGAATCTCCTCAAATATTTTTGAAAAAAACAGATAATAAATATATCTGGAATAACTAGATATCAATTTAGAAGAAAACATACCTCTACCCTTGCTTCGAATGCATATAAAAAAGTTAACTCAAAGTGGATCATATATCTAAATGTAAATAGAAGTTAACACTATAAAACTTTTGGAAGAAAACACAGAGAAAGTCTTTATAAACTTGGTATAGCCAAAAATGTCTGAGGACACAAAAAGTTTGAATCAGAAAGAAAATAATGGACAAATAAAGATTTCACCAAAATTTAAAACTTAGGCACTTGTAGTATATTATTAAGAAAAGGAAAAGGCAAGCCACAGATGGAGTGAATGCCCGTCCATATACACATATATTATATATAAATATATATATAAATGTATATATATTTTATATATATATACAAACATGTGTGTGTGTGTATAAAATGTATATAAAATATATATATCTGGCAAAGAAACAGTAGCTAAAATATTTTTATGAACATATAATGTATTATTTGCCCCAGGGGTACAGGTCTATGAATCATCAGGAAAAAAAATATTTTTTTAAAAAAGCACTCTTAACATTTAATGAGATGGCAATATTTTTAGGAGGCAATTTTTAAATAAGCAAAATATCTGAATAGACACATCACAGAAGAAACAGTAAGCACATGAAAAGATGCCTTAACATCAAGTGATGAGGGAAATTCATATTAAAACCACAAAACAAGACCGCTATACAACCATGAGAACAACTAAAACCGAAACAAACTGAGTATACTAAATGTTGGTGACTCTGTGGAGCTACTCGAACTCTCATGCATTGCTGGTAAAAATGTGAACCATTTATGTTACGTATAAATGTATCACACAATCCAGCAATTCCAATCCTAAGTATCTATCCATGAGAAATTAAAACATGATTACGTAACTCTTATACAAGTATGTTCACAGCAACTTATTCATAATAGCTAAAAATCAGAAATAATCTAAATTTCTATCAACACATAAATGGATAAACAAAATGAGTGTTGATACAAAGAATATTCAATACTAAAAATGAACCAACTACTCAGATAAGCTACAACATGGAAAAATCTCAAAAACACTATTCTGGATGAAAGAAACCAGACGAAGAATCAATACTATATTGCTCTGTTTATAAGAAATAATAGAAAAGAGAAAAGCAAATCTGTGGTGACAGAAAACAGATCAGTAGTTGACTAAGGCCAGAGTTGAAAGAGTGACTGTAAAAGGGCAATACAGAACTTTTTGTGACGACAGAAATGTTTTACTTCTTGATTGTGGTGATGGTCAGAAGGATGTATACATTTGTCAAAACTATCAAACTACACACTTTAAAAGGATACATTTTATTGTATGTAAAATTTGCCTCAATAAAGTTGATTTTTTAAAAGAAAGTGTTATAATAACCACAATACATTATTGTAATTCAATGAAACAAAAGCACACAAATTAAAAGAAATATTAAAAAGAAAATCCACCCAGACCCCACAATCCTAAAAAAGTTTTTCCATTTCTGCTTATAATCTTAGTGAGAGCATATATATTTTGCACAGCTGTTCTTGTTTTGTATAAATAATTTTACATCCAGCTGTTTATTTATGTTATATACATTTTTCACATTTCACAGGCTATGCAAAATGACATTATACTTCTTCAAATAGATTTGCTATAAAAAAGTAGATATGCTGTAATTTAGTTAACCACTAATCTTTAGACATTTGCTTCTCATTTTTTCCTATCATAAAAATTACTGTAATGAACATCATATATAAAGATCCTTTTTTAATTTGAATACTATTTGGGATAAACTCCCAGGAATCACAGCTAACTTTTTTTTTTTTTTTTTTTTTAGAAATTATGTATTAGTTGGATAGGGCTGCTGTAACAAAGTACCACAAACCGAGTGGCTTAAACCACAGAAATTTATTGTCTCAGGGTTCTGGATGCTAGAGTTCTGAGATCAAGGGGTCATCATCAGGATTGGTAGTTTCCCGACAATTTTTGGCATTCTTTGGCTGGCACCCCAATCTCGGCTTTCATATTCACATGGTATTCTGCCTTTGTGCATGTCCAGTCATACTGGATTAGGGAGCCCCCCTACTTCAGCTGACTTCATCATCTTAACTAATCAATTCACATGCAAAGATCCTATTTACAAATAAGATCACATTCTAAGGTTCTGAGATTTAGGACTTGAACATATGAATTTAGGGAGAACACAATTCAACCCAAAACAGAAGTTATACTTGTTATTAAAAACTCAAAAAGCAGGAAAAAAAAATATGAAAGAAATAGTAAAAGCCCTTCTCAGTCTCTACTTTCCACAGAAGTTATAGCTATTAACCCCTTAACAATTCTAACATTTGAATTGACACCTTGGCCTCCCATAAAGGCATTTATTTTTCCTGATGTACCACAGACTAAATTTAGCATGCAATTTTAGTTCAGTATAAATGATAGAGGGGTGATCTCTGAACACTTGAACATTTGAACTTTCTTTTTACTCACTTGAAGGATCTCTGCAGGGTCCCTAGCATATCTCAGTATCCTAGAACCACAGACTCCAAAGCAGTAGAGATAGACTGGCTTAAGTTTAGCTGGCAGCAGTGTATTTTTTGAATGGCTTTAAAGTCACACCTAGGTTCAAAATGGTCTGCCACTTCTAGCTAGTAAATTACTTCTCCAAATCTAAATTCTCTTATCTATGACACAGGGTAATGATATCTGCCTTCATGGAGTCGTGAATATTTAATAAGATAATTCATCTAAAACATATACTATACTAAACATCCAATTAACAGTAACACTATCCATCAAAATTTCTTTACATTTTTAAAATTGTGATTAAAAACACATAACATGAAATTTACCATCTTAATCATTTTTAAATACACAGTTCAGTAGTGTTAAGAATATTCACATTATTGTGCAACAGATCTCTAGAACATTTCTTCTTGCAAAACTGAACTCTATTAAACAAATCCCTTTGGGGGTGCCTGGGTCGCTCAGTAGGTTAAGCCTCTGCCTTCAGCTTAGGTCATGATCTCAGGGTCCTTGGATTGAGCCCTGCATGGGGCTCTCTGCTGAGTGGGGAGTCTGCTTCCCTCCACCGCCCGCCTGCCTCTCTGCCTACTTGTGATCTCTCTCTCTCTGTCAAATAAATAAATAGAATCTTAAAAAAACCAAAAAACAAACAAACAAACAAAAACAAATCCCTTTGCCCTTCTCCTCTAGCTCCTGTTCTATTCTCTGTTTCTATGAATTTGACTACTTTAGATAACACATGTAAGTAGAGTCATACAGTATTCTCCCTTTTTTAAGATAGGGAAATGAAATATGTAACTTCTATAATATCTCAGTAGCAGAGCCAGAAGAAATCTGGACTTTCTGATTCTTAAAAGAGGGACCCAGCTTAGGGTTTTTTGTTTTTGTTTTTTTAATTTCAGTTGAGCTACAAAAGCTGATAGCCAGCATTTTTACAAGTACTGCTTGTGTCTACTATGTAGTAAAGGACTATTTAAACCAAAAAGCCTTTAAAAGACCTGGAAATCAAGATTTATGGATTTAAATATGTCTGGTTCTTTTGCCATGCTGCTAATTTATAGAAACTCCAATGTTGTCAATATTAAATAGAACCAGATCTGATAGGAATAGTCAAACTAAGATAAAGTGTAACAATGTCTAGGTCAAAGAGAGTAAGCCAGTTATAGTTACCAGCTTATAATGCCTGAATCCTGGGAGGGATGAATGTCAGCTCCCTAAAGAAATGCACATGTGGTCTGGGAAACAACTGAACTTCAAAACAGATGTAGAAATCATGTCACCACATGTAGTGCAGACATCCACATGGCCCTCAATGGTGGCTATTCACTATGAAAGACCTCCACAACAGACATTACTGTTTAAATTTACTTTTCACAGGAATTTATTCCAAAATAGCCCAAAGAGCACTGGCCAGGCAATTTAGATTGAAATACAGTAAGCCTATGTCTTAGAAACATATATTACACCTGTAACACATACACCTAAAAATTCCCTTTTTACCCCAGAATGAGGTTGGGACACAACAGGAGAACTGGGTGAAGGAGTTATAATAAGGAGAAGGCTGGAAGTTATAGAAGGGGATCTGGTCAATGTTCTATTAACGAAGCCAGGTCAATTAAAGTTATGGCTTAATGGAAAAGCCAACATGATCATAAAACAAAAATAAAACAAAATAAACAGAAAACATAAAATAGGTCATCCGGAGAACATCACCAAACATCTCAAACATCCTGTTCCTAATTGGCAATAAATGCCTAAATCTGGCCCATTTGAGCAGTGGTAACTTACTAAAAAACAATCTGATACAATTTAGAATTAAAATAAGCAGAAACCCACCTAAAAAACCCATTCAAGAACACAAATGGTATCCCATTTTGCCCTCTCAAGAGGAAACAAATGTTTATTCTAGGAAGTTCAATAATAAGTTCAGTGTCTTCACATTAATGACTCAGGAGACAGTTACCAATCCCCAAAATATGCACAGAGAGAGAGACAAACATTCACAATTCAACTTCATGTGTAGAATGAATGCTGATTACACTGAATGGATGTAAAATACTCAGGAATGAGAAGAACAGTGTTTGCACATTTTCTAGAACCCTGCAAATACTAACTACCATATTTATACTGCAAAACTATGAAATGCTGAGGACACTTTATAAGGCTAAATAAGACAGATGCTATTTCATGGAGTTACGAAAGTGTGCTGAATTGGATAGCCTACTACTAGACACCACTGCCCTAAAACAGTACGGCAGACAGCTTTAGTGGTTTCCAAAAGCCATGGGGAAAACACATTTACAAAACTATACAATTTTCTACGCTTTCCTTTTTTCCCAGTCAGTTCTATTCAATAACAGACCAAAAAAGGAGAGAACTCAATTTGTATTATAGTCCCTGCTTTATAGGCCCCAAAAGGAAAACCAAAAGGCAGTGAGAAAACAGGGTCTCTGCATTCCACTGTTCTGGAAGATGGCACAGAAGACAAATATTGGACAGCTGCTGGGCTGACCTGTGTCCTCCTCCTTCCTCTTGTACTTTTACCATCCACCATGATGCTCAAGTCAAAAACCTAGGAGTTGTCTCTTAGATTAGAGGGAAGCAAATTGCCTGTCCTCATGTTTCCAGAGAAGACGGAATGTCCACGCCACTCCCAGGAGGGAAAAGCAGAAAAGGAACAGCTTTGGCATCTGTGAAGGAGGTTGTGATGGCACATTTGTCTCATTAGCCATCTCTGCCTTGCCCAAGATCAGACCTCCTTCCCTGAGTGGCCACATTCCAACGTCTAACAGAGGCACAGGCATAAAGGCGCAGCCCTCTTGTCCCAAAGCAGGAAAGCTCTAAGGGTCTCCCATCTCTGTCCCTGTAGGCACAGCAGAAGTTTCCATTGAGACTGCACTAGCTGAGCTTTTCCCTCTGTACGATCCTGTGTCCTTCCTTCCCCCTCGACAGCTGTCACTCCCTGCACATTATCTCTATCTCAAGGCCAGATTTCTAGAAAGCCCAACCTATGACATCATCTGTCAGTCCTGTCACTCCTTTCCCCAGAAGTACTGACCTAGTTGGTCAATTTGGTAGAAGAAAGTAAAAAAAAAATTCCTCTCCCAACTCTGTCTTTCTGACTTGCTTCATCTGCAGAAAGGATATATTCTAGTTTACCACTGCAACATGCTTAGTCGGGCAGGCTCATTCCCTGCCAGGTAGGCCTACTATAGTCCAGCTAAGCTGGGACCGGCTCACTTGTCTACCACAGGCAGATGGGCCCAACTGAACCATTGACAGACAGAGGCTACACTGTTAAATCTGTTTTAAGAGTTAAGGGACAGGGGCACCTGGGTGGCTCAGTGGGTTAAAGCCTCTGCCTTAGGCTCAGGTCATGATCCCAGGGTCCTGGGATGGAGCCCCGCATCAGGCTTTCTGCTCAGCAGGGAACCTATTTCTTCCTCTCTCTCTGCCTACTTGTGATCTCTGTCTGCCAAATAAATAGATAAAATCTTTAAAAAAAAAAAAAAAAGTTAAGGGACAGATGTTCGACATCCATCTACCTAACGGATATATCTCAATAGTTCCTAACTCAGAAGACAGAGGTGTTATTTATTAGTCCCCTAAAATCTTTCAACACTATCCTAAACTGCTCCCCTATCCTTTCCCACCAAACTACTCATCCGTACCAAGTCCTGCTCTCCTGTACTTTCAAATGTATTTCAGCACTGAAGCCACTAATTCATATTTATATAATATAAGTGCCCCCCGCTCTCCTATTTAAACCCCTCTAATTAAAATCCTTGCTTTCCAGGTTAAGGACACTCTTTACTAGGGGCCATTTGAACCCTCAGGATCCAGCCCTGTCTGCCTCTCATGCATAGCCAGTATATAATAGATGGGAAAGCCCATTCTTATTATCATTACCAGGAAAACTTTTCTACCTTTTTCTCTGCCTACTGTCCTACATGCACCTCAAATCCCTTTCATTTCTTCCAGTTCCATGAACACCCGTAGCCTTTGCCTCCCAGGGAACACCTATGTCATGATGCAAGCTCCACTGTCATTTTCTGAAAGCCTTCCTGACCAGCCCTGAAAACCTCCCCAACTCCCAAAGAGGCTTTTTCCCCCCTTCTCACTGGGCTACCACAGTACCTTCAATATGCTGTCCTTCTTACTCCTTCACATGGTACTTTGCAATGAAACCACTTGATCCTGCAAGGCAAGATCTTCATATCCCCCAATATCTGCTGTACATGGTAAGTACTCAGGATGTATTTATGGAATAGGTGAATAAAGGACTGAGAAAGACTAGAGGAGAGCAAGGCAAAAAAAGGTAAACCAATCACGACCAATGCCCCTCTCCCAATGCCACAGTTAAAACTTTCAGTAGCTCCTTTCTTTGCCCTATGCTACTAACTTAATGAACTCATAAACTGGTATCCATGGCCCTCCAAATTTTTTCCCAAACTGTTTTTTTCTAATCTTAATTTCTACTTTTCTCTTTTACTCTCCAACCTAAATGGAAAATCATTTTTTGTCTATACCCAACCTTCTGTCTGTTCACTATCTTCTTTCCAAGTGGAATCCACCCCGCCCCCCACAACATACACACCAGGGTTTACCATCTAAAACCATTCTCCTTTATTTACTCAATCAGCAAATAATCACTGCTTTCTTACTATGTGACAGATACCATTCTATACTTTTAGAACAAAGTCTCTACTCTCATGGAACTTGTAGCCTAGATAGGAGGGAACAAGCAGACGGGGTGGGGGGGAATCAGTATGTTGGGGAGTGAATAGCACCAAGAAAAATCAGTCAAAATAAGGAAAGTTGAGTGCCTGAGATAGGATGATGAGGAAGGCCTCTCAGATAAGGTGACATCTAAGCAGTGGCCTGAGAGAGATTCTAGAAGGAGCCATGTGGCTCTCCAAGGAAGAGCTGTGCAAACAGTTGCATACACTCTAGGGAGGAGGATGCTGGGTGCAGGAAAGTCACGCTATATTTGAAAGTTTCAAATGTGCAGAATAAAGAAGTAGACAGTTCAAATGCATTTAAAGGAGAATTTTCAGGAGATGAAAATCAAAGAAAGAAATACTTTTTAAAAGAAGTGTATATGACCAGTCCTTTGTTATTTGGTAAGCTGTAACACTGAAAAAAGGCATTACTTGCAGACCAGTCTCTTTTGCCAAGATCCTGTGGTGGTGCTCAACTACTGGGTTTATGCTATTAGTGTGCAACCATGGAAATGAGTGTGAGGTGACCAGCATATTGGGAATTTACCGCAGGATTGTGGAAAAAGGTAAAAGAGACTTGAGGCTATGAAGGACTCCTTCTTTATTTCATTCATTTTTAATATATTTTATTTGTTTAATTTAATCCATTGAATGAAATGGATTATCTCCTTTAATCTTCAAAAAAAATTAAGTAGGAACTGTTAAAATCTCCATTTCTGGTGAAGTAAGGCTCAAATAAATAACTTCAGTGAAGCTAATGAGAGATGGAGTAGGGATGTCACCGCATTTCTGCAGGTCTTAAGGGTTAACTTGCTTCAAGTTCCCACAATCCTCACATGCTGACTTAAAGTCCTTGATCTGTTAACAGAATTAATTTACTCTGAAATTTGCAGACCACTGGCCTTGGGGAATAAAGGACCAGAACGTGCGTAGGCCACAGTGGCCAACAAGTCTGTTTGAAGCTCCCTTAGCTTTCTGATTAGTCCAGCAATCTTTCAGCAAAATGTTTTTCATTTTTAAGGTTATACAAATGACTTCACTGACCTCCCTCTACACATCTGTAGACCTCGCCCTCCTTTGCAGAAAGAACAGGGCACTCTCACACAACGCCTGGATACCAAGGACTCAGATGTTCCCGCACAACCCCCTCTGGGCACCACGGAACTAGAATTTCTTGCACAACCTCCAAGCATCAAGATAACTCTGTAGTTGGCATTACCAAGTCTACACGTAATCAAGAAATGTCACAGACCACTGCACTCCCTTTAAAAATCTCTTAGCCAAGCAGAAAGCTTGGAGTTGGCCTTTGGACAAGAGCCCACCTTCTCCCCACATGGCCAGCCTGCTGAATAAAGCTCATATTCCTTTACCATAAACATTCGTCTCTTGAGTATCGGCCTTTACAGCAATGGGCAGACGAACTTGGCTTTCAGTAACAGGGAGGCAAATTAGGTGGGATCTGGTATCGTTCTCTCTCAGGTCTCCAAACATTATGTATGCTTGGTGACAGAATACAAAGAAAGTATCCATTTATCCATAAATGTGAATGCTAGAAGTTTCCTAACTTTTATAAGAAAAATAATATAATTTATATTCTAGGAGAACTATGTGACCTATATATGCTTTAACATTTTTGTCCAATTCTCCCCCTATAAGCTCTGTGACACACCTTCTGTTACTCCAAATGTCCGGCGTAGGAAATCATAATCACACCAATGTGAAATGAGTCCACCTGGGTGACTGGACTGCTGCATGTGCTTGGAGCTCCATTCTCACCTTGTTCTTTCTCACATAAGCCAAGAAAGGAAACAGGGCCCATTTCAAAGTGTCCCACTTGTATTACTATTCCAACAGTGTGCTGGAATGAGACAGAAACCTGGACTTGTACAAGGCTCTGGCATCTGTGAGCATCTGCCCAAGTCAGCGTTTCCCAGGGGCCTCTGCTGAAAGGCTGGAGCCACTTCACAGAACTCCAGCCAGTTCGACAGCCTGAACTGGGGTCTACCTGCTCTATTACCTGATGCAAAGGTGGGCAAGATGCCTCCCGGGTCCCTCGGTGTATGCTGCTGGATCCCATAGCTCCCACATAGGCATTTCTCTTTTGTGGATGAATGTTGAGTTTTAAATGTTTAACAGGGACAAAAACAAGAATACCATGCCACCACGCTGCTGCTGTCCCTCTCCATGGAGGCCTTCTTTAATACACATCTTCATCATAAGTGGTGGTGGAAAAACAACTCTGAATCACCTATGCAACTTTTAAGTAACTGTAATTATTTTGCCAAATTCACTGTTGATTTATACTATCCTTTGAGTAAATAAGATTTTTTTTCTTTTGCAATTGCATATGTGTACACCTGAGTTTTGAAACCCTTCAAAAAATATTTAAGCCCACAAATAAGTCTGTTTTCTCAAGTTAGGATGCTGTTGGCTGCTAGTAAAAACAACTCTAAACCAAACTGGCTTAAACAGGAAAAGGAAGTACGAGAGCACTGAAGTCCAGGAGAGGCTTGGTCTAGGGCCCAAACAAAACAACCTGAATGTGACCCTCTTTTTCTTTCTCTCAGCTCTGTTCCCTCAAGACTAACTTCACTCCCAGGCAGGCTGTCCTCCCAGATCCACAGTGACTAACAATAACTTCAGGGACTACCTAATTCATGTTCAGCAGGAAAGATAAAACCCACCTCCCCCCAATCAATCACACAAAAGTTGTAGGGCTGAATTTCCAGTGTGGGTTAAATGTCCATCTTGGCCAATCTCTGTGAGAGGTGATCTTGGTTAAGCCAAGCAGGACTAACCCCAGGACCGTGGTGTGGTAAGTCTCACCCAAGATGCACAATGCACAGCTGAGAAATGCATGCTACTGTAAGAACGTAAGAAAAGAGGGAGATGGATACTGGGAAAGCAATTAATAACTATGTGCCAAATGTGTAAATATAAACATTCAAAGAAACAAAGAAACTGCAGGTTTTAGAAAGTCAAGCAAATAGAATACAGGTAGGAAAAAGAAACGAGTATGGTGTTTGTTATTTCAAAAGTAAAATCAAAACAATTATACAGGACTACCAATGTTTTGTCAGGGTAGAGCTGTGAAAGAGAAATCTCCTGCATCCCCAGCCTTGTCCCTGAATTTCACCTTGCCTCTACTGTCTTTCACTAGTTGCCCTTAAGAAATATGCTATTTTCCCTTTTAAATTACCATTCAAACTTGGACAATAATTCTTCCCCTACGTTTCAACATCTGAGCTGAGCCAGGCTAGTATTTTTAAATCCTAAAAAACACAAAAGCAAGTAAAAATGGAAATTACCAACAGTGTAGATTAATCCTGTTTCCAAAGCATCAGTGTCTGTCCCTTGGCTCACCAGTCTTTAGTGCAGTTGTTCAAGCACCAAACATACTGTCTCTTCTGACTCCCTTGCCTTACAACTTGGTATACATAATACCATCATTTCTGAAACCACTGATTTCCTAAAAATTCAGGACACTCCCTGTTGAATACCTTGACAATGATGTGTTACACCAAAAATAACAAAACATACAACTTGGGGTTCACTCAAAACCCACTATTTATGAGATTTCAGTAAAAAGAAAACTCTCATGGAAGGGTTCAGCCTTTTTGGCTAATTGGATGAAATACCCACACATTAAAGAGGATGATCTACTCTACCCAATCTATTTAAAAGTTGATCACAGGGGCGCCTGGGTGGCTCAGTGGGTTGAGCCGCTGCCTTCGGCTCAGGTCATGATCTCAGGGTCTTGGGATCGAGTCCCGCATCGGGCTCTTTGCTCAGCAGGGAGCCTGCTTCCTCCTCTCTCTTTCTCTGCCTGCCTCTCTGTCTACTTGTGATCTCTCTCTGTCAAATAAATAAATAAAATCTTTAAAAAAATAAAAAATAAAAAAAATAAAAATAAAAATAAAAGTTGATCACATTCAAAATTACCTCGCAGAAACCGAGACTAATGTATGACCAAATATCTTGGCACCACATAGTCCAGTCCAGTTGACACAAAAATTAACCATCAGAGATAGATGAAACCAACAGAGAGATTTAGGATTATATCTACACGCATAGAGACACTTGACTTACAACCAAGGTAGCACCAAACACCAGTGAGCAAAGAACTTTTCAGTAATGGTGTTGGGACAATGGGTATCCATGCAGAAGTGAAGTGAAAGTGGATGCCTACTTAGAGCACACAAAAAACAGTCACACCGACCTAAATGGGAAAAGCAAATCAGTATTCTTTTAGAAGCTAATATGGAAGGTGTTCATGACCTTGAAGTGGGGGAAATTTCTCTTACACTAAGACATAACATGTAGATAAGTTTAAACGTAACACACACAAAGGATTTCAATGACTTAGTATGAAGAGAGAGCATAAAATAATCTCAATAATTGTTATATTGATTATATGTTTAAATGATAGTATTTTTGATATACTGGGTTGCATAAAATATTATTAAAATTAATTTCACTTATTCTTTTCATCTCCTAAAGCAGCTACTAGAAAATTCAAATTATCTATTTAGTATGTATTTTGTGTTGGACAGTCATGCACTAGAGTGTTAGATATGAACGACCACCCATTCCTTCTTGAAATGCTGCTGGTTTTCTCCTTCTACACCTCTGACTCTGTTTCTGACCCACAGGGTAGCTTATTCCTGCACGCACTCCCTACTGACTCTGTTTCTGACCCGCAGGGTAGCTTATTCCTGCACTCACTCCCTAAATGCCAGTGTCTCCCAAGGTTGTCCAGAGGTTCTTTCCCATCCTCATGCTAGATGCCCTCCCTGGGCAATTTGACCCTCACCCAAGGCTCCAGTGTTCCCAAGCCCTGAGGACTGTCAGCCCTCTTCTGTGTAAATCAGCTCACTCTTCCAAGAACAGTACGTTCAACTCCACCTACACTTAAGTACATCTGCACTTTACCTGTTATTACATCTTTTGAATATTTACCTTATTCATATCATAAACCTGGCTCCTCTTCTCCATTTCATTCAGGGCTGCATGATTTCTCACCTTCATCACTAGGGTAGTTTCCAAAGCGCTATCCCACTCCCTTCCAAATCAATTACCTTTTGCTGTTAAGTTTCTAAAATTCAGTCCAAGTCAAACATTTTCTTGATTAAAATACTGCCTTCTGGGGCACCTGGGTGGCTCACTGGGTTAAGTCTCTGCCTTCGGCTCAGGTCATGATCTCGGGGTCCTGGGATTGAGCCCCGCATCAGGATCTCTGCTCAGCAGGGAGCCTCCTTCCCCGCCCCCGTGCCCGCCTGCCTCTCTGCCTACTTGCGATCTCTCTGTCAAATAAATAAAATCTTTAAAAAAAAAAAATACTGCCTTCAAAATAAAGTAAAAACTTGTTTAAGATTTTATTTATTTTTTTGTCAGAGAGAGAAAGAGCACAAGCAGGAGAGCAGCAGGCAGAGGCAGAAGTAGGCTCCCAGCTGAGCAAGGATTCCCAGTGCCAGACTCGATCCCAGCACCCTGGGATCATGAGCTGAGCTGATCGCAGACGCTTAATCAACTGAGCCACCCAGTCATCCCCAAAACTTCTTATAATCATACATTAGGTTTCATGCTTCATCACCAGCAGTACAAAACCCCAAGCTCAACTATTATCTAAGTACCTACAGTTCCCTGAAAGGGGCACTGCTTTTTTTTTTTTTTTTTAAGATTTTTAAAATTTATTTAAAAGAGCACATCTTTAGGTGTGCTCTTTCTGCTGACAGGAATATCCTTCCTAAAGCTCTATCCCTGCCCTCCTAGCCACCCTTCCAAACTCAGCTGGTGATATCACCTACTGTAGGACACATCTACAAAGCCCCAAGTCTGAGCGAGTGTCCTCTGTATTTCTATCACACCTATACATAGCTCTGGTTACCAGTCTATAAATTTCCTGATGGCATGAGTTAAGATTTTAAGTTAACCTTCCTGTGCTATATTTTATACGTATCTATTGATAAATGGACGCAGTATTAAATAAGAGAAAGCCACAGAATAAAATGCAAGGCTAGAAATTTTAAAATAGGCCAATAAAGTCATGTGTTTAAATGAAGAAAGTTGACCCAATGACCCTACAAACACTATTGGGTGGCCTATTTCAGGACTTAATGAACTAGCCAATACAAAAATATATCCAAAGTAATCATTAAAACATCAAAAGCAACAATTTAAAAAACTGAAGACTATATATGTTATTCTATTTCTATAGCTTTGTTTTTCAGACATTTTCTTCCCTAGTTCTACTTATCAGTTCCTTTCTTTAGCTCTTTAGTATAATTTACCTTCCAGTTAAAGTTTGCACCTTTCCTTCCCCAACCCAACCCTTTTTCACTTCTACTGTCCCTTCAATTCTGCTTTTAAATCTAACAGAAAAATATAAACACTGTCTTTGTCAGCTCTGTCAGCAATTTTGTATAAAACAAAGGAATGGTTAAAAAGCAGTGAATGGAATGATATCACCAGTCAGACTGATAGACAAAACTGTATGCATTAATCTGGGTGGATGATTTCATAATACTAAGCAGCTAATCTGAACCATATGCATACTAAGTGGAGTCTGACAGGCATCAGCTAGTCCGTGGGGTTATTACAGCACGACAGTGGGGGGTATGAGAAAAGAACAGGCGAGATGCTGGTGGTGAGGGCAGCCACAGCCCAGCCTTACAGCATTCGCCAACTTGTGCCTGCCCTTCAAGAAAAAGCAGAAATAGACAGGGGGAATGCAGGAAGCTGTCAGCTATGCGGTCCAACACAGTCAAGGAACCGATTTGACGTGAGCAGCGGCAGCCAACGATTTATTCTGTGGTGCTAGTCTGAACACCCTGGCCTGGATACCAACTTCAGGTATAAAATAAAGACAGCAGCTCCCAGGGCACTTCTGAATTTTCATTTTACTACAGATTAGATCCTGAGAGAGAGAGAAATACTTAGACAGAAATTACATAAGTATTTAAACTAGGTTGATAAGGAGGAGCAATTTTTTTTGAAGGATAGCAAACGCTAGAAGGAAAGAGTGAACATTCTTTACATTACCTGAAAGCAACTTTTCAAAATCATGCAATATTAGGTCTTCCAGGTATGAAAAAGTTCACCCTAAAGACTGCTATCTTCTGGAACTCACAGTCAAGCAAAAATGAAATCTCTTGAATAACTACACCCAGCAAGATAATGGAACAGCGAAGACTATTTGAAAAAGTTCTAAAACATCACAGAACTGGACTGTCAAAGAAGCACCTTTTAATCAATTCAATGCAAAGCAGTACAGGGCAGGATTTACTCTTACCCGTGTCCAGGAGTTAAGTTTCGATTCTTCAGAATTCTGTGGTTCTTTATTAATTAGACAACATAAGCACCATATTAGAATTTTCTGACTTTCATCTGCAAAAAGGAAAACTAAAATAAGTAGGTTTAATCAAATAGGAAGAAAAGATAATCAGTATAAAAATTCTTTAAACACTGTATTTAAAGGAAATATATGTATTATATTTTAGGAAAATCTCAAACTACTAAATTCATGAAACAAACATCCAGGACCATCTGTGAAACTTAACTTCATGGGGTTTTTTTTATTCTTGTGGTTTTGGGATCACTTATGCTTAGCCCTTGTGTGGTCAATTCCCTTTCTTATATAGCAACAATTTTTAAAGCCAAAAGAGAATGAAAGAAACAACTAAAAGGACTGCACGTTTCCCAAGATTAGTTCTCTTAAAGCATATTTCAGACTGATAGTAATTTCAACCTTTTAAAGGCAATATAACTGTTCTAGGCAGTACTAAGGATTTCTGTCTTAATCTTTTAATCTTCTAGTTCCCCAAAACACCCTTACTTCTTAAAAAAAAAATTAACGAAAGGATCGTTTTAAAACACATTCTGTTTTTCTAAATGGTTTGGATAAAATAGAAGCCTCTGACATGTTCCTCATTCTTTAAAATTTAAAACTTTACCAAATATGTGATGAAAACGCTGAACTTTGAAATCTTATACTTGGCAAGAATATCTACTCAGTGAGCCATTTTCTTTTTCCTCGTTTGGTAACAGAGTCCATTCCAGTTGGAGATTTTACAACACAACTGAGAAGCAAGAATGATGCATAAAACTGAAGACATCAGTAACTACACAAGAGCCAACCAACCATGGCTTTCATCTAAAGGCCGTGGAGTGGCAGCTGAGGAAGGCCAGCACCAGGAACCAATTATCTGCAGAATCACCTGATACCCCTTACCCTCTCATCTTCTATGGTCTAAGAAACACAGCATTTCTAAGAGCTATGGGAACAAGAAATAAGGAAAATATCAACAAGAAATAAGGAAAATATAACCTTTTATAAAATATAAAAGCTACCCCTGCATTTTCAACCATATACTAAAGAACACTAATAGTAAATGTTTATTAAGCCTACTTTTCTCCCCTATAAACGTCATAAGTTTCTGCTCCCATAATAACATCTCTGGACAAACTTTATCAGGGATTATTCTGAGGGACATTCATTTTTTTCCTAGTTTTTAATGAGCTCAAATGTCTCACCGACTTGCCTATTACAGGTATATTTCATGAATCATGTCATTTAACCTCTGAAGATCCTAGGATTCTTCAGGCTCAACCAATGCCACTGATTTAAAATTTGACCACTGCACTTCCTGTGCTTTAAATATTAAAAGAAAGTCTAACTATCTTCATGTCACAGAGTGTCAGACACATCCAGTGATATGCTTACTACACAAGTGGCTTCCCCTGTTAGGGGAAAAAAAAAGCAACCCAATGGGACGGCGGGGAGGGGGAGAAAAAGAAAGAAAATAGTATTTTATGGAACTTAAGTTATCTAAAAGATGGAAATTTTCCCCAGGTGTTGAGTGAATCTGCACATTTAGTTCAACAAGTGTATAATTTTTCGAAATTGTCCCTAAAACAAAATAAGCCCATTAGCAGTGCATTTCAGTCCATTTCAGTACATTGACCCTGGGCAAGGGAAGGCACCTCCTAAAGGCTGGGTGAACATTTCTCTGGCTGCTCTTTGTTTTTGTTTTTGTTTTGTTTTGAGGGACAATTTCGGAAGCCATCACTTGTTATTCACGAGTGCCACCAACGCTCACTGCAGGGAGAAGGCATCTGTCAGGTTCCTCTCTGAGGCTCCTAGATTCAGAGTGGACATCCTGCAGTCCAGTTGAGTGAGATGGGAAAACACCTGGGATTCACCATGCAAAGAGTCACTGCCACCAGTTCTTCATGAAAATTTGGATTCTAAAAATGAGTGGAAGGGGAAAAAATATGCCAGCATATATTTGCCACATATTTTTTTGTATCCTGAGCTAGTATTCCAAATGAAAACTAAATTAATTCTTCAAAATTCTTTTAAAATTCCTTAATCTACAATTTAAAAGAATGAAGATAGCATTTTTTTAAGACAATAAATATTTGTTATTTTAAGCTGCCAAGTTTGGGGGCAGATTTTTATATAGCAATAAATACCAAATAGTGAGGTTATAGCTGTTATGCTTAATCCTGAGGGCAGCCATAATTCCAAGAAATTGAAAGCAGTAAACTTATGTAGAGAACACACCCGAATAAAAGGTATTCCCTCCCTTTCCATTATCTGTTTTTTCTCTTCTCTTCAGGTATCTTTTCATTTCCAAATCTTTCCTCCTTCTTTATTATCCTTATTTCTGATCCAATTCTCACCTAGCATTATCAGAGACTTAACTTCTTTCTTTGATGGAAACTGTCACCTTTCCTGTATTTAAGGTTACTTTCATATTATAAAACCGTAAGAAAAGACCCTCTCCTGACCAAAAGTACCCAACTAGCAAAACAACAATAGTAACACAGGCAAGAGTTAATTCATCCTGGAGTTCTGTTGTCTGTCAGTCTTCACTAAGCTCAGAACCCAAGGCACACCTCAAACAGGAAGCTGAAATTTAACAGATAATTCAAAACATAACCGAGGCACTGAAACAAAAAGAGATGAAGGATTTGTTTCTGGCTGTCAGAGGGGGCCAATGTAATGGGGAGAGGTGCTACGGAATGATCACACACAGATACAAGTTTAAAGCTACAGGGAGAAATCAGTCCAGTCTCCTGCTTTTACAAATAAGGAATCTGAAACCTAGCGAGTCTGGTGGCTCATCTCAGAAAGTCCCATTTCATCTACTGTTCTCTAAGAGTCAGCCCCAGTTCGACCTCCCCTGAAAAACTCTCCTCTAACTCTCAGCTCCCTGTTCAGAGCTCCATTAACACAAACCATTTCTGAGTCAGGCTGATCTGCTGGGGTCTCTTTTCTCTGTGACTGGATGCTTCCAGTGAGAGAAATCGTGGCCATGTTTTCATAGGCTTCGCACATTAAAAAAAAAAAAAAAAATGCTTAGTAAGTATCTGTCCAGTGAATATATATATTCATGTGAGGCAATAAACCTCAACTGTACACCTTCAGATGTGCCTGCTCTCCTCTATGCTAGGCCCTGAATGACAAAAACAAGTAAAACCACAGTCCCGGCTCTCGAGAAGTATTCAGTCCTCCAGGACATCAGACAGGCAAACCGATAATTACAAAAGGGTGCAGTAAGTGTTAGAATTCAGGGAGATGCGATCAGCTATGGGGACACTAAGAGAAGTTCCTAATTCAGCTCCAGCAAAACTATTTCAAAGAAAGTTTAAAAGGACAGAAAATGAAAACAGAGCTCCAGGCAAAGGAGTGACATGTCACAAGCCCTGACATCACATGCCTTCCAGTCACTGTTAGTAACTCAACTCAACCTGACTACCATGTGTGTGGTGTGGTTGTGAAGGATTACACAGGAAATGAGGCTAGAGGCAGGAGGTTAAGAAAGGAACATCTACCCCAAAGTGTCCCCAAATTCCTCTTCACCTTGGTTAAAACTACAGTTAAAACTACATCCACAAAGAACGTCAGGGCCATGTAAGGATTAGGACACTGAAGAATGATTTTATGCATGGAAAAGGGTAGAATGTGAGTTAACATGAAATTGTTAAACAAGAAATTATTTCATTATTATAACCATTTCACAATGAATTAAAAATGAGGTTTGATAATCATCTGGAAGAGTCTACTCTATAACACATGTTCTATTTTCTTACTAATATGCATATGTATAGGTGTGTCTATGTACATGTGTGTGAGATAATCTATGTGAACATATATGGACAAGAAAAGAATGTCACCTTTTTTTGTTTTTTATTTTTTAAGATTTCATTTATTTATTTGAGAGATAGTGAAAGCAAGAGAGAGCACAGAGGGAGAGGAGAGGGAGAAGCAGACCCTCTGACTTGCCGCTGAACAGAGAGCCCAATGTGGAACCCGTTCCCAGGACCCTGAGGTAATGACCTGAGCAGAAAGCAGATGCTTAATTGACTGAGTCACCCAGGCGACCAGGATGCCATCTTTCTAATGGAACAATGAATAAACCTTAATAGTTATTTTGTAAACAATGGGACAAAATTTATCATTTGAAGCTCTGTATTTTGTTAAACAATGCATAGATTAAAATTATTATTAGAAGTTTGTATTTTGAGAAGACAGGCTTTGGAGTCTTACCAAATGCTAAGATAAAAGGATTCCAGCAAGTTTTTGCCAAGAGTTGACCAATTGTGGGGAACCTTTCAATGATCGTCTTTGAATCCTATAGAAGAAAAATATGTTTTGGTCAATAAAAGGACACCACACATCTTAGAGAGTTAAACTGATACTATAGGTTGAAGGAGTCTGAATATTTAGTATATTTCAGAAAAGTGGGAATTTCAAATAAAATTTAACAAGTAACCACCTTACTTCATCCTTAAACCATACCACCAAAACTTGAAGATGTACAGCACATTTACATAAAATCAAGCTTCTTATAAAATTACCTTTATTTTATTTATACTTAGGAAACGCCAATTTGTTTAAAAATATAAAAGAATGTATACCAGTGAACAAAATATTGTGGGTTTTTTTTTACTCCACCATAAGAAAGGTTCCTAACTCAACTTTAGTAGGGCTATTTCAAAGAAGGCTTGGGAGGACAAGAACTCTAGAACTTGTAAAAAGAAACAAAAGCAGCTACAGCATAAAGATATACATCTCTGTTTATGACTATTTTGGTTACCAAATGCGAAATGACATCATACTTACTCTACAATAATCTGAGACCAGATCAAGCAAATAGAAAACAGCTTAAGATTAAACAATCTACATGCTATTGTAGCATGCATAACTGGCCCTCTTCCCACTTCTTTACCTTTCAAGAAAATTCAAAAATAAGACCTAAATGAGGTAACATGTATATAAGCTGAAATGTAAGCTGCTGCACCAATAAATTCTTCACATTTGTCTTAGCATCAAGGCCAATCCTAGACTTTCTGGGACCAATTTAAAGCCAAGCTGCAGAAATCCAATTACAGAAAAACAATTTTAAAAGGTAGTGTCAGTTGCTCATACAGACTCTATCTTTCCTTCTAGTTGCTAAAAACATATGAACTCATATCGTCAACATGAGTAATTCTTTGAATTTCTGACTTGCTTTTTTAAGGGAAGTTTTCCTTTGTTATATTTTTTATAACAAAAGAACATCTATGTTAAATGAAAATTTCACTTTTCATTTTGAATTTAGAAAGTAAGTATAAAACAAATAATATTTTCATAACATAAAAGCATGTTAATTTATTAAAATATCCATTGTAGTAAAAATGGGAAATGTCAAAACAAAAAAAATCAAATTTGAACACATTATACAACAGCAGTGAAGACACTCAAAATCTTAATATTCACCAGAAAAGACCACTTGAAATATTCAAAAGAAGAGATCTTATTATTTATCATCTCATGGTAGAACCAACTTTAGGACAGCATTAAAGAAAGGGTAAGCATTGGGGTGCCTGGGTGGCTCAGTCAGTTAAGTGTTCTACTGATTTTGGCTCAGGTCATGATTTCAGATTGTGAGGTCAAGCCCAGCATTGTGCTTCACTCTGGGCATGGAGCCTGCTTAAGATTTTCTCTCTTCCTCTCCCCATCTTTTCTCCCTCTCTTAAAAATGGGGTGGGGGGGTGGGGGGGAAGCACTTAGGAAAACTCTTCAATATTTAAAAAATGCAAAGGCATTTAAAAGAATCCCAATTATTACCTGACAACAAGTGTCAAAATCTTGTTTTTTAAAAAAACAACTTTACTGGTCAGGAAGTCCCATATGACAATGTAACTAATCGAGAAGATTTAAATCGTAAGAAATCAGAGGTCAGGAAACAGTCTGTATTACCTATGGATAATTTGTCTTTCCAACCCAACAATATATCGGGTCAATACCACAAGTCCCTGACCCCAGATAACATTCAGGCTTAGTTAAATGTAGTAGAGATTTGTTATTTTGGTCTACCACTTACCATCTCTTTCAAAACTTCATACATCTGCCTCAGGAACTCCTGAAATCGAGGCAGGTGAAGGCAGGTATCTTGCTGGGTTTCCAAAGTAGAGGCCTGGTCCCACACAGAAAGCTTCTGCATCCAAAACTGATAATCAGAAGAAAAGCCTACTGAATCTTGAGCCATCTTTGAAAAAGGGAAAAGGTGATGGACCTTCACAGTGGCCTGCCAAGCACTGAAAGAAACAGTGAGCACACATCAAATCTAGAAGAAAGGGGGAAAATGAAACATTTTTAAAAGGATTTTTATTGGTTATTTCATATTCCACTGATGAGTGAAAGGGGGAATATAAGGGACTAAAATAGAATGCCTTCGATGGAGTCATCATTGAATTATTTTAAAACGTGTCACCCAGCTGTAGCTCCAATTCTCACCATCTGAACTTTTATCATGAGTAATATTCCACTAGAAGTCATTATACCTTCACAGACACATGCTAATTATACACAGAAAGCACACAGCTGATAATACTTTATATCTTCTTTTTAAGATTGAGCTATTTTTAAATGTTCTGAAGTTCATTTGGGTATTTTAATGTAATAGGAAATCAAAAACATCCTCGGGTGTTTAATAATAGGCTGTGTCTAAAAATGTTTTTGAAGTTTTCATGTTTTATATGCATTTCTGGCTTCTCATTAAGGTGTTCGAGAAATTCGCTATGCATTACTGTCTACTGAAATTTCTTTCCAGTCTCTCTTCACTTTTTAGGAAAAGTAAAATAATTCATTCCACATGCATCATTTTGAGCAACCTATTTGATTAAAGACTAGTATATATGCTTGATCTCAATTAATTCACAAGAAGAAATCATATTTTAGTAAAATATGAAAAACTATAATTATTGAGGAGGTGTACTAGTCCTAAAGGACAGAACATCGTCCATAAACGTGACTTACCACACCTGAAGTACATGTTAGAAAGAACTGGGGAGTGGCGCAGTGAGAATGAGCCTCAGGCAGAGCTGGCTAAATAAACCCAGGTGTCCCCCCACCATCCCAGCTCCTCACCATCCTCACCCATAAGAAGCACACCGGGCAGAAGAGGGAGGGCTGCTTCTCAACTGTGCAGGCTTTTACAAGGCCTCTGACTTTCTTGGGACAGGGATGATACTCAGCTATATGATTTCAAAAGACAGCTCTGCAAAAGGTGAGCTTAAACGTTCAGCAGCAATAATTAACAGATAAAATGGTCCCAATTAACCAAAAACAACAACAAAGGAGGTTTCATTATTAAAGAAGAAAATCAAAATACTTAAGGAGGTCATACAATTTGGTTGCAGTACACAAAACTAGAGCAGGAAGGTGGAAATTTTTAAATAGTACTAAAAATTTGATCTTAAGTAGGACCATGAGGGAAAAAAAGGTATAATCATGGGGGAAATACATGCATCCTGTCAAATGGCACATAATAACCAAAAATTTATTCCTTCTCCCTGAATCCTCCCTTTCTCTCATTCTCCTTCTTATCCAAGCCATCACCAACACCTGTCAATTCTACTCCTAAAATAAAAAAGCATGATTTCACTCAACTTATCCACTTCTTCCTAATTCCACTGCTGCATCCCATCCCATTCCCATCCATTTCTTCCCACCCATCCATCTCCAGTTCCTTCTCTGCAGTCCACAAAAACAACTTTCCCAAATGAGAATCACACCCAGCACACTCCTGCTTAAAACCTCCCCCCAACTTCAAAAGCTTCCTGCGAAAGAAATCCTGACTCCCTGTAGGAAAGATCCTAGCTCCTTCCTGCAATCTTTGAAGTCTTGCAAAAACTTAGCTCTGGCACCTGCTCTCTTTTCCTATGCCACCACTCCTCCACTGCGTACCATCTGGTCCAGGCCTCTCATCCGTTCCACCAACACGTGGAACCCTTTCCTGCATTACTGCTTTCTGCTCCTTCCTCCACACCTCCTATCCCATCAGTAGTTATTTGCTCACTTAGTTACTCCTTCCTCTACCTGTATATAAATTCCCTGTGTCCTAGAATTTAACAGATGCCTGGCAAACAATAAATATTAGATAAAGAAATAAATAATTCACTGCTACTTTTCAAAGTATAGTTCTAAACTAAACACCATAACAAAATGCCTTTTCAGATATAGCAATTGAACTTTTAAAAGGTAACTTCCCCAGAAAAAAAATTTTTAAGGTATATCTATGTGAAATTTTATTAATATCCCATTTTAGAAATACAGTAATAGCTTATACACACATATCCTTACTATGCTCTTGACAATATGTTAAGTGGTTTACACACAGTAGCTAATTTAATCCTGTAAGCAACCCTATGAAATGGGTACTATCATTATCCTCATTTTACAGAGGCACAGAGAAATTACGTAATTCCCCAAAGTAAGATTACATAAAAGCCCAAAGGAAGTAACTGCTAGGAAATAGCAGAGCTACAGGTTGTGGGATCTGATTCACAGAGTCTAGCTCTAAAGTCTGTGCCTTCAACAAGGAAATAAACCGAAGAAACAAATTAATGGATTTCTTACATAGTTCACACAGTTCTAGGTGAGGCCTTTTTAGATATCTGGAGACACTAAACCGAAGACCTTTTTGGTAGAAGAGACAGAAAACATCATTTTATTACTGCCAAATTACAAACAACATTTTGCTTAGCAACAGGAATACATCTGATGGTTTTAAATGGAAACAGCTTTAGGGATCATGCAGCCATGGTCCTGAGGGGCTGTTCTACAGCCTGTCTGGGGGGAGATGGTCATGACTGGGAAACAAGGGTGACCTGATTGTGATGCTTAGCAGTGGGAGTGCTGCTGGCATTTAGTGCCCAGGAGCCAGGGATGCTGAGCATACTGCAATGCATCGGTTCAGCAGTGCACGAAAAACGGCCTTCCCCCAAAGGCCAATGACACCCCTACTGAGAAATGATGACCTAATCCAAACACTCTGGAATGGGCATCTGTTGACTATGCCTGTTGAGCATTCCTCCTCCCTTCTTTTGATTATAACACCTTACTGTCCCTTAAGGAAAGAACTCCTCCATTCCCCAAGTCTTGGTGAGCCTATTAATCAAGGCACCTTGTGCCATCCGTGAGAGGTGAAATTATGATTCAAGTTAGGCAAACCAGACCCTGTGCTGGGAATCTGAATCTTGAAGAGAATGATATAAAGATGGAACTAAGTCATTTCAAAGACTCACTCAGTCTAGATCCAAAGGACCCTACATCATGTCCTTATATTAACAAAGTATAGCCTTCTAGCTCTCTATTTTTTTTTTTTTTTTAAGATTTTATTTTTGGAGTGCCTGGGTGGCTCAGTTGATTAAGCATCTGCCTTTAGCTCAGGTCATGATCTAGGATCGAGGCCAGCATTAGGCTCCTTGTTCAGCAGGGAACCTGCTTCTCCCTCTCCCTCTGCCTGCCACTCCCCCTGCTTGTGCTCTCTCTCTTGCTCTCTCTCTCACCAAATGGATGAATAAAATCTTTAAATTTAAAAAAAAAAAAGATTTTATTTTTAAGTAATCTCTATACCCATTGTGGGCTCGAACTCACAACCCTGAGCTGAGATCAAGAGTTGCACGTTCCACCCACTGAGCCAGCCAGGCGCCCCTCAGCTTGCTCTTTAATTCTGTCCACTACCCAGGGCTTTCTGCAAAATCCTTTTTTTCCCCCTTAAATTAACCACTGTTGGTTTCTGTGGTTTCAAGAAAACAAAACAAAAAAAACCAACTACAAACTGATATAGTTTCACATATACTGATATAACATCTAATATAAACCAGATAGTGGGCTGCAGGCAACAAACCTTTGAAGAAAGAAGAGGAATTTAGAAATGGTCACTGGGCCAAATCATGGAAAACGGCAGGGAAACTTCTGTTCATATTAGGGTATTAGAAACCAGAAGTCCATGGAACAAGAAGGTAATACAGGTCAATGAGGTATTGCCTATGATCAGGGACCCTACCTTGTTATAACCTTCTAGTAGGAATGGCCATGTGAAAGACTGGATTATCAAAAAATGATATCTGATAATCTGTAAAAAAAAAAAAAACAAAAACAAAAACAAAAAAACAGCAAAACAAAACAAAAAAAACAAACCGTCTTTTCAACCAGGAAGCCAGTTGGTCTTAGTCAATGATATTGCGCTACAAAGACACAATCAAATGGTGACTCCAACTCAAGCTGTACTTTCAGATGTGGACCCTACTGGAGAAAACTAATACCACCCCAGGCACCTAGAATGCAGTTATGAAGCTGGTAATTAATGCATTTCTCCATTGGGATAACTTGAGGACATGTGAAAGTGGTCTGAACCGCTTTCACCTCCCTTAGAGGTATCAACTCAGAACACAGTGTATTACACTAGTCTACCATATTGAAGTTATCAGGCTGACAGACTAAGAAGAGATTAAGAAGACACAGGTGCCTTGCATGTATTTCAGATAGTGGGATATAAATCCCATGAATATACAGGGCCTGCCACTTCAGGACATTTCTTGCAATCCAAGCATCTGTACCAAGTCAGGATATGCCCTTTAAAATAAGGATAAACAACAAACTAGTACCAGTGGTTGCCTCCAATGTGGACCAGATAGCTGGATAAGCGCAGAAAACAAACGTGGGTTTTACTGTCCACCTTTTTTGCATCTTTTCAAAACATTTGGCTGACATCTCTGGGACTCATGAACATAAACTCACATGGGTTTTAGACCATTTATCTGCTTCTACCTATTTTCTGGCAGTGAGAAATATGAGTAGGACCCAGAGCAAGAATCACTGCACAGTTGATTCATGCTAAAGTGCTCTGCCACTTGGCACACATGTCCCAGCAGATCCAATGGTGTTTAAAGTGTGTATGGAAGATCTGGATTCTGGGCAGAGCCAATAGCAGGCCTCAGTGACTGGACTGACTGTCCAAGCCACAGAGCTGGGTGTGCCCAGCAGTACTCTATCATCATGTGCAAATTATGCCTTCTTGAGCAAAATGCATGAGTGAGGTTTTTGGATGCTATCTGTGTTTGTCTTTCCTGCTGTGTCATATAATTTTTTTTTAATTCCCTTCCCTTTCATTTTTCCCGCTCCTACTACTGCATATATAGAGTATATTATTAGTAGATAAATTTTCTAAAGTCTGTAATTTACCAACTATCGCAGAGATGGGAAGAGGAACTGACATTATCCAAAAATCTTGGGCCTGAAGCCAGAAGCATTAACCACGCATTATTACTTCAGATATCTCCCTTTTTGAAAGGAAAGCTAAATTATATTAATTGGAAGTGTTTTAAAAATTCTTTGTGTGGGGCGCCTGGGTGGCTCAGTGGTTCAGCTCAGGTCATGATCTCAGGGTCCTGGGATCAGGTCCCGCATGGGGCTCTCTGCTCAGCAGGGAGCCTGCTTCCCTTCCTCTCCCTCTGCCTGTCTCTCTGCCTGCTTGTGATCTCTGTCTTTCAAATAAATAAATAAAATCTTTAAAAAACAAATTCTTTGTGTAGACAGCAGTAGGTCTGAATGTCCTAAGTAACCAGCAAGTGCAAAGTAGTCGGTATCTGTGGTTTTGCCCACCTAGCAACCTTTTCCTATTCCTTTAATATGAATGCACCCCACTTTCGCTCTGAAGAACTGCCCTTCATCCATTCCATATAGTCTTACTAAGACTATGAATCAAGTTGTGCTTCTTTAAGAGTGAGAGAGTTACATAGTTTTCACAGATGAAGCTAACAGAAAAGAATGCTATGCAAATAAAATAAAGTTTACATCTCTTTATCTGACACCACTCATAAACAGCCGACTTTTACCCAACAGAGAGAACAGCTTATAATAATCTCACTTAAGGCACAGGCTACATAGTACAAATGAACTTTTATGTTTTTTTTTCCTGTTTAATAACTATTTTTAAATACACCAAAAAGCAGACAAAGCAGCCAAAAGAACGCCTATGTACCCATTAATTAGTTCAAGCAAATCACAGACATCATACCATTTTACCCAAAATACTTTGATCTATATCTCTCTTTTCTAATGACTCCAAAAAAAAAAAAAAAAAGGAAAGAAAAAGAAACTTAACTACACTATCTTTCACACCCAATAAATCCAGAAATAATCATCTAATAACCCATCTACATTCAAATTTTTTTTAAATTACCCTTTAGGTTGGGTTGTTTATATTAGTATCCAAACAACATCCACACATTGCATATGGACAATACTGATATCTCTCCTTTAATCTGTTATAAAATGATATAAAAATAAGCCTCCCTTAATCTTTAATAATCACCCCTTGATTTTCATATCATTTATCCAAAAAAAAAAAAAAAAAAACGAGTAGAAGAGGCTAATAGAATCTACTGTACTAATAGAATCCTCCACACTTGTGCAGTTGGCTGATTGCATTCCTCTGGCGTTAGCATGTTTTGCTAACCCCTATATTGCCTACAAACTGAGAGCACAATTTATAAGTTTTTTTAGGTCCAGGGTCAATCTTTTTCCAAGAATACTTCATTGATAGTGGTGTGTGCTTTGAGTCAAATGAGAAAGCACATACTGGTTGTCTTATGTACCATAATGTGGAAACTGATCAGTTGTTTCACATAGAGCCATCCATTATAAAGTTCACCATCAACACTTTCCTGAATGCTCTTCTGAACTGATGATCATTTTAGATCCTTTAGGGGATAAAAAACAGTGATTTTGCTTTTTTATCCACTATCCTGCTTTTATGGTGTTTCTTGACATATTAAAGCCTTACAGTTTTAGGTAGTAAGAATAACAATCTTTTCCTATGGCAATCCAACATTACGTCTCTCTAACACCATGAAATTGCCAAAAGCATTGTTAACTTCCCTGACTAACCCCCCCTTCAGGTTCTTGGTCTCTCCCAGCTTCTCAAGAAATGGCAATGCCCTGAGGGTGAAAAGCTGCTAAAGAATCTGTTCAGAACTCTGCACTTCCTTTCATGCCAGTGTTAACCCCTTGAGTACTGAGTATCTGCAGTTTTCCAATGGCTTCAAAAGATGTTTTATCTGGCTCTTCTTGGCACTGTAAATAGCTGGAAGTAAAAGTCTATCATAAGTTCCAAGACAGGGGAGGTAAACAAAAGTATAAAATTACAGTACAGAATATTTTTAGTGGAAACATACTTAATTAAAATTGCATCCTATTTCAGTCCTATGTCAGATAATGGTAGACTATACAGTTGAGACCAACCTACCTGTTGGCTACATGCAATACAAAAACATAATTTAAAAATCATCAAGGAATCAGAAAAACAGTGTTAAATGATAGAGAAAGATTTTAGCACATGGGTTACATAGGCTTAGGGATGCACTTCTGATCCTAAAGATGCAGTTAAAATGCAAGGTTAAAAAGCTTTTTCAGGAGCCTGGAAGATACAAACAAAACACCTCTTTGAAGGAAAATAACATCTAACTATTCCTAAAAATTTTTCAAATAGAACAAAAATTATATAATGAAAGACAATCAAGCACATAGGAAGAAAAGAACACATGAAGAAAAACTCCAAAACAATGGACAAAAATGAAAAAGAAATAGAACAAAATAAATAAAACAAATAAAAGAATATGGTAGAAATTCTAAAATTCTAAAACTGAAAAAACAAGACAAAAAAAACTAATTAAAACTAAGAATTCGACAGATGGGTTCAATAGTTGATCAGACCCAACTGAAAACAGAATTAGAGAACTTGGAATATATAGAAGAAGAAACTACACAGAATTCAACATGGAAAATAAAACAATGGAAAATATAGGAGAATGGATAAGATACAAAAAACTACAGCAAGATAGCCAGAAAACATACCTCTAATACAATAAATGTGTGTGGGGGAAGGCCAACCCAGAATACTATACCCAACTAAAATATTTAAGATAAAGTGAAATGAAACATCTAATATGTCAGAGAATCTGCCACCAGTAAGCCTGCTCTTAGATGAAAAATGGTCCCAGACAAAATTCTGGAGGCATGAGAAGAAATGACAACAAAAACGGTAGATATGTGAAAAAATTTAATTTAACATTTGATATAAAATAAGAATAATATCACTGAAGTTTTAAAAATATATATAGAAATTAAGATATAATAAAAACAACAGTATACAAGCCTGGAAAAAAATAGTTAAAGAGTTCTAAAGTTCCGCATTTTCCAGGAAAATGAAGATAAAAGAGTTAACATTAGGTTTTGTTTGTTTTTTTTTTTTTTAAGATTTTATTTATTTATATGAGAGAGAGACAGTGAGAGAGAGCATGAGCAAGGAGAAGGTCAGGGGGAGAAGCAGACTCCCCGTGGAGCTGGGGGCCTAATGCGGGACTTGATCCCGGGACTCTGGGATCATGACCTGAGCCAAAGGCAGTCGTCCAAACAACTGAGCCACCCAGGTGTCCCTTAACATTAGGTTTTAATAATTCAAGAATGCACACTATAATTTCTAGATATCCACTAACAGAATATCAACAGGTAGTATATAATTTCCAGGTTATCGGAAAAATTTACAATTAAAAAAAAAAAAAAACCCCAAAAGGGGAAGAATGGAGAGAAAAAGGAATATAGAATGGACAAGATTAAAAAAAAAACAGAGTGAGATGGTAGATTTAAACTCAAATATATCAGTAATTATATGATATACCAATGGCTTAAATATCTGAGGAAATACATTTATTTAAATTCTAGTTAGTTAACATACAGTGTAATAATACTTTCAGGTGTACAATATCATGACTCAATACATCCGTACATCACCTGGTGCCCATGGTGCAGTCCTTAATCCCCATCACCTATTTCACCCATTCCCTTCCCCTTTGGTAACCATCAGTTTGTTCTCTGTAGTTTCTTGGCTTGGCCTCTTCCTCTCTCTTCCCCCCCTCCCCGCTTTTGCTCATTGTTTTGTTTCCTAAATTCAACATACAATTGAAATCATATGGTTTTTATCTTTCTCTGACTGATGAATTTCATCAGTTTCATCATTTACTTAACATAATACTCTCTTGCTCCATCCATGCTGTCACAAATGGCAAAAGTTCATTCATTTTCATGGCTGAGTAATAGTCATATGTGTGTGTGTGTGTGTGTGTGTATGTGTGAGACAGAGTATGCATACACCACATCTTCTTTATCCATTCATCAACTGATGGACATGGGCTGTTTCTGTAATTCGACTATTGTAGATAACACTATCAGTTTTTAATTAAAAAGAAAAAAGGGGGTGCCTGGGTGGCTCAGTGGGTTAAAGCCTCTGCCTTCGGCTCAGGTCATGATCCCAGTGCCCTGGGATGGAGCCCCGCCTTGGGCTCTCTGCTCAGCAGGGAGCCTGCTTCCTCCTCTCTCTCTCTCTCTCTCTCTCTCTGCCTGCTTCTCTGCCTACTTGTGATCTCCCTCTGTCAAATAAATAAATAAAATCTTAAAAAAATATATGTTGCTACAAAAGACACATTTAAAACATAAAGATATGGTGATTCAGAGAGACTAAAAGAATAGGGAAAGAAAAACCATACAAACCTAACCAAAGAAATCCAATACACTGTACCAACTCAAATACACTTTGGGACAAAAAGCATTACCAGAGGTAAAGAAGGTCACTTAATAATGACAGTGTTTGATTCACCAGGAAGATTAAACAATTCTAAATTTGTATGCTCCAATAATATGGAAATGAAAAAAAAACTATAAAGCTCAAAATATAACACAGAAACTGACCTAACTGCAAAAAGAAACAATCAATTCCAATCATACTGGGAATTTTCACACATCCCTCTCAGTAAATCATAATCATGCAAAAATGCACAAATTACAAGCTCTCCCTCAAAGAACACTCCAAGCTTATTTGTTACTGTGCACTGTGCACCAGCAGAATGTTCATAGTAGCACTGTTCATAATAGACCCAAACTGTAAAGAACCCAAATGCCAGTCAAGAGTAGAATGAATTAAATGTGATATAGTCATACAAAGCAATACTATACAGCAATGAAAATGTGGGATCTACCACTACAGGCATAGAGATGAATTTTCAATCATAATATTGAGAAAAAGAAAGCAACCTGTAAGAATATATAAGATATGATTCATTTACACAAAGTTCAAAATCAGGTAAAACTAAACTGCAGTGGTTACCCTGAAAAGTCAGGAATCCTATTACCATTAGAGGAAGAAAAGAAGAACAATGGCAATCAGGATGCTGACAATATTCTATTTCTTGACCTGGATGCCAGTAACATGTGTATTGACATTTTAATAATTTATAAAGCCATGAGTCATGTTTATGTGCTTTCCTCTATGTGTTACTTTCCACTACCCCCCCAAAAAGCTTCAACTTCTAAATATACATTTACCATCCAGATATTACCCCAAAGGAAAAAAAGAAAAAATGTTATAGCTTACAGTTCCTAATCATTAAAGTATCTGAATACAATAACAATTTTTAATTATTGAAAGAATCTATAAGTATTTTATATTTTCTAGCTGAGTCCTCTGAAAATATTACAACTGTCATAATTGGCCAGAGATACAATCTTAGTGCTTGTTTTCTTTCTCCTTCCCATCCTCAAATAATGACTCCCCTTTCCCAGTCTTGGCTCTCAGAAAGACAAAATCCACAGCTTTCTCTACCTGCCCCCTCTTCCCAGTAGCTATGTGGCTACTGCTTTGCCCTGAGAGGGCTATGGGCATAAGGTTGAAGAGACATCCAATTCATCACTCAGGGGAGAGTAACCAGTGAGAGGTCTGTGCTAAACCAGACAAAATGAAACTGTGTCCACGCAGCTAAAACAAAATGCATGCCTCATAAAAGAGAGGATTCTTCAGTTTCAGGGTAATTTCAACTTTTTTCACAAATGCATTAATTTTTGTATCCCAGTTAATCTGCACACTTACTAGACAACTGAGATATGAATTTACATCTTTTGACTGATACCAAATTCTTGATCTTGCCCCAAACGTAAATCTTTGACCTCCTTATGAGTCTGCTTAGTGTACATGCCCTCACATGGATGTCTATGCCCATATTCATTTCATTGGAGCAACTGGAGAAATAATGTTTAGCATCATTTAAAAGCATAAAAGAAAGGTGGATATCAATGACATTAACTCAGGATTTTAACAAGAATTTTGTACACAAATTATATATGCTTATGTGGCAAAAGCAAATGGCATGGAAAGTTGGAAGGACATACTCATTTTCCATTTCTTATTTCTCTTTTGGCACATTTACCCTGTGTTAAGGAATCAAAACCATGATTTCACCTTCTCCACATACACAGACTAAAAACAACAAAAGATCTTAGTCCTCTCACTATATATTTCCAGGGGAAAATAAAATGACTTCAGAAATAATCATATAGAAGAGACTAAAGAAATGTCTTACAAGCACAGAGAGCTTAGACACCCAAATGCAATCGACTGTTTAGTAAAGGATCCCCATGTACTTCTCATGTCTCTGCTTCTTACTATCAGAGGAGATCCTACAGAGGAAGGAGGCAGAAGTAAGAGGGATAAAGTAGCGAGGGAATCCAGCCATCAGAGCCAGCAAACATCAGATATTGAAACAGGGCTGGTTCAAAATGGTGTCAGCTCTAGGGGTGACTGGATGGCTCAGTTGGTTAAATGTCTGACTTAAGCTCAGGTCATGATCCCAGAATCCTCGAATCGAGCCCATCAGGCTCCCTGTTCAGCCAAAAGCCTGCTTCTCTCTCTCTCTGCCTACTCCCCCGACCCGGCCCCTCGCCCCTGCACTTGCATTCTTGCTCTCTCTCAAACAGATAAATTATCTTAAAAAAAAAAAAAAAAAGTCGTGTCTGATTAGGATCACTGCCTCCCCCTCTTCTCTCATTTATACACCGCTTGAAAGTTACTCTGCTACTTGCAAAGTACTATTGTATTAACTGAGATCACCATGGCACAAAGATACACCACTATCCACGAGGGTTCACAGTGTTAGCTACCAAGACAACATGGCCTGCATTCAAAATAGAGCAAATGAAAAAGAGGTAATGCTTCAGTGCTAAAAGGTTCCCCATTTTGGTGATTTCTGTTCTTTGGGAAAAGGATATACTCAAAAACTTAATGGAAATGTGCTTCACAAAGAATACGGATTTTACCAAACACCATTCATGAGAAGTAATGAAGGAAAGAAAAGTATCACACTTAAGCAATGTCTGAAGAACAATGATGAAGAGGAAAGAAACATGTAGGTGACAGGCTGGGGCAAAGTATCCTTTATATTAATTAAATTAAATTTAAAATTTATTAAATTAAATTAAATTAAATTCATTCATTCATTCATTAAAAAAAACAAAGCCATTTCCCTTAATTTAAATATCAAATGTTAAAAGCCTGGCAAGGGACAGCCCCCAGACCAGTGGTTCTCAAATTATCTTTCAACAACAGTTTTGGAAATATATATAGTTCCCAAAGTTTGGGTTCCCAAAGTTCCATGTTGATACCTGAGTATTTAAACAGCCCTGACTTTAAAAAGTAAACCCTGCAGGCCCAGGCAAGAGCACGCAAGATGTTCCATCTACCATAGCACTGGGAGGGATCAGGAATGGCATGAGCCAGCAATTCCAGCCTCTCATTTAATATTACATGACATTATTATCCTCTCTTAATCTACAAAGTTTCAGGATGGAAAAATCCCTTCTATAATTTAACCTGCAATTTTCTGATCCTCCATTAGTACTGCTGTTGAAAGGCAACTCGCTATCGCAAAAGGGCTGTCCCATCTAGAGACAACTCAGAACTCAACTGATTTTAGATTTTCTGAAAAATCTATAAAGAATCCTTACTCAGGGACGCCTGGGTGGCTCAGTTGGTTAAGCAGCTGCCTTCGGCTCAGGTCATGATCCTAGCGTCCTGGGATCGAGTCCCACATCGGGCTCCTTGCTCAGCAGGGAGCCTGCTTCTCCCTCTGCCTCTGCCTGCCATTCTATCTGCCTGTGCTCGCTCTCTCCCTCTCTCTCTCTGATAAATAAAAAAATAAAAAAAATAAAAAGAATCCTTACTCAGATACGATGAGGAATGTGGTGCCTTTAAAGTCCTCTCAAAGGCTACACCTGGCACAGATGTAAAGGAAAAATATTTTAAGAATCACTTCATTTTAATCATTATTGTTTTCTTTCATGGCAAACAATAAAGCCAAGTATGCAAATAAGAGCAGCCACGGCTACATTTTGAACAGTGTGAGAAATCCAAAAGTAGTTATTATAATTTAATTGTGAGCATTGAGTAATTACCAAGTTCCTACCATCTGTATCTTTTAAATCAGTACAGTGGGTAAACATCTAGGATGAAGTCACCAAAGTGAAAATGATCACCACAGTGATATAGAACTTTAAAGTTTTTAAAAAATTGTTTAATGAAATGAAACCTTGTGTAAAAGTTCAACACGTAAAAGGGACAGACCTGTGCAAATCATGTATCAAATAAGGGTTTAGTAGCCCAAATATATTAAGAGCTCCCATAACTCAATGATGGAATGGAAGGAAGGATCCCTGTTTTTAAAAAATGGACAAAGGTGGGGCGCTTGGGTGGCTCAGTGGGTTAAAGCCTCTGCCTTCGGCTCAGGTCATGCACAATCCCAGGATCCTGGGATCGAGCCCCGCATTGGGCACTCTGCTCAGCGGAGCCTGCTTCTCCCTCTCTCTCTGCCTACTTGTGATCTTTCTCTCTGTGTCAAATAAATAAATAAAATTTAAAATAAATAAATAAATAAATAAATAAATAAATGAAATTTAAAAATGGACAAAGGACTTGAATAGATCTCTCTCAAAGATATACAAAAGGCCAATAAACACATGAAAAGCTGCTCAACATTACATTATATTACATAACATTATCATTATAGAAATGCAAATCAAAACTACAATGACATACTACTTTACACCCATGAGGGTGACTATTATTTAAAAACACAAAAAAATAGCAAGAGTTGGTGAAGATACAGAAAAACTGGAACCCTTGTGCATTGTTGGTAGGAATACTAAATAGCATAGCTGCTGTGGAACTCAGTATGGTGGATCCTAAAAAATTAAACAATGAATTACCATATAACCCAGCAATTCCACTTCTACATATACACACAAAAGAATTCAAAGTTAAGAGCACAAATGGGTATTTGTACACCCATGTTCATAAGAGCATTATTTACAATAGCCAAAGGGTAGCAATAATACAAAAGTTCATCGAGAGATGAATAAATATACAAAATAGGTATATACATACAATGGAATATTATTCAGTCCTAAAAGGAAGGAAATTCCAATACATACATGGACGAGCCTTGAGAAGATTATGCTAAGATAAACAAGCCAGACACAAAAGGACAAGTATTATATCATTTCACTTACAGGAGATACCCAGAGTAGTCAAACTCATAGAAACAGAAAACAGAATAGCAGTGGTCAGGGACTAGGTGGAGAATTATTATTTAATGGGTACATTGTTAAAGTTTGGGAAGATGAAAAAGATCTGGAGATGGATGGTGGTGAAGGTTGTACAACACCGTAAATATAATCAATGCTGCTGAACTGTACATTTAAAAAATAGTTAAAATGGTAATTGTGTTTATATACACTGTACTACAATTTAAAAAAAAAAGAAAAAAGGACAGACTTGAGCGTGGCTCTGGTCAAAGCAAAGATAGAGCCTAGAGTACACACTATGCCCCTGCCATGTTCTCCTCTCCAAGGACCCCTCATCAGAACAGTCCTACCTACACTGCGAGTGGTCTACCTGACAGTTATAACTCTTCTGTTGCTTCTTTGTTAACAAAATCAGTTCATCCAGGAATCTCACAGCCATGGGTCTTGAGGAAGGTGGGATGTGTCTCAATGCCATGGGCAAAGGTGTTGATTAATGGAGACCAAGAAATAGGAAACATTTTTAGGACTCCTTTATTCTTAAACATTGCTGAGGAAATTACTGAGAGATTTTGTTTATGTGGGTTATACATACATTTACCACATTAGAAATTAAACCTGAAAAAAATGTAAGATCCAAAAATATACATACACACATTTCATTAGCTGCCAGAGCAATGATACCATCATATATCATGTAATCTTTGACTCCACTGTAGATTAGGGAGAGAATAAGAGTGGATGATGTAAATGATGTCTTAGCATTATTATAAAAATAGTTTTGCTCTTATGATCCTTGTGAGAGGGAATGAGGGATACCCAAGTGTTCTCGAGCCACATTTTGAGAATGGCTGATGTAGACCAGTCATGGTATTTCCACCTCCCCTCTACTAACTGTAGGAATGGCCAGTTTCTCCACTTGGGACAATGACAACTGAGCTTCAGCTGAAAGGTTTCTGACAGAGCCTTTCTCAATCTAAAATAAATTCACATTTTTCCATATTAGATATTGTAGTCTTCATTTGACACTTAGGATGGCAGCAGTTGCCTTGAGATCATCCAGCAGTAAATACACCTGAGGGGAGTGGCCAACAATCTACAAAGAGCAGAGCAGAAAGATGGACCTGGGTCCTCTCACTAACACAGCTGAAGCAATTAAGTAGCCAACCTACTTTGAATTTTCCTTTGGGATTAAGACACCTTTTATTGGGTTTTCTGTTACCTGCAGTCAAACACATCCTAACTGGCACATATCCTTAGGACCAAGTTTGCTAAGTACATTCGGACACCAATGCTGTGCACGGTTGCTGGCACACAGAAACTTAATAAAGATTTGTTGAATAAATGTGTGGTACATAAATAAACAAGTCATCTAAGGCTGTTGTAAAGGAGAAACTAGATAGATAAAATTTGAGAAGATTTTGTGTTGATAGAAGCCCATGCAGCTCCCAGACAGTCAACATTTCAAAGTTCCTTAAAAACTTCATAGTCTCAAACTGGCTATGTATCATGACTGTCAGGGACCCAGAAAGTTAGAAATTGCCTTCCTATGGTCTACTCCATCTCTAGGCTAGAGGTAGGAGCGGTAAGTCTATACATGCCAAATACGGCCCATTACCAAAGCGCCAGCCTGATAAAAAGTACTATTTTTTTTCCCCCGAGCATGAATCAACTGAAGTCAATTCTCCCATGAAAGAAGCACCAGAGATTTAAGGGCAGAATGCTGTGAAACACTCCCTATGAAAGAAGAAAAAGACAAATTAAATACCTAGCCTCCAATCAATGTCATCAACGAGGGGCACAATGACCTTATCAGAAAATATTTAAGGATACCTGGCTGGGGGCGCCTGGGTGGCTCAGTGGATTAAGCCGCTGCCTTCGGCTCAGGTCATGATCTCAGTGTCCTGGGATCGAGCTCCGCATCAGGCTCTTTGCTCAGCGGGAGCCTGCTTCTCTCTCTCTCTCCGCCTACTTGTGATTTCTCTCTCTGTCAAATAAATAATAAATAAAATCTTTAAAAAAAAAAAAAAAAAAGGATACCTGGCTGGCTCAGTCAGTAGAGCATGTGCCTCTTAATCTCAGGGCTGTGAGTTCAAGCCCCACACTGGGTGTGGAGCCTACCTAAAAAGAGTGAGAGAGAGAGAGAGAGAAAATCTAAACTTCTAGGAATATAATAAAAAATAAAATTAAGAAATGTATATCCACCTATGCTTAAGGTTGACAACACACCTCCTCAGCCTTGCTGAAAGTCTGATACCATTTTCTTTTTTACTAAAAAGTAATGTTTCTTTGCTTCATTATTTTAAATAAGACTGGCCAATTTGCCCCATGTTTGTGAGTCACAAAAGTCACAATAAAATATTCTTGTTTCCATATAAAGTACTTAAGAAAGAAATTGTATCTCCCCCTCTAAAAACAATGAGGATTTTTTAAAAGTTCCACTAGGAGGAGCTGGCTTTTTCTCTGTTGAGTTTCTCCTTGGAGATAGTCTAATCAAAAGCCAGACCTGAAATTTTCAAACAAACCTCAATTGTAAACAAAATCTAGATCTAAGGCATCAGAAGTAACTGCAATCCAGGAGCACAGTGAACATAGTTTTCAGATGACTTTGAAAGAATTAAGGAAATTTAATCTAGCAGATAACTCTGCCTAAGGATTTATGGAACTCCATTCTCCAGTCTATGTCTCTAGGTGTGTGAAGAAAAGTGCCGCTCTCTGGACCAACTTCCAAGGAGAAGCATCCCTTTGTGATATTGCTTGTTTTGGAAGCTACCAAGGCCAAGCCCCCTGACCTTGGTCTCCATCAGAGCACCAAAGAACCACTGAGCTCAAAAATAAAACAAAAACAGAAACAAACAAACAAATAAAAACCAGTCTTCCTACATAAATTCTGCTAGAAATAGTGGTTACTTACTTTCCTTGAATTCTTCTTATTTCTTAGAGTAGATTATGACATTTGGTGAGACAAGAAGTTTGAAAAATGGCCTGAGGAGCACATTAGATACTAAAATATTAGTAATCTTACCTTTGTCACTGCTTATTTGGCTCCAAGTTATTTCTGCCTCTTTCTACCCTTGGTTCTACTCATAATTTACTACTAAGTAAACAAAACAAACAAACAAAAAAAATCCCACACAAAAAATAAAGTGTAGGGAGCCTACACCTTATTACAGAAACTCTCAAGAACACTACAAGTAAAAAGATGGCAGTGTGTTCCTTGCTCTCAAGCAACCTGTGGTTAATGAGAAAATCGGGATCTATAAACAGAAAAAACACAATCCCTTGTGGGAAGAACAGGGAAAAAGAAAACAGAAGGTGCTGCAGGGAGCACTAAGAAGGGGTACCTCACCCAGCACGGGAGGTGTCAGACACTTCCAGAGAGAAAGGATACTTATGCTGAGTAAAAACATGAAGTATGAGCAGGAGTGAGCCAGGCAAAAACATTAAACAAACCCCCCCCCAGCCCCACCAAAAAGCCCCCACCAAAAAACAACAAACAAAACAAAGACAATCACAGGATGCTACTACACTGCACAGGAAAAGCTAAGCTACCCTTTGATCCATATTTCTCAAACTCGAAGAAAAAACTGCTGAGTGTTCTCAGAGCCATCTAAAACCATTTTTAACCTGTTAAATACAAGTGTAAAACTATTATGCTTATAACTCTCATTCACCTACAAAACTTGACATGCACAAATGCCAACAAATCAAAAAACTGAATAAAATTTCAATTGACAAAATGAATTTGGTGTGATCAGGACAAAGGTTACTAATTCTCACTTGGACTGGTCATGTAAATCTGATACTGGCTACCAAAAGCTAGCAGCAGCTTCTGTCATTTGTTACCATGTGTGGGGATGGCTAAATTCACCCTTTTCTCTTTTTAAACTACGGTGAAACAGCAATCTCTTACTGAGCTCAAATATATGATTCACTTTCTCACCTCTATTCATTTCTCAAGATCTAAAAGTAGTGCTACTTGACACCAATATGAACATAACTGCAGGCACTGACATCTTTAAGACACTATTTAGTTAGAATTGTGGGCATTTAGGTGTTTGGAAACAACCAAATATTTAAATTACCATCAAAATGAAAAATAAAAGGTGAAATCCTTGTAGGGAACCATGGAATCCTAATAAATCCCACCTGCTTAATCCCACTCATCTTCTTGGGGCTGCAAGCCTCTGAAGGAAGAGCTTAATAACTGTATGCTACGGGTCACTGAACTTACACAAAAAAACATTTTTGTGGTTAGCGTTTAGTACTATGTAAAACCAAATATCTCACTTTATTTCCTTTAAACCCCCAGTCCACATGACTTCCAGTTAAGATGGCACAGTAAATTCACTTTGATGGAACCTCTCTACTCCAAACATACAGCAATGAGAGGGAAACATAAGAAGAGAAAACCAAAAAGATGTAGGCAAGCTCAAAAATAATATAAACATTTCTGTAAAACAGATACGGGGCAGAAACTCAAAGGGGGAAGCCCTCAAAGTTAAAACCTTGAGCCTCTTAAGTTCAGGATCCAGGAACCGAAGCTGGAAGTATCAGTCCTACAAAGTTTTGAGGCTAAACATAATTCACAAAAGACAGAGTCAGACCTAGCATCACTGTGTGACAGCATGGTCACACAGTTACCTCCATGGTAACTGGAGGAGGCCTCCCATTCCTAAAAAAAAAAAAAAGGTTGTAAGCTCCTTGAGCCATACAGAGCTGGGACATAGGGAGGAAGTAGGACACGGGCCAGCCAGTGGTCAGCCCATGATTGCCCAAGTATAAACTACCACTGTGGTTCTAGACTGAGGTTCCATGGAAGCCACCCAAGACAATTCTAAAATAGCTACCATGAATGAGCAGAGAGGAAGAGAGGTGGAAAATGAATAAATGAATGAAAACAATACAAAACAGATCTCATTTAAAACATGCCATTCAACCAAAGTTCTAAAGTACTTAAAGAAATCCAATGCCAATAAAGGCATTGGAAGAACAGAATCAGTCATCAGACCACTAATTCACTTCAGATGAAATTAATATTATGAAACAGTCCAACAAAATAAGCATTTTTAAGATGCTTTTAAAAAACTAATTGAAAAAGAATTAAAAATTATAAAACAAAAAGGCAGAATTAAAACAAGAGATGGTTAAAAAAGAATCAATCAGAAATTATGTGGATGAAGAATATAGTCATTAAAAAGTTTAATTAAAACTCAGCACACAAGATACTTTGGACTGGACAGAATTGAAGAAAGAACTGGACTTGAAGATAATATTAATAAAGAATTCACTCAAAATGTAACCCAGAAAAAAAAAAAAGAAAGAAAGAAAAGCATGTAAGAAAACTGAGTGACAGCTTCACAAACATCTAAGAGGTATCACAGCAGAACAAAGCAAAGAAAATGGAAAAGAAGAAACATTTAGAGATAAAAGCTTAGAATATTCCATTCTTGAGTTCTCAGATTAAAAGTACATTCTGAGGGTGCCTAGGTAGCTCAGTCAAGCATCCAACTCTAGATCTCAGCTCAGGTCTTGAGTTCGGGATCATGAGTTCAACACCGTAGAGGCAGTGGGGGGGGGGGGGGTAGTATATTCTGAATACTAAGAAAGGTAAGTTTAAAAAACAAGCAGATAACAATAGGAATACCCAGCTGACATGGAGTCCAGCAAGCACTTGCACCTTCCTTAGCAGCTGGTAAATACGAGGTGAACCAACTGTCTTTCACTGCAGAGAAACTTCCTGAGAAAACAGATCCCTACATGTTTTTGGCAACTTCTGGCAAAAAGAAATTTGTCCTGTTTGGAATGAATACTTGGTCTGGATTTGAATTTCTCATCCTGCCCACTACACTTCTGCCAGCAGCACCAAATGTGGACTTTACTAGATGCCTTGTTCATGATCATAATATCACAACCAACTCTGAACCAAAGAACTCTATATGCAGCAAAAGAAGTGAGGCAAAGGGCTGATGCCAACCATGCTCACTGTCAACTGTTGTTATTACTGGCACTGCTTGAACTCAATGTTCTTCCTCTGTATTCCTTCATCATTTGTCAGTTTCCCTCCCATATATTAATTTTATTCTCCTCCATCTTCTCTGAAGCTAAAGGAAAGGAAAACACAAAGAAACCAGAATGATAGCCTGAGTTATCTGGAAAGGAACTTGACTGAGAGGTTCATTGATGATTTACAATGGGGAACCTGGGTGGCTCAGTTGCTTGAGCGTCTGCCTTCAGCTCAGGTCATGATCTCAGGGTCCTGGGATCAGCCCCCCATCGGGCTTCCAGCTCAGCTGGGTGTCTGCTCCCTTTGCCCCTCCCCCAGCTAGTGTGCTCATGCGGGCGCTCTCACTCTCAAAAGTAAATAAACAAGATCTTAAAAAAATTAAAAAAGAATGGTCATAGAAAACTGGTAACATACATCACATCACAACTGTTTAGATAAAAACTAGAGCCAAAAAAATTTTTAGGAAGATTTTATTTGAGAAAGAAAGAGAGAACGAGCACAAGGGAAAGGGCAGAGGGAGAGAGTATCCAAACAGACTCATACTGAGTGGGGAGCCTGAAGCAAGGCTGGATCTCACGACCCACGAGCTCAGGCACTGAAACGAAACCAACAGTTGGATGCTTAACTGACTAAGCCACCCATGGGGGCCAAGCCATGAAATTTTTTAAAAGCTTAGTAACCTCTTAGGTTCCCCTGGAAAGCAGAGCTCAGGTAGCTTTAAAGAAGGTAAAGACATGAATTTACCTCATTTCCAGAACAAAACAAAACAAAACAAAACCCTCTCAACAAAAACACCCATATGTTGCTATCCAACTGATATGCCTGGCCATGACCCACAGGATCAATAGGGACACCCACTGTGGTCTCAGGACCTTTCTAAAAACTATGCTATATTATGGCACAAGAGCACCCCCTACTGAATTAGTTCCAAGGGAGAAATTAGTCCATTTGTTAAAAAAGGGCTATATACACCTACTTCTACCCAACTGTTTACCCTGGCTTCAAAAAATATGACTATGGAGGGATGGACTTCAAATCATTTCAACCTAACTAGCTGTCTCTTTCTCTTTTAAAACTGGGCCCTTGCTAAGATCTGAAAAAGAAACAGCATACCTTCTCCTTATTACCCCCATTTTTGCTTTAATAACCACAGCAAACCGAATCTTGATAGTACAAAGTCCTCTTACCTCCTATGCAGCTTCAGTTATCTTAGTGAATACTGTTAACTTGTAGATCTCTTCACCTATCTGTTTTTGAAGGGGCTGAGAAAACTCAAGGGGAGAAGCTGTAGGAGTTCTAACAGGTCTGGAAAGGATATACAAAGAGTCACTCAGTCAAGTCTTTCAAGTCTTTCAAAAGCCCAACTGGTGAACTGTGCTTTTTCAACTCACTTAAAGATGACTACAATATAGTCCCCCATGCCCACCCTGAAGGTATTTCAGATGAACATAAAGGTTCTATACCAGCAAAGCTGGAGGTCAAATGATATGTTAGTAAAACAGAAAATGGTCAGTAGGGAAAGATAATTTATGGGATAAGTAACAATTAGGACAGAATGGGTTGTTTCTCCTATGCTGTATACATACAGAAAACAACGAAAGCCAGGCAAAAACAGAGTTCTTTCTAGAGCCCTTCACGGCTTGTGTGAATGAAGCACCAACGTATTGCCAATGACAAAAAACCCAACACAGACTCACCCACTTAAACAATTCGTATAAATTCTAGCCTATATGTCACTTAGCTTTATTACATTTTATTGGTTTGCTGGGGGCACTCTATTTATGAGCCATTGTGTATGTAAGCACTACTATGCTTCAGTTGTGATAGAAAAGCAGCAGCTTGAGTTTATTCCCAATCATGTTGCGTTCCCTCTCATCCAGGACTAGTCAGGCTTTCCCTTAATGGTCAGAGCACTCGCATGAAAATAGAGAAAGGATCCTCCACGCAGCACAGTCAAGAAAGAAATAACACATATCCCTCAAAACACCAGTCATCTGATGCGTAAATCAGAGAAACTTCGAAACAAAATAAATGTGCCTGTATTCTATATCAATTACTTCGCAAAGGAAAAAAATGACCACTTAGAAAAATTCCAATCACAGTTCTCTAGTGCATAAATGGCAATGCTAAATGCAGTCTGTACTGCATTGTGTATTTGCTAATGCCCCATGGCAAGGGGCAAGAGACACCATGTCACAGGGAGGGTAAATCCCACTGAATGTGAAAACCTCAGGGAAGAGACCTGTTGAAAAAGAATGAAGTTATGCAGGGACAAAAATCCTAAGCTGAAAAGAGCAGCTCTTTGACATTTATTAAGCAGAAAAAACAACCTGGGATTCACAGCCCCCATGGAATTTTTTTTACAGAAGTGTAATATTAGGTTTTACCTTTCTAACATAAAAGATCATAATGTTAGACTATACCAACAGGGATTTAGCAAAAATTTAGCAAGCCTGCCAGGTTTGACCTATTAGAATTCTTAGGGTCCTTATTAGAATTTCAAGTGTAGTAGATATTTGCAATTACCTCTCCAGCACCCATTTTTCTACCTTCTTCCTTCCTAACAAGACTTGAAATTTTCTAGCCAGCAGATTCTGGTTAAAGAAAAATGGGCTCTGATTGGGTCAGAGCAGTGGTTCTTAATTAGGAACAATCTTGACAAACAGGGGACCGATGACATTGTTTGAAGACGTTTTTGACTATCATGACTGGGGAAGACAGTGCTATTTGCATCCAGTAGAGAGAGGCCAGAGATGCTGGTTGTGAAGTGGTTGGAAACCAATTCACAACACAAAGAAGCCAGCTTTAGGATGAAGGCTTCTTGCCATAAGACCTCTTAAAAAGATGCACCACTTTGGACAATGATTGCTTTTCCCCCCCTTTCACTACACAGCCTTTTCAGGCTATTTCACACTAAGTAAATCACTATCAGCTAGTATTTTAACATAGCTTCAAATAAATAATGGCAGTTTCTTTTTAAGAATATCCTATGGAACAAAAATGTTTAAAAATTGCTTCAAATATGCTATCTCATTTGTAGTAGGCTAAATGTGGCCCCCAAAATATATGTCTACGTCCTAAGACCCCACAGCCTGTAAATGTCTCCTTTAAGAAGACAGGAATTATAGGCAGATATCTCAATGATCCAGGGAACCCTTTCACTTCATAGAAGAGGTAGTAGGGTGGCAGAGGGATGACATACCTTCCTTAGACTAGCCATTGGGTTAGAATCTCAGCAAGAACAGAATCCAGGTCTCTTAGCACCTACTTCAGTATTCTACTTGAATTTCTATAAAGAAATTGAAGAAAAATGTGATAATAAAAGAGGGGGAAAACAGCAGAAATTTTTACTATTTTGAGAAAAGATGAAATGACATAGGCATTCTTTAGCCTAGAAAAGGGAAGGATGCTGAATGAGTTAATATATGCCAGTAGGTAAAGGAAACAATGCCAAAAGGCTACCCACACAAACTTATTTTGCACCGATAATCAAACCTTGGTTTTCCATATTTCTGTGTCTATCAACCCAGAGTCTTCAAGATTTTTAATTCTATAAGAATCTATTTGTCTACTGGCACTCTATCTCAGCTGTAGAACAAAAGCCCACACAACTAGCCTGAGTCAAAGGGGAAGGGAGGCATTCTGAAAAGGCTAAAAAAAAAATAAAATCTCGAGGAGGAGTCAAGATGGCGGAGAAGTATCAGGCTGAGACTACTTCAGCTAGTAGGAGATCAGCTAGATAGCTTATCTAAAGATTGCAAACACCTGCAAATCCATTGGCAGATGGAAAAGAAGAACAGCAATTCTGGAAACAGAAAAACCACCACTTTCTGAAAGGTAGGACCCGCGGAGAAGTGAATCCAAAGCGACGGGAAGATAGACCCCGGGGGAGGGGCCGGCTCCCGGCAAGCGGCGGAGCAACGGAGCACAAAATCAGGACTTTTAAAAGTTTGTTCCACTGAGGGTCATCGCTCAAGAGGCTAAACCGGGGCGAAGCCCACGCAGGGTCAGTGTGGCCTCAGGTCCCGCAGGGTCACAGAAGGATCGGGGGCGTCTGAGTGTCACAGAACTTGCGGGTATTGGAATGGGAAAGCCGGCTACAGAGACAGAGCCCACAGTAAGCTCGCAGCTCGGGGTTACCTTGAACCGGTCACAGGCTCGGTGAGCTCAGAGCGCGGCCGGAGATCAGGCAGACGGGAGTTACTGGGTGCTGTTCTCTGAGGGCACACTGAAGAGTGGGGCCCCAAGCTTTCGGCTCCTCCGGCCGGAGACCAGGAGGCCGCCATTTGTATTCCCGTCCTCCAGAACACTACGGAAAGCGCTCAGGGAACAAAAGCTCCTGAAAGCCAACCCGAGGGGATTACTCAGCCCCTGGTAAGGGCGGTGCAATTCCACCTGGGGCAAAGACACTTGAGAATCACTACACCAGGCCCCTCCCCCAAAAGATCAACAAGAAATCCAGCCAAGACCAAGTTCACCTACCAAGGAGTGCAGTTTCAATAACAAGGAGAGCAGCAGAATTCCAGAGGAGGAGAAAGCAAAGCACGGAACTCATGGCTTTCTCCCTGTGATTTTTTTTAGTCTTGCAGTTAATTCAATTTTTTTCTTTTTCCTTTTTTTCTCTTCTTCTGCAAATTTTTTTTTAAACTTTTACCCTTTTCTTTTTTAACGTTTTTTAACTAGTTTATCTAATATATATATTTTTTCTTTTCTATATTTTTCCTTATTCATTTTCTTTTTTTTAATTCTTTTCTTTTCATTTCTTTTTTTTCTTTATTTCTTTTTGAACCTCTTTTTATCCCCTTTCTCCCCCCTCACGATTTGGGATCTCTTCTGATTTGGCTAAAGCATATTTTCCTGGGGTTGTTGCCACCCTTTTAGTATTTTACTTGCTCCTTCATGTACTCTTATCTGGACAAAATGACAAGGCAGAAAAATTCACCACAGAAAAAAGAACAAGAGGCAGTACCAAAGGCTAGGGACCTAATCAATACAGACATTGGTAATATGTCAGATCTAGAGTTCAGAATGACAATTCTCAAGGTTCTAGCCGGGCTCAAAAAAGGCATGGAAGATATTAGAGAAACCCTCTCGGGAGAAATAAAAGCCCTTTCTGGAGAAATAAAAGAACTAAAATCTAACCAAGTTGAAATAAAAAAAGCTATTAATGAGGTGCAATCAAAAATGGAGGCTCTCACTGCTAGGATAAATGAGGCAGAAGAAAGAATTAGTGATATAGAAGACCAAATGACAGAGAATAAAGAAGCTGAGCAAAAAAGGGACAAACAGCTACTGGACCACGAGGGGAGAATTCGAGAGATAAGTGACACCAAAAGACGAAACAACATTAGAATAATTGGGATTCCAGAAGAAGAAGAAAGAGAGAGGGGAGCAGAAGATATACTGGAGAGAATTATTGGGGAGAATTTCCCCAATATGGCAAAGGGAACGAGCATCAAAATTCAGGAGGTTCAGAGAACGCCCCTCAAAATCAATAAAAATAGGCCCACACCCCGTAACCTAATAGTAAAATTTACAAGTCTCAGTGACAAAGAGAAAATCCTGAAATCAGCCCAGGAAAAGAAGTCTATAACATACAATGGTAAAAATATTAGATTGGCAGCAGACTTATCCACAGAGACCTGGCAGGCCAGAAAGAGCTGGCATGATATTTTCAGAGCACTAAACGAGAAAAACATGCAGCCAAGAATACTATATCCAGCTAGGCTATCATTGAAAATAGAAGGAGAGATTAAAAGCTTCCAGGACAAACAAAAACTGAAAGAATTTGCAAATACCAAACCGGCTCTACAGGAAATATTGAAAGGGGTCCTCTAAGCAAAGAGAGAGCCTACAAGTGGTAGATCAGAAAGGAACAGAGACAATATACAGTAACAGTCACCTTACAGGCAATACAATGGCACTAAATTCATATCTCTCAATAGTTACCATGAATGTTAATGGCCTAAATGCCCCAATCAAAAGACAAAGGGTATCAGAATGGATAAAAAAACAAAACCCACCTATATGTTGCCTACAAGAAACTCATTTTAAGCCCGAAGACACCTCCAGATTTAAAGTGAGGGGGTGGAAAAGAATTTACCATGCTAATGGACATCAGAAGAAAGCAGGAGTGGCAATCCTTATATCAGATCAATTAGATTTTAAGCCAAAGACTATAATAAGAGATGAGGAAGGACACTATATCATACTCAAAGGGTCTGTCCACAAGAAGATCTAACAATTTTAAATGTCTATGCCCCCAAAGTGGGAGCTGCTAACTATATAAACCAATCAATAACAAAATCAAAGAAACACATCAACAATAATACAATAATAGTAGGGGACTTTAACACTCCCCTCACTGAAATGGACAGATCATCCAAGCAAAAGATCAGCAAGGAAATAAAGGCCTTAAATGACACACTGGACCAGATGGACATTGCAGATATATTCAGAACACTTCATCCCAAAGCAACAGAATACACATTCTTCTCTAGTGCACATAGAACATTCTCCATAGATCACATCCTCAGTCCTAAATCAGGACTCTACCGGTATCAAAAGATTGGGATCATTCTCTGCATATTTTCAGACCACAACGCTCCGAAGCTAGAACTCAACCACAAGAGGAAGTCTGGAAAGAACCCAAATACACAGAGACTAAACAGCATACTTCTAAAGAATAAATGGGTCAACGAGGAAATTAAAGAAGAACTGAAAAAAATCATGGAAACAAATGATAATGAAAACACAATGGTTCAAAATCTGTGGGACACAACAAAGGCAGTCCTGAGAGGAAAATATATAGCGGTACAAGCCTTTCTCAAGAAACAAGAAAGGTCTCAGGTACATAACCTAACTCTACACCTTAAGGAGCTGGAGAAAGAACAAGGAAGAAACCCTAAACCCAGCAGGAGAAGAGAAATCATAAAGATCAGAGCAGAAATCAATGAAATAGAAACCAAAAAAATAAATAAATAAATAAATAAATAGAACAAATCAATGAAACTAGGAGCTGGTTCTTTGAAAGAATGAATAAGATTGATAAGCCCCTGGCCCAACTTATCAAAAAGAAAAGAGAAAGGACCCAAATAAATAAAATCATGAATGAAAGTAGAGAGATCACAGCTAACACCAAAGAAATACAAACTATTATAAGAACATACTATGAGCAACTCTACGCCAACAAATTTGACAATCTGGAAGAAATGGATGCATTCCTAGAAACATATAAACTACTACAACTGAACCAGGAAGAAGTAGAAAGCCTGAACAGACCCATAACCAGTAAGGAGATTGAAACAGTCATTAAAAATCTCCAAACAAGCAAAAGCCCAGGGCCAGATGGCTTCCCGGGGGATTTCTACCAAACATTTAAAGAAGAACTAATTCCTATCCTCCTGAAACTGTTCCAAAAAATAAAAATGGAAGGAAAACTTCCAAACTCATTTTAGGAGGCCAGCATCACCTTGATCCCAAAACCAGACAAGGATCCCATCAAAAAAGAGAGCTATAGACCAATAACCTTGATGAACACAGATGCGAAAATTCTCACCAAAATACTAGCCAATAGGATTCAACAGTACATTAAAAGGATTATTCACCACGACCAAGTGGGATTTATTACAGGGCTGCAAGATTGGTTCAACATCCGCAAAGCAATCAATGTGATACAACACATCAATAAAAGAGAGAACAAGAACCATATGATACTCTCAATAGATGCTGAAAAAGCATTTGACAAAGTACAGCATCCCTTCCTGATCAAAACCCTTCAAAGTGTAGGGATAGAGGGCACATACCTCAATATTATCAAAGCCATTTATGAAAAACCCACCGCAAATATCATTCTCAATGGAGAAAAACTGAAAGCTTTTCTGCTAAGGTCAGGAACATGGCAGGGATATCCATTATCACCACTGCTATTCAACATAGTACTAGAAGTCCTAGCCTCAGCAATCAGACAATAAAAGGAAATTAAAGGCATCCAAATTGGCAAAGAAGTCAAAGTATCATTCTTTGCAGATGATATGATACTATATGTGGAAAACCCAAAGGACTCCACTCCAAAATGGCTAGAACTTATACAGGAATTCAGTAAAGTGTCAGGATATAAAATCAATGCACAGAAATCAGTTTCATTTCTCTACACCAACAACAAGACAGAAGAAAGAGAAATTAAGGAGTCAATCCCATTTACAATTGCACCCAAAACCGTAAGATACCGAGGAATAAACCTAACCAAAGAGGCTAAGAATCTATACTCAGAAAACTATAAAGTACTCATGAAGGAAATTGAGGAAGACACAAAGAAATGGAAAAATGTTCCATGCTCCTGCAGGGGAAGAATAAATATTGTGAAAATATCTATGCTACCTAATGCAATCTACACACTCAATGCAATTCCTATCAAAGTACCATCCATCTTTTTCAAAGAAATGGAACAAATAATTCTAAAATTTATATGGAACCAGAAAAGACCTCGAATAGCCAAAGGGATATTGAAAAAGAAAGCCAAAGTTGGTGGCATCACAATTCCGGACTTCAAGCTCTATTACAAAGCTGTCATCATCAAGACAGCATGGTACTGGCACAAAAACAGACACATAGATCAATGGAACAGAATAGAGAGCCCAGAAATAGACCCTCAACTCTACAGTCAACTAATCTTTGACAAAGCAGGAAAGAATGTCCAATGGAAAAAAGACAGCCTCTTCAATAAATGGTGCTGGGAAAATTGGACATTCACATGCAGAAAAATGAAATTGGACCATTTCCTTACACCACACACAAAAATAGACTCAAAATGGATGAAGGACCTCAATGTGAGAAAGGAATCCATCAAAATCCTTGAGGAGAACACAGGCAGCAACTCTTCGACCTCAGCCGCAGCAACATCTTCCTAGGAACATCGCCAAAGGCAAGGGAAGCAAGGGCAAAAATGAACTATTGGGATTTCATCAAGATCAAAAGCTTTTGCACAGCAAAGGAAACAGTTAACAAAACCAAAAGACAACTGACAGAATGGGAGAAGATATTTGCAAATGACATATCAGATAAAGGACTAGTGTCCAAAATCTATAAAGAACTTAGCAAACTCAACACCCAAAGAACAAATAATCCAATCAAGAAATGGGCAGAGGACATGAACAGACATTTCTGCAAAGAAGACATCCAGATGGCCAACAGACACATAAAAAGTGCTCCATATCACTCGGCATCAGGGAAATACAAATCAAAACCACAATGAGATATCACCTCACATCAGTCAGAATGGCTAAAATGAACAAGTCAGGAAATGACAGATGCTGGCGAGGATGCGGAGAAAGGGGAACCCTCCTACACTGTTGGTAGGAATGCAAGCTGGTGCAGCCACTCTGGAAAACAGCATGGAGCTTCCTCGAAATGTTGAAAATAGAACTGCCCTATGACCCAGCAATTGCACTACTGGGTATTTACCCTAAAGATACAAACGTAGTGATCCAAAGGGGCACATGCACCTGAATGTTTATAGCAGCAATGTCCACCATAGCCAAACTATGGAAAGAACCTAGATGTCCATCAACATATGAATGGATAAAGAAGATGTAGTACATATACACAATGGAATACTATGCAGCCATCAAAAGAAATGAAATCTTGCCATTTGCGACAACATGGATGGAACTAGAGCGTATCATGCTTAGCGAAATAAGTCAAGCAGAGAAAGACAACTATCATATGATCTCCCTGATATGAGGAAGTGGAGATGCAACATGGGGGCTTACCTGGGTAGGAGAAGAATCAATGAAACAAGATGGGATTGGGAGGTAGACAAACCATAAGTGACTCTTAATCTCACAAAACAAACTGAGAGTTGCTGGCGGGAGGGGGGATGGGAGAAGGGTGGTGGGATTATGGACATTGGGGAGGGTATGTGCTTTGGTGAGTGCTGTGAAGTGTGTAAACCTGGCGATTCACAGACCTGTACCCCTGGGGATAAAAAAATAAAAAATTAATTTAAAAAAAATCTCACAGATACTCAAGGAAAGAAAACAAAGTTAGCTGGATCAAGTGAAAACTAGGACTAGGAGCTCCTGCCACAATTCTCATGGGTCTGTACATGTGTCCTCCACTATCAGCTCCTCTCTGTAGACTACCTTCCTCTACTGACTCATGGCTTTTATTGTTTCCCCTGGCTGGCACATGATGTAAGTTATGTAAGTATATGGGATAGTTCAGAACCTGGTCACAACTCAAGATGATCTTTCACCCCAAGCATTCATCATCATCTAATTAACTCAATATCTCAAGGTCTCCATTCTCAGGGAAGAAGAATCCAATGGGCTCAATTCAGGCAATCGAGTCTCTAGACTGGTTTCTACTAGATCAGTTGCTCATCCTGCAAAGATTGATCAATTGGGTAGTAAAGTCTGGGAAGATTCTTCCAAAAGGGGTGCAGGAAGGAGAAATTAATCAGCATGTGCATTAAGGTACCCAAGAATTATAAAGCTGTGTTAGGTAAGGCTACACAGCAAGAACATGTCATTTCTGTATTTGAGATCTGTGCAAGAAGTGACCATAACCTCTAAACAGAGAACAGTAAACAAGTTTTTTAAGGAATTTTTTACTTATTTATTTGGCAGAGAGAGAAAAATCACAAGTAGGCAGAGGCAGGCAGAGAGAGACGGGAAAGCAGGCTCCCTGCTAAGCAGAGATTCCAGGACCCTGGGATCATGACCAGAGGCGAAGGCAGAGGCTTAACTCACTGAGCCACCCAGGCGCCCAAGAATAGAAACCATTTTAAAATTTTCTTCTACCTCTATGGGGCTAAAGCAAAACCTTACAACTTAGGGTTGTATTATCAGATTTTATCATTTGTCCAGAAGTATCTCCAATTAGCAGATCAACAAGGAAATCTCAAGAAATAAAAGAATATTTCTTTTACACAGTATGGTCACTGACATATCGTTAATAGGAGAAAGAAAGGGAAGAAAGGAATAAAACGGAGGTATCAGCAGTCCTTACATACGTAGAAATTTTCTGAACTATATTATAGTCAAAGTACATGTAGTTCAACAATTCAGTAAGGAGTGGAATTGTAACAGAACTGATTCCTTAAGTAATTTTAAAAACAAAAGAAAAAGTCTCACAGAGATTGAGGAGTGGAAGATATAAAGGCAGAGTACAGAGGACTTTTAGGACAGTGAAACCAGTCTGTGTGATAATATAAAGGTAGATACTGTCTTTATACATTTGCTAAACCACAGAGGTAGAAGAGTGAAGAGTGAAGCTTAGGCAAATGACGTAACTGGATGATTACGATTTGTCAATGTAGGTTCATCAGCTGTAACAAATGTACTACTCTGGTACAGGATGTCAATAGTGGAAGAAGTTGTACAACTGAGGGGAAATGGGATATACAGGAACTCTGTGTTTCCTGCTCAATTTGGCTGTAAATTCAGGCCCACCCTCCCATCCCCACTGAAAGAAAAAAAAAGGTTATTTAAAGAGGCCATGGTGGCATAAGCAACTTTGGACCCACAACATGCAAAACTACTCCAGACTATGGACATAAAGAACAGAAATATCAGGAGAGTGAGAAAAACAAGAACGGATCTCAACTACATCTGGCAGCAGCCACAGCCCTCACACCCTATATAATAAAATTTGTCAGTTCTCTGAGCTCCAATTTCATACAACCAGATGCTTGGTTTATCCAACAGGGTAATTCCTGTTGGTTGCACTATGAGGTATTATCTGCTTCCAAGTCTAGTATGCGAACTCCTCAACCACCAGGAAATTAAATACAAAAGCTTTTATTGCTTCTTCCCCTAATGCTCCCCTTAAGATAATACGCATTTCCAATGTCCACTAAAAATTTCATAGGACCAATCTCTCACATCTAACATATGAAGGGTTTTTCTTGTTGTTGCTAGGTTTGTTTGTTCGTACAGAAGTTCTCACCTTGACTTACACTACAGGATATTCTAAGAGTACCACATGGCCTCTGACATTCTTAATTCTGTGGGCTGACTTTTCCTTAAACCTTTCCTCTAACAGATGCTCCTCTTCTTGCCACAGGGAGCCGGTCTTTCTCTTACCCTCCCTGCATCATCTTCAAGACAACTCATTTAGGGGAAAGGTAATCTTAAATAACAACATGATTATGTATGTATGTACCTAGCCTAAATCTTAATAAAGTACCACTGCTCATTCCTTGTTATGCCCCAAGAACTGTATTTGGTCTGGCAATATTCAAAAGGTTTAACTACATCTACTTGGTGGGATTTCAAAAACAATAAATAACTCAATGAAACTGTATGACTTATTTTGCCTACTAACTGTGAAGAAAGATCTCGACAAACGTCCACTAGCTTAAAAAGCACAACTGGGGGGGGCGCCTGGGTGGCTCAGTGGGTTAAGCCAGTTGCTTAGGCTCGGGTCATGATCTCAGGGTCCTGGGATCGAGCCCCATTGGGGCTCCCTGCTCAGTGGGAAGCTCCCTGCTTCTCCCTCTCCCACTCCCCCTACTAGTGTTCCCTCTCTCTCAATCTGTGTCTCTCTCTGTCAAATAAATTTTAAAAATCTTCAAAAAAAAAAAAAAAAGAGCACAATTGTAACATTTGGTAATTAAAGTTAAGTTTTGAGAATAAACTATTCCACACTTAATTCTGTCATGCAAAACTGGTGAAAATTATTAAAACAACTATTTAAAGCTTCTAGAAATGGTCCCAAAGGTAAAGAGCAAATTTAAAAATAAATTATTCAAGAAAACCTATGCAAATTTGGTAAGAAAGTGTGTGGCACTTGAACCAAGAATACTCCCCTACCTCTCTCCTCTCAGCTGAGCAAGAGTACTCCACACTGCAAAAGCCAGAATAGCTCCCTCTGCCTGCAGCTACTAGCCAGAGGGGAATTCACCCCAGGAGGAGCAGGACTGCCTCCAGCTGCCAGTTGCTGAGGCTTAGTTGGAAAGGAGTATGACTGACAGGTGGAGGCTCCCTTCTTCCACCCAGACCCCACTGCGGAATGATAGCTCTAACTTGAGTGTGTCACATCAAGAATAATAAGGCCCTGAACATTCCTGCCACAGTGGTTCCACACCAGGAGTGGCAGCTGAGTAGACCTCGGGCTGCGGCACCTCCACCAAGCATTCCCCAACTAGAGCAAGAATGCCAGTCAAAGAGAAGCTTTTCATTGTCACCACACCAGCTCCAGAGCCCTGACTCAAAGACTTTGCCAGAAGGGGGAAGCAGGCCATAACAGATAGCTTCTAACCTCTACCCAAAGAAACTTTCCTCATTTGCAACAAAGCCTGGAGAAGTTCAAGCCTAGTGTGTGCTCTCAAGAACAGTGAAGACTGTGGTGAAAGGCAACTGGGAGGAGATTCAAGATACACGCTAAACTGCAGGCCAGCTGTTTGCAAGAGAGAACTGGGAATCGGTTGGAAGAAGCGCTCCTGGGGTTGAACAAATGTCAAACACTGACCTCTGAAGTAATTCCTTCAAAGAAGACATAATTTGATTAGATTCATTTACAAAGCAATTTATATCTCTATTAAAAACAATAGAGTAATTATCCTGTAATCAATGGAGCTCAACAGTTGGGTATGATCAGAAAGAGAGTTGAGAAAACCCTACCAGTATCACTGTCATCCCAAGGTAATTATGGGCATATGCAAAACTTCCGAGGAACAACATCAGAAGCTTAATACTGTTGGAAGGGAAACAGACTGGTCAGTTAATAGAGAAATAAACAAGCAAATAATATACCAAGGCCTGAAAGGGGGCAGTAGAGGACAACCAGTGCCCAAGGCTGCTACAGTGTATTATATGAAATGTCCAATTTCCAACAACAATAACAACACGTGAGGAAGCCCATAAATAAGAAAGTAAAACCCATTTACCAGGGGGGAAAAGCAAGCAACAGATAATGCCTGTGAGTACGATCAGATGTTGAATTTATCAGAAAAAGATTTTAAAATAACAATTATGAACATATTCTCACAAATACAGAAATCGATAACTAAAGAAGTAAAGTATGATGATAATATTGCATCAAATAGAGAATATCAATAAACAGAAATTCTTAAAAAGAACCAAATGGAAATTCTGGAGTTGAAAAGTACAACAGAAAAAAAGGAAAAAAATCTCACTAGGGTGCTTCAATAGATTTGAACTGACAGAAGAAAGAATAAGCAAACTTCAAGAAAGATAGAGATCAAGAGAGATATCAGAAAGAAAAAAGAATGCGGAAAAATGAAGTAAGCCTCACAGAAATATGGGACATCATTAATTGTACCAACATACTTGTAATGAGAGTACCAGAAGGAGAGGATAGATAGGAACAGCAACAACAAAAAGTCATTCAAGCAATAATGGTTAAACTTTCTCAAGTTTATTGGAAAAAAAAATATCCAAGATCAACTATAGCAGACTTCTCAGCAGAAACAAAATCTACATAAAAAAACAAAGAACATCAGTAGAAGTCATCATAAATGCATATTCTTCTTGCCTATCATAACTGACAAATATCAACTGTATGAAACACTACATACATAACGTGTCATTAGGACTATAACATACAAGCATGTAAGATATATGTGATATATTTGTCAATTACCAATGCAAATGAGGAATGTGGGAGCAAAGTTGTAATAGGCCAAGGAAATTACTACATATGGTAAAGGAGAATCTATTACAATACATTTTTGGATCTGTAACATTAAAAGTGCAATATGTATACTACAAAATGTGGGGAGGAGAAGGCAATAAAGCTATATAGAATTAATGTTTCTATATACCACTGCAATTAATCTGGTATAAATCTGAAGCTGATTCTGATATATTAATATATATATGGTAAGCCCTATAGAACCACTAATAAAAATACTCTAAAAGTATAGTGAAAACATCATTAAAGAAATTAAAAGGATAATTTTGTTTAATTTTATTTATTTATTTGACAGATAGAGATCACAAGTAGGCAGAGAGGCAGGCAGAGAGAGAGGAGGAAGCAGGCTCCCTGCTGAGCAGAGAGCCCGATGCGGGGCTCGATCCCAGGACCCTGGGATCATGACCTGAGCCGAAAGCAGAGGCTTCAACCCACTGAGCCACCCAGGCGCCCCTAAAAGGATAAATTTTTAAATGTTTACTAAAGGAAAAAAAAAAAAAAAAGCAATAAAAAAGAAACAAAAAAGACAATACAAAGAATGAAAGTAAATAAATAAAAAGTAAATGTGTCAAAAATAATCTAATTTTGGTTGACCCTTGAACAACATGGGAAGGGGGGTACCACATGCAGTTGAAAATCTATGCATAACTTTTACCCCCAAAAGACTAAAGTACTAATAGCCTACTGTTGTCCAAAACCCTTATTGATAACATAAACAGTTGATTAACACATATTTTTTATGTTTTATATATTATATACTGTATTCCTATAATAAGGTAAGCTAGGAAAAAAGGTTATTAAGAAAATCATAAATGAAGAGAAAATACATCTATAGTACTCTACTGTATTTATTTAAAAAAAATCCTACCTATAAGTGGACCCATGTAGTTCAAAGTCAATGAGTATATGGATAACATCGTTAAATGTGAGTGGAATAAACAACCCAACCAAAAGGCTGAGATTATCAGATTGTATTTAAAAATGTAATAAATTTATATTTATACAGAAAACATACTTTAAATTCAAAGATACAAATGGAAATGGAAATAAAAACAGAAAAAGATGTATCATGAAAACATACAAAAACAAGAAAGTTGGCATGACTATACTAATATTAGAGAAAACAGACTTTTTTTAGCTTTTATTTTTTTAAGTAATCTTTGCACCCAAAGTGGGGCTTGAACTTACAACCCTGAGATCAAGAGTCACATGTTCTACTGACCGAGGCAGCTAGGTGGCCCAGAGAACAGACTTAAAAACAAAAAATGTTACTAGAGATAATGGAGGGTATTTTATAATGATAAAAGGGTCAATCCATGAGGAAGATATAATAGCTAACAGAGCATCAAAGTACATGAAGCAAAAATTGACCGAAATGAAGGGAGAAATAGACTTTAATGTTAAAAAAAAACATCAAAACCTCACATTCAGTAATAAACAGATAAACCAGACAAAAGATCGAGGAAATAGAAAACTTAAATAACCAACTAAACCTGAAAGACATCTCTATAACACTTCACCCAACCATAGTATGTTCTATGGAACATTTCCCTAAGAAAAAATATACAAATGGCCAACAAGCACATGAAAAGATGCTAGATATTATTAACCATAATAATATCACCACTTGATATTATTATGTGAAGTGACACCACTTCACAACCACTAGTCATGGTTAGAATCAAACAGTCAGATAACAACAAGTGTTGATGAGGATGTAGATAAATCAAAACAACCATACACTGCTGATAGGAATGAGAAATGATGTAATCGCTTTGGAAAATTCTGGCAGTTCCTCAAAAGGTTATAGAATTACTACATGACCCAGAAATTCTACTACAGTATATACTCAACAGAACTGAGAACACACATTTATATAAAAACATGTACACAAATGTTCATAGCACTGTTTTTAATAGCCAAAAAGTGGAAACAATCCAATGTCCATCAACCGATAAATGAAAAAGCTCAGACAGAAACATGAGAGTGACTAATAGGTATGGGGTTTCTTTCTGGAATGATGAAAAAGTTCTACAATTGGGCTATGGTGATGGCTGTCCAACTTTGTGACTGTACTAAACTACAATGAAATGTACAATTGAAATGGAGGACTTTATGGTATATGAATTCTATCTCAATAAAGCCATTGAAAAAGAAACTATGAGGGGCACCTGGGTGGTTCAGTCAGTTGAGCAACTGACTCTTGATTTCAGCTCAGGTCATGATGTCAGGGTGCTGGGACTGGGCCCCAAGTCAGGCTTCATGCTGGGTGCAGAGACTGCTTGGGATTTTCTCTCTCTCCCTGTGTACCTTCCCACAACATGCATGCTCATTCTCTCTCTCTAAACAAAAGAAAAGAAAAGAAACTATAAAAGAGTATAATATAGAATAGCAGTTTCAGAAACAATGCCCTAAAGAATTAATTTTACTTCTAATACGTTAAGGGTCTATAATGGAGTCACAGAAAGAGGTGGTTCTTCCTTTACTTTAAGTCTTTCCGAAAGCAGGAGAGTCAAGTTTGGTATAAGATTCAAAGAATTTTAGGCAATGTCTGAAGCAATCACAAACTGTAGTAGAATTATACACCTAGGACAAGCAAAACTGGGTGTTCTATGACCACTGAAGGCTGAATATAGGGACTTGGTTAATTCCCTCAGGTAAAACCCTGGGTTTACCCTAAAATAGGCTGAATCATAACTTTCCAAAATTTACACAAAATCCTCAAGATCACCAAATTTTGCACTGGAATAAGTAAGAATTGAAACTAATCCTGAATATTCTTTAAATTCCAAAGTCAGATGGAAAAACCTGCAATCCAGAGCTGTTCCCAAACTCCATTATTTTCTTAACTACGCTTGCTTTGTATTGATTTTTTTTTAACACCTCCAACCTGCTCCAAGAATATTTAAGGTGGTTAACCTTTACTCATTCAATTAGGCCCTGTAAAATACAACCTCAGGCAAATGGATGAAAAAAAAACTAAAAATGTCTGATATCCCAGAACGTGTGAATATGTTATCTTACATGGCAAAAGAGACTTTGCAGAGGTGATAAGTTAAGGATCTTGAGAAGGGGACATTATTCTGTATTACTCAGGTGGCCCAATGTAATCACAAGAGTCCTTATAAGGGAAGGAGATAAGCCAAGAGCTAAGGAATGAGGGCAGCCTCTAGATGCTGGAAAAGGCAAGGAAAAAGATTCTCCAGAAGTAATCAGCCTTGGCACTCCATTATTTTATCCCAGAGAAACTAATTCCAGAATTGGCCCCTTCAACAGTGTAACACAGGAAATTTACGTTCTTTTATACCATTCAGGTGGTGGTCAACTATTACAGAATCATGGGAAGAAACAGAGGTTAGCACACAAAATGGCACCAACTAGCTCTGTATGTTTTCATGGCCAACCCCACACTGGCAGACAAATCATGAATCAGTTTGGCCAAAAGCTAAACAGAAATCAACTGTAAAGGAGAACAACTGTTCCTGACACTCTTTCAGAGGAGAAATTTCTTAGGCTCTTTATAAAAAGATGTTCTGCCAACTCAGATAACAAAGAAACTACCTATGTACACAGGTTTCCAATCTAAAAAGTTCTAATAATAAACAGTTTCTACAGTTGGGTTGGAGATAGCAGTGTAACGAGATCCTGAACTTACTTCCCCCTATGGACACAACAAAACTATACTTGCATATGGAATAATTCCCTCTGAAAGGAATTTGAAAAACAAATGAACAGAGCCTCCATAACAAAGGATAAAAGCACAGCACTGAGACAGAAAGAGAGGCAGAGAACAGACTCACCAGTAAACAACCACCTCCCGGGGCGCCTGGGTGGCTCAGTGGGTTAAGCCGCTGCCTTCGGCTCAGGTCATGATC